>NC_057409.1:44330075-44650204 GCF_019320065.1 Cervus canadensis
CACCCAGTCCTAATGAGATGGATGAAACTGGAGCCCATTATACAGAGTGAGTAAGCCAGAAAGATAAAGAACATTACAGCATACTAACACATATATATGGAATTTAGAAAGATGGTAACGATAACCCTATATGCAAAACAGAAAAAGAGACACAGAAATACAGAACAGACTTTTGAACTCTGTGGGAGAAGGTGAGGGTGGGATGTTTCAAAAGAACAGCATGTATACTATCTATGGTGAAACAGATCACCAGCCCAGGTGGGATGCATGAGACAAGTGCTCCGGCCTGGTGCACTGGGAAGACCCAGAGGAATCGGGTGGAGAGGGAGGTGGGAGGGGGGATCGGGATGGGGAATAAGTGTAAATCTATGGCTGATTCATATCAATGTATGACAAAACCCACTGAAATGTTGTGAAGTAATTAGCCTCCAACTAATAAAAAAATTTAAAAAAAAAAAAATAAGTTTGATAGTGGTATTTGAGTATCTCCTGGTCATACTAGAAAACTTAAAAATAATCCTAATTATTTTTTAAATTAGGTAAATTGTATTATAAATGTATTTTCAAAATTATTCTTTCTCCTTTACTTTACATTCTTGATAATATTCTCTCTCGGTATTTCACAGTTTTTCATTTTCACTTTTTGTAGAGTTGGAAAATATTTAAGTCTCAACAAATGAATTCCACACTTGAACTCTGCTGCATTCCTGTGCCACCTCCTCCGTTAGAACACTGATCTTACAACAGAGGTAAAATTACAGAATTTAACTTTTTAAAGGATAAAGAATGAAGTTCCCATAGTTAGACAGGTTGGAATTTTTGGTAATTTTTGGTGGGTAGCTTCTATTTACTAAGCAGTTTTTACCTAGGAGACTTGAAATAATCACATCTTAATTATTGCCTTTTAATTTTACTTTTGAAAGTGTTTCCTTTTTAATTGTTGTCTTTAAAACTTTTTGTTTCCTAAACTTTGTAGCTCTTAAATTATTGAGTTTACTCAGCATAATTGTGTTGTCTAACTACATCTAGATCAGTGCTGTTTATAGAATTTCTTTGATAATGTCTGTGTTCTACGTCTGTGCTTCTAATATGGGAGACACTAGCTACATGCAGCTACTAAGTGCTTGAAATGTGGCTAGTGCAAGTAAAGAATTGGTGGGTTTTTTTTTAATAGTACAGTTTTTTTTTCTAAATTTTTTGGCCATGCCATGTGGCTTATAGGATCTTAGTTCTGTGACCAAGGATCAAACTGAGACCCTCTTCTGTGAAAGCTCTGAGTCCTAACCGCTGGACAGCCAGGAAATTCCCAGGAATTGATTTTTAAATTTTATTTTAAAACTGGACAGTGCAGCTCTAATGTTTTACTTAGAGTTTGGTATTTACAATAATAGCGTGTGTTAAGTGCTTTGTTTCATACTTATACCTTGAAATATGTAGATAGATAATGACCTTGTTTGAAAGTTTGCAGTAACAAAACCATTTTTTACTGTCATATGTCACCCTGATAATTGTATAGCTTTTTTTATCCAATAATTTTGGTCCATTAGAAATCCTTGAGAGCCTTTAGAAGTCCTTGAGAGCAGTTATCATCGTTTAGCTCACTGCTGTCTGTTAACTTATTTAACCTTTAAAAAAAATTATTTGACATAGGTAATCTCCATTTTATAAATGAGGGATTTGAGACCACAGATTAGTTAAGTAACTTTCTCAAGTTAATATAAGTTGTAGGTCATGGAGCTGGAATTCAAACTCAGGCAGTCTAGAGCAAAAGCCTGTACTCCTTATAACTAGTAGGCCCTATTGCCTGTTACATCCTGTTAGTTGTTCAGTTGTGCCCAACTCTTTGTGACCCTGTAAACTGTAGTCCACCAGGGGCCTCTGTCCATGGAGTTCTCTAGGCAAGAATACTGGAGTGGGTAGTCATTCCCTTCTCCCAGTCTTCCTGACTCAGGGATATGAACCCTGGTCTCCTGCATTGCAGGTGGATTCTTTATCATCTGAGCTACCAGGGAAGCCTAGTTCTCTCTAAATTGTCCGTTTCTAAAGAAGAATATATATCCTGATGATCAGATAAGATACAATATATATCTGTGTAGGTAGTGGAGAACTTAACTGTACTTGTACAAGTATTGTGAATTTGCTTTCTGACAAGTAGTTATTGATCTCTTTAAGATCATATTTTAGCACTTTATTTTTTTTATTATGTTTTATTCAGATCTTACTAATAAAGGTTGCCATTTCCATGGTCACTGAAAAGATAGTCATTTTCTGTGATAGCCTTTTTAATTTGTTTCATACTCTGGAAGTGAGGCAGTATGGGCCTGAGTCAATCTGCATGCTAGAACATCAGCTTGATTTTTGCTTTTAAATATAGCTTTTATATACCAAGTGATGGGATGAGTGTAATATGCAGCAGAAGAAATGATTTTCAGAATTCTGTATTGTCTATTTAAATAAAAAGAGGACTTGCAGTATGTTAATAACTATGTTCATAGCCACCTCTAAATGCTAAAAGATGCTGATTCTAGTTAAATACATATATTTAAATTTTTTCTTTGTAGCCTACTGGTTACAAAAGAAGGCACTAAAATATATTTATAGGATTTTAGATTTAGAAAGTAACTTATCATTGTAGCGACCTGAAGCCCAAAGGGTTTAAGTTATTTGTCCAAGATCATATAAGCTTTGCGGTTCATTGATTCAGCAAATAGACATTAAGTACCTGTGATATGTCTGGATACCATAAAATACTTGTTAGCTTTGAGTTCATAGTGAGCACTCAGTTGCGAGCAAAACAGAAAAGGACCTTTCTATTCTCATGGAATTTGTAATCTGTTAGGAAAGATAGACAATAAGTAATAAGGTTTAGTAAGCAAGGTATAAAATCCATGTCCATAGGAAGAAAATGAACTGTTTTTGTTGGAAAAGGGGAAAAGGACTTCTGTCTAGATAAAGTGGTCAAGAAAGGCCTGCTGAGACTGACAGGATTGGAATAATTATTGTAGGACAGCACTACAGGCTGGAACAGAATCCCTGGTGTGAAGGTGTGCATGAAGTGATAGAGACCCTGAGAAGTGAATATGGTCAGAACATAGACAGCTCTGGGGGGAGAAGTATGAGCTGTGAGAAAGGAACAATTACATCTTTCAACCATAGATTTTAGTAGGTATTAAATTCAAATTCCAGCTCTGCCACTTAAATTGTGTTGCCGTGTGTGGATCACTCAAACTTTACACTTTAATTTTCTTATCTGTTAGATGGGGATAACAGGTGTTTTATAGTACATAGTATCCTGAAGATTAATTATGTACTGCTCAGTGTTTACCTTGTTTGTACAGTGTTTACCTTCAGTTCAGTTCAGTCGCTCAGTCGTGTCCGACTCTTTGCGACCCCGTGAATTGCAGCACGCCAGGCCTCCCTGTCCATCACCAACTCCTGGAGTTTACTCAGACTCATGTCCATTGAGTCGGTGATGCCATCCAGCCATCTCATCCTCTGCCGTCCCCTTCTCCTCCTGCCCCCAAATGTTTCCCAGCATCAGAGTCTCTTCCAGTGAGTCAACTCTTCACGTGAGGTGGCCAAAGTATTGTAGCTTCAGCTTCAGCATCAGTCCTTCCAGTGAACAGCCAGGACTGATCTCCTTTACCTTAGGACCTCTATTACCTGTCTTTTTGAAATGAAAGGAATGAAACACAGGGTTTAAGTATAGCTAGTAAGGAGACAGAAGCGGCAGCTCACCCCAGTGTTCCTGCCTGGAGAACCCCAGGGACGGGGAGCCCGGCGGGCTGCCATCTGTGGGGTCGCACAGGGTCGGACATGACTGAAGCGACTCAGCAGCAGCAGCAGCAGCAGTAAGGGGGTACGATGATTTAAACGTAGAATGATGTCCACACTTCAGTTCAAAGATAAATAGGTCATAGGTATGTAATGCACACATAGGGAACGTAGTCAATAATATCGTAACAAATTTGTGTGGTGAAGGTTGGTAACTCGTCTTATTGCAGTGATCTTTTCATAATGTATAAAAAAACCAAATTTTTATACATATCAAAAATATCAAATATAATATTGTATGTTAATTATAACTCAATTAAAAAAAATAAACATAGCTAGAGTTAGTGACCTGAAGCTTAATCTGGCTCCAGAGTCTGTGCTCAGTATGTGTCCTGGGAATCCTTTAAGTGGATCTGTGGAGTTAAACCTGATTTTCATACTAATACTAAGATAGTATTTGACTTCTTCTTCACTGTCATTCTTTGGTGAATATACCTTGAAGATTTCCAGCAACAGATTGGATGCAGAGGCAAGTATAAGATTTGCAGAAATTGTAAAACAGCACTATTCTTGTCACTATAGTTGTTTTTGTTTTGGAAAAAGAAAGTTTCTTTTTAAAATGTTATTTGTTAACATGAAATGGGCTTATATTAGAAACTTGAATTTAATGGGTTTATATAATAAATTTGAATTTAATGAGTTAATAAACTTGTAAAATGTAGGGGTGAAACAGTGTCTACTGAGACAAAAATTGAGGCTAAACCACTTCATTCTGTTTCCTGTCATTAAATCAGATAAAGTCCAAAAGCAGCTGATACAGTGTTTATACTTAAAAGGCTCACTGATAACTCTCTTTTTTCTCACTTTCAAGACACGTTTTTTCACATTTTTGAAATCAAGATGTATATTGCCCAAATATGCTTTTCAGCAGCCAGGCAAGTAAATTTTGAAATAGCAGTAATCATTCATATTTGGTGTTTTGGGAATTTAGCTTTGTGTATTCATTTAGTCAGTTATCATTTCAGTTGATTTTAGTAAAACCACATAGGGTTGAATTGTTAACTGAATTTTTGCCCCTAATTGTTACTTAAAATGTCTACAAAAAAAAAAAAAAAGTCTACAAAATATCACAGTATAATACAGTTTTGCAGTAATAATTTTCTCAGCAGAAGATTGCCTGACACATGGCAGTTAATTCAAAGACGGCAAAATTGCCAGATCTCTGTCTCTAATTTCAGACCTGAGCAAGGTTAGTATGAATGACTCATGTATCTGGGAGAATATCTGCCTGTCAGAAGTTTCTGGATGATTTTGAAAGAGGCTCTTAGTTTCCATCTGTATTTAATTTGGAAAAAATAAAATTATTAAGCTTAATTAAACAGAAAATGCAGAAGATATTTCAGGTTTTGTTGTGACCAAAAATAAGTGTCATTGCGAAGGTGCTAAATAAATTGAGTTCATGAGCACAAATAATTAAATCAGATGTTTGAGTACCTGCTGTGTGCCTGGCACTTGGGACACAGTGCCTATCCTTGTGAAGTACAAATTCTAGTGGGAAGGCCAACAATAAGTAAATAATTAGAACATTGTACATGAGCTATGCCTCATTTAAAAAAAAAGATTATTTACAGATTTTGCTAAAATGATATGAAGGAAAGGACAGAGTGTTAAGGGTTGGAGGGAAGAGCATGTGGAGGCAGCCAATATAAATAGAGTAGACACAGGGGACTTCTGTGAAGAGGTTAACATTGAACAGCCATATACAGAGAACTAGGAGAGTGTGGCAAGTGTAAAGAGACTAAAGGTGGCCAGAAATGTAAGGGATAATTTTTAAAAGTCTTACGGGATTATATGGATAAGCTTGTGCTCTTATCCTTTAATTAAGCATTTTGTTTCATTTTAATAAAGGATTATTTCTTAATTTGTTAATAAACTGCTGTCTTAAAATTAGTATCATAAAATCAGGGAAGTATGGTGTTTTGGTTATAATTATTATTATCACCACTATATTCTCCTGTCTAAAGTTAATTAACTTGCAGTCACATAAAAAAACAGTATTGATAGAAACTAAAGTGATTTGACATGGCAAATTTGTTTTTATGGGAGATACCATATAGAAATTTAAAATGAGAAATTAAAAAAAAAAATAAAATGAGAAATTTAACTTGGATGTAATACTTTTTTTTTTTAACTGAAGGTAGTCATCAGGATTACTTGGGGGAACTTTTTCAAAATGTATATTCTGGGCTCTGTATCAAGGATTCCAGTGAAGTAAATATCAGATTAAAAAGTTTTGTGCTTCTTTCAAAAAATAATGTTTGATTTTCTTTTTAATTTTAAAAGCTGTTGATGTTCTTTGTAAAGAATTTGAAAATTTTTTGATTAATTGTACTTGCTTTTTGTTGTCCTTTTCTATAAAGAAGTCAGTTGTAGTCAAAGTATAGATATTTCCTAAAACATAGAAATAAATCTTAATTTAAGTCATCTTCAGTATTTTAAATATTTATCTAAAAACTTGTTCATTTTGATTTTTTTTTAAAGTATTTATTTTTGTGTGTGTAACAATAGCTAGTTTGAAATGATGAAAAAGAATCACAGTTGCAACAAGAAACTATAAACTGTTGACCCTTGAACAACACTGGTTTGAACTGAGCAAAGCCACTTATACTCAGATTTTTTCAGTAAATACATGCAGTGCTGCACAGTACATGGTTGGTTGAATCTGCTGATAGGGAGGGCCGGCTGTGGGAATTGAGTATCCTTGGCTTTTGGTATCCACAGTGGATCTGGAACCAACCAACCGAGAAGATTTTACGTAGGAATCAACTTAATTTGAATGTGTTGATCTGTGTGAAGAAAACACGGAATTTATACAGGCATAAAAGAGAAGATTTTTAATAAAGAGCAATGCTGTGCTTCTGTATTGGATGACTCAATGATGTGAGGATGTCATTTGAAATTAATTTGTAAATTTAATTCCTATGAGGATGGAGTATAGAAAAGAAAGTTATAAGTAGAAGTCTAATATTTAACTAGAAGAATAAAGCAGGCAATAATAATGAAATACATTTTTAGGAAAAAATTAATATGGGACTTGTACTATTATAAAGTGTTAAGTCATTCAGTCGTGTCCAACTCTTTATGACCCCATAGATTGTATATTTACAAAGTGCATTATAAAGCCACAGTAATGAAAATATTACAGTCCTGGTACAAAATTGGGAATAATAGCTCATAAATAGTTCCAAATATATGTGGGACTTTTTGTTGTTGTTCAGTCACTGAGTCATGTCCGACTCTTTGTGACCCCAGAGACTGCAGCACGCCAGGCCTCCCTGTCCATCACCAACTCCCAGAGCTTGCTCAAACTCATGTCCATTGAGTCAGTGATGCCATCCAACCATCTCATCCTCTGTTGCCCCCTTCTCCTCCTGCCCTCAATCTTTCCCAGCATCAGGGTCTTTTCCAATGAGTCAGCTCTTCACATCAGGTGGCCAAAGTATTGGAGTTTCTGCTTCAACAACAGTCCTACCAATGAATACCCAGGACTGATCTCCTTTAGGATGGACTGGTTGGAGCTCCTTGCAGTCCAAGGGACTCTCAAGAGTCTTCTCCAACACCACAGTTCAAAAGCATCAATTTTTTGGCGCTCAGCTTTCTTTATGGTCCAACTCTCACATCCATACACAACCACTGGAAAAACCTTAGCCTTGACTAGACGGACCTTTGTTGGCAAAGTAATGTCTCTGCTTTTTAATATGCTGTCTAGGTTGGTCATAACTTTCCTTCCAAGGAGTAAGCATCTTTTAATTTCATGGCTGCAGTCACCATCTGCAGTGATTTTGGAGCCCAGAAAAATAAAGTCACTGAATAATGTATGTATTTTTCCTCCCAGCTTTTCACATTTACATAATTTTTAATGGAATTATAACTTATATACTATTATACAACTTGCTTTTTCTACCTGGACATTTTTCCAGCCTTATTTTGTATAGTGTGTATGTATGTATATGTTTATCATCATTTTGCTATACATACATGACCCTTGATTTCTAACTTTTTTACCTTTGTAAAAATCTGTCACATTGTTTATTCTATTATGTATAACTTATTCCAGTTGTATATTTGGTAAAAGCAGGGCTTCCCTTGTAGCTCAGTTGGTAAAGAATCTACCTGCAATGCAGGAGACCTGGGTTCGATTCCTGGGTCGGGAAGATCCCCTGGAGAAGGGCATGGCAACCCACTCCAGTATTCTTGCCTGGAAAATCCCATGAACGCAGGAGACTGGAAGGTTACAGTCTGTGGGGTCGCAAGAGCCGGACACAACTGAGCGACTAAGCATACACACTAGGCATGGACTGTACGTTTGTCTTGGGTAATGTGCAATTTGATTTTACTTAGTAAACTAGATTTTGTTACTTTGGAATATAGTTGTTGGGGAAAATATAAAAGCATTAGGAAATTAGATTTCAAACATATCATTAAAGATAGAACTTATTTCTTTATAAACAATTTTGTTTTAATTGAACACTAGTCTGAAACTGGGGCTTGCCCGGTGGCTCAGCAATAAAGAATCCACCTGTGATTCAGGAGCCACAGGAGACACAGGTTCGATTCCTGGGTCGGGTAGGTCCCCGGAGTGGGGCATGGCAACCCACTCTAGTATTCTTGCCTGGAGAATTCCAAGGACAAAGGAGTCTGGCAGGCTTCAGTCCATGGATCGCAAAGAGTCAGACACTACTGAAGCTACTTTCAGGAAGGCAGTCTAAAAGTAAGCCTCCTTAACTAAAATATGCACTAGATGAGTTTCTCCTTCAATGAAAGGCACACATGATTTACTGTCCTCAAATTCAGTGCTTTTTTTTTTTTTTCCTTTTTTTTCTTCCAGAAAAGAGGAATAGAAGGTAGAAGAAGATGCTGGGAGCTGAACGTGGTGTTGTGGAAGAATGGTTATCAGAATTCAAGGTAAATTGCATTGAGAATGAGAATGTGTCATATGATTCTGTATGTCGTAATTCAGTGTATATGTGTTCATGGAGAAACTGACACAAAAGTTATAAAATGGGAATGGCAAAATATGAAATAACTTGTTTCTATCATTGCACCTCTTTAAAAAGACACTAATGTGAATAATTGCAAAAGACCCTGATGCTGGGAAAGATTGAGGGCAAGAGGAGAAGGGAGCAACAGAGATGGTTCGATGACTTTAACGACTCAGTGGACATGAGTTTGAACAAGTCTGGGAGATAGTGAAGGACAGGGAAGCCTGCTCTGCTGCAGTACATGGGGTCACAAAGAGTCGGACATGACTTAGTGACTCAGCAACAACAAATAATGTGAATTATGGCCAGAAGATACTACGTAAAAATGAATCTAGTTGTTAGGATTGATCAGGTAATATATAAATTTTAAGATATATTCAATAAAAGAAGGGAAGCCTCCAAGCTTTAATAAGGCATGGAAATCAAATTTGTGCCTTATGTTTTTATTTCCTGTGATTAAAAATCACTCATTAATTTGACTAAAAACTGTATAATTTATTAACAGTATAGAAATAAGTGTTTTGTGAAAATAAAATACAGGAATTGAAATATATCCCACGCTGTTTTTTTTTTACTAAAGTGACTCATTTCAGCAAAGCTTGTGTAATACGTGATTTCTAATCATTTCTCATGGTTGACTAGTTGGAAGAATTGTATAACATCCTAATTTATTTGTTTTATTAGCTCATGGTTATTTCATGTATTAATTATTTCTTACTTTTCTTAATTGACTCTGTTATAAATTTTTTTGAGAGGGACTCATATAAATTTAAGTTTTTGACTTCTCAAATATTAAGTTCACTTTAAGTTTCCTTTGATGTTTCTTTTAGGCATTACCTGACACCCAGATCACCAATTATGCAGCAACTTTACACCGGAAAAAAACACTGGTACCAGCCCTCTATAAAGTTATTCAAGACTCAAATAATGAGGTAGGACAGTTTATAAGAAAAATGATTTCATTGTACTACATAAGAAATACGTGTACTAAAACACATATATGTAAGTTTTGTAGTTTTCCTTTTTTTTGTTTAATCCTTCCAATGGGACTGGAAAACTTTCTTTCTGCTTTTTTTCATTCTGATAGTTGCTTTGGCTTTCCCCATGACCTCCCTCTCCATATTTTTTAATGTTTTGATTAAATTTGTTCCAGTTGAGGACGGCATATTTTAATTCTTGGTTTGAGTGACCTCCATCTTAGGAGAGTATTTATTTAATTTGAAACTTTCCTTGTTTCATGTTTTGGAATGTTTCCTTCCTGGAATCTAAATTTTAGCCATACACTGTTTGAGATTTATTTAAGTATTGTTTGCAGTCCTTCTATTGACAGTATAGAACTCTGTAATCACTGTAATCAGAGAATTCAGTCAAACTGGTAACGTGAAATGTTGGTGCTAGTAAATTTAGCTTGAAAATGACCAGAGAAAGCCTAAATAGTCACGATCAATAAACTTAGAGTAAGAGTTTGCTATTGTTTAGCCTTGTGCTAGAAGGGGAAAAATAGTGCAGCTATTGACTCTATATGTTAACTTATGCAAAATACACACATTATCTTTCCATTAACACAATAGTATGACATACAGTTTTATCACCACTGGATTCATGTATGCTTTAAAATTAAATGAAAGGAACACACAGGAAAGTAGCTTCTTATCTTCCCAGATACAGCCTCCAAGAGTGCCTCTGCTGTGTACTGGAGTGAGTTTGAAGAAGTTCAGGTAATCATCTCCTAACCAGCAGCTTAACTTAAAGTGCATCTTCATTTTTGTCCTATCACTAAAAGCTTGCTTATTGACCTCTTTCTTTCCTATCTCCTAAACTTGGATTGGCTCTCAGTTGGGCTTGCATCTGTTGCTATTTGTAGCAGCAACCGCAGGACTCATTTGCTTCTTTTTCTCTTGCTATGTATTTTTGAATGTTTTGTAACTTTAGGTATGGTAATGGACACATATGTTTATCCTTCTTGGTCAGGAGTTTTCAGAATTCTGTGTGAATATTGAATGTATGTATTCCCTTGTTTTGTCTTAACATTAAGCTTTGCTTATTAAAATATATTTGTTTTATGCTTTCTTTTTAAATTGTAAGTTCTTCATGGGCAGCGGTTATATATTTTTATATCTGTTTATATATGTATAGAAATATGTATGTTAATTCCCTAGAATGTAGTATTTTATCACTAGTAAATATTGATTAGAAGAATAGTGAAATACATGAAGGGAATTCCCTGGCCGAGTTCTAACCACTGGACTGCCAGGAAATGCCTGTAGAAGTTTAATATTCCATATCATGACCAATCTATACTATATAACTCGTTTAATCTCTAGACCAACATGTTTCTTTTTCTCCTTTCCCTCCTTCCCGATCCCTTAGTCACTGCAGCAGTTCTGCTTCTTCCACTTCCAGAAAACCATTGACCCTACTGCTTCTCTATGCTTTAATTGCTCACTTCCCTCTTCTCTTAGCCACGTTCCTCGGTCCCTCATTACAGTCGTTCCCTCGCACACCTTCTCAGTCCCTTCATTCACATTCTTCGGGCAGAACCTCAGCACTGGATGAAACCCGCCTATCCATCTGCTTCATGCCTGTACCTGAGCAGCTCATCATACCTGGAGAAAACAGTTTTGTTGACTTTCTCCGCTTAAATGCAGGACTGAAAATTAAAAATGAGCATATAATAGTTCATTGTACACTTTCCCACTGTTCATTTTATTCCTTCTTTTTCCTCACACTTACCATTCTTCCTCATTTTCAGTTTGCTTTCTGTGTCATTATAAAAGAAGGAAATAGTTGGAAACTATTTTCCTACTCAAATCTGCCACTCTGCCAGCACCTCTAGTCAAACTCTCGTGCTATTTCTGCTGTTCAGTGGATGAAGTGTCTCAGATTGTATCAAAAACTATCTCTTGCACTTAGGCCTGGATCTCATCTTCTCTAACCACCTCAAAGATTGCTCCTGCAATTGCCGGCTATTTTTCTTCTATTGATTTTTTTTTTCCTTTCTTGATGAAAGGAATATGATAAACAACAATATTCTGTTTTTTAAAAACCTTCTTTGATTTGCCTCCTATTTTATCTACAACATTTTCCTGTCCCCCTTCCCAGTGAACTTTATAGTATTGCTGTTCAGCCTCTGCCTACTTGTGCTCATTTCCTGTCCTCATATTCTTTCATTACCCACTCATATTTGGATTCAGTCTCCATTATTCCCCCCAGACTGCTCTCAATGCATTCATCATATGGCATGCCTCTTAGTAATTATCATGTCAAAACTATTTGCTAAGTTTGAGAAAAGTGTAAGTTATTCTTAACATCTTTTGCTGTAGGTGATAGCACCATTTAAGTATAAGTGTTAGTTGCTCAGTTATGTCTGACTCTTTGCAACCCCATGGACTGTAGCCTACCAGGCTCCTCTGTTCATGGAATTCTCCAGAAAAGAATACTGGAGTGGGTTGTCATCCCCTTCTCCAGGGGATCTTCCTAACCCATGGATTGAACCTGCATCTCCTATATTGGCAAGAGGATTCTTTACCATCTGAGCCACCAGGGAAGCCATATCTACCTATATTTCTGTCTGTTTACTTATTTATATGCTGTGCCACATGGCATGTGGGATCTTAGTTCCCCAACCACGGATTAAACCCAGGCCCTTGGCAGTGAAAGGACAGAGTCCTAACCATGGGGACTGCCAGGGAAGTACCTTGCTCTTTTTCAAACTCTGTGGGGAGGTCATTTCTATACTGAGAAACTGAGAACATGATGGCATGATACATACGCTTGGAATTAAAGATTTTAACAGTATATTGGCAAGTTTTTAATAGTCTTATTTTGCAGTGGTATCTGATGAAAATTTACTGGATTGCCAGTCACTCCTCTGCCCTCCTTTTAAACAAAAAAAGTATTAATTTTGGTTAATCTATATTTCTTTGCAGTGCTTATTAAAATACGGTCTCTACATGCTAACGTACTTGCTACTGAGGACAGGAAATAAGGTCTTTATAACATAGACAAATCATAATAGTACCACAGCCAATGAAATTTAGAGAAGGCAATTTTAGCATCTTACTGAAGAGGAACGTAGATTTAAAACATAGACATATATTTTCAATTCTTAAATTTATGAAGGGAACAATGTTTAATTCCCCTAAAGAGCTGAATGTTGTTGTCAGTACTTTAAAAAGCTACCAGCAGTTGGCCATTTTCAAGAGTTCATTACTTCATTATTGGCACTACATAGACTATACTGCTTGAAATTAAGCAATCCTCACCTCTTCCTCCACCTCCTTTCTGGTATAAGAAAGTCGTATAGTGAAAACATCATCTGTGTCAAAAGATCTGAATTCTGGTGTCTTTCTCCACCACTAATTTCTGTGACCTTGGGCAAATTGTCTTACTGGTCTAGACTTCAGTGTAAGGGGAGAGTTGGCATGATTTTTAAGATTTTAAATTCTATGATAGTGATTTCATATAAAGCATTTGGTGGTTAGTAGACTAGAAAGTATGTAAATTTTTTTAGCTTTAGAGTTCTTAAGAGTTAAGCTTAAGTCATCTAAATAATATTAACTGTACAAGCAGTGTAGGATTTGTTGACTTTAATTTACTATTGTGAAAGTAATGACTCTGTTCTGAAGTGTTACATTATTAGAAACATATATCTACATTCAAGCAGTTTTACAGGTGTGTATATATATTATCAATTAGAATAGAAGTGTATAAATTACTGAATTATTCCTTTTTTAAAAATTTATTTTATTTTATTTATTTGGCTCCACGGGGTCTTAATTGAGGTATGCAGGATCTTTGATCTTTGCTGCTCCATGTGGGATCTAGTTCCCTGACCAGGGATCAAACCTGGGCCCCCACCACTAGGGGCATGGTGCTTTAGCCTCAGGACCATCAGAGAAGTCCCTGAATTATTCCTTTTTTTAAAGCTACTGTTACATTATTATATGTAAAATAGATAACTAATATGGACTTAATATATAACACAGGGAACCCTACTCAATAATTCTGTAATTACCAATATGAGAAAATAATCTAAAAAAGAGTGGATATTTTGTTAAAATGTCTAATTTGAAGAATCTCTCTCATGACAACCATTAACAGTGAATACTCCTCCTTTAGTATGTTAAATGATAACTTTGACCTAGTCCAGTAATTTTTTCCCCCTGTTATACCTAAGCTCATGCTTTAGTCAGTCACTCAGTCATGTCAGTCATGTCTGACTCTTTGTGACCCCATGGACTATAGCCCACCTGTCTCCTCTGTCTTACGAAACTCCAGAATACTGGAGTGGGTAGCCATTCCCTTCTCCAGGGGATCTTCCCAACCCAGGGGTTGAACCCAGGTCTCCTACACTGCAGGCAGATTCTTTACCTTCTGAGCCACTAAGGAAGCCGAAGCTCATCCCTTAGGTCTGTCAAACTTTAACAAATTTATTCAAATACAATTCTGTGAGCACTACCAAGGGCCAAGATGGTATGTTTCATCCTTCTTAAAAAAAACACGAACCTACTTCCTGAATCTCACAGTTTGAATGATGTCAGGCCCTCTCTAAATTTTAGATGGTTAATAAATACAAGAAAAGGATTCAGCAAAATAAAAAGAGTGGGTATATGTGTATGTGTAACTGATTCACTGTGCTATATACCTGAAACTAACACAACCTTGTAAATCAATATACACCAATAAAAATTTTTTTAAAAACAAAAAGCTGGTGTTAAATTTTAATTTATATTATTTTATAGTTTCCTTTCAGTGTTTTATCTGCATTTTAAGATCATAGGCAGTTTTGTGTAGTCTAGCAGTTTTGTGAAGTTATTCTAGCAACACCATTCTAAATTAGCGGTATAAGTTTAGGAGGAAGGAAGCAGTTTATTAAAACTGCTCATTTTCTTCTTAAGATTATGAAGTTCCTTATGTTATATTTTGTGATATTATATGAAAAATTATCAAGTTAAACATTGGGAGGGCTATTTCTGTATACTTCCTCCTTTTCAAAGTCTTTCCAGTAAATACAATTAGCAAGATTTAAGTCAGTCTTAAAATATAAAAGTAATCTATTTTATTTATATGTCTTTAAATGAAAAGGTCAGTTTTCATTCCAATCCCAAAGAAAGGCAATGCCAAAGAATGCTTAAATTACCACACAGTTGCACTCATCTCACACGCCAGTAAAGTAATGCTCAAAATTCTCCAAGCCAGGCTTCAGTAATATGTGAACTGTAAACTTCCAGATGTTCAAGCTGGTTTTAGAAAAGGCAGAGGAACCAGAGATCAAATTGCCAACATCTGCTGGATCATCGAAAAAGCAAGAGAGTTCCGGAAAAACATCTATATTTCTACTTTATTGATTATGCCAAAGCCTTTGACTGTGTGGATCACAATAAACTGGAAAATTCTGAAAGAGATGGGCATTCCAGACCACCTGACCTGCCTCTTGAGAAACCTGTATGCAGGTCAGGAAGCAACAGTTAGAACTGGACATGGAACAACAGACTGGTTCCAAACAGGAAAAGGAGTACGTCAAGGCTGTATATTGTCACCCTGCTTATTTAACTTCTGTGCAGAGTACATCATGAGAAACGCTGGGCTGGAAGAAGCACAAGCTGGAATCAAGATTGCCGGGAGAAATATCAATAACCTCAGCTATGCAGATGATATCACCCTTATGGCCCGACAGTGAAGAAGAACTAAAGAGCCTCTTGATGAAAGTGAAAGAGGAGAGTAAAAAAGTTGGCTTAAAGCTCAACATTCAGAAAACTAAGATCATGGCATCCGGTCCCATCACTTCATGGGAAATAGATGGGGAAACAGTAGAAACAATGGCTGACTTAATTTTTTGGGGCTCCAAAGGTCACTGCAGATGGTGATTGCAGCCATGAAATTAAAAGATGCTTACTCCTTGGAAGGAAAGTTATGACCAACCTAGACAGCATATTAAAAAGCAGAGACGTTACTTTGCCAATAAAGGTCCATCTAGTCAAGGCTGTGGTTTTTCTAGTAGTCATGTATGGATATGAGAGTTGGACTATAAAGAAAGCTGAGCGCAGAAGAATTGATGCTTTTGAACTGTGGTGTTGGAGAAGACTCTTGAGAGTCCCTTGGACTGCAAGGAGATCCAACCAGTAAATCCTAAAAGAAATCAGTCCTGAATATTCTTTGAAAGGACTGATGCTGAAGCTGAAGTTCCAATACTTTGGCCACCTGATGCGAAGAGCTGACTCATTTGAAGAGACCCTGATGATGGGAAAGATTGAAGACAGGAGGAGAAGGGGACGACAGAGGATGAGATGGTTGGATGGCATCACCAACTGATGAACATGAATTTGAGCAAGCTCTGGGAGTTGGTGATGGACAGGGATGCTGCAGTCCAAGGGATCGCTAAGAGTCGGACATGACTGAGTGACTGAACTGAAAAAGTTGAAATTTAAAGTTTATTTCCAACAATAACATTTGACATTCTTTTCTTCCAATAGAAATTTTTAAAAATGGAAGATTGTAAGGTTGGTAGGAACAGAAAAAGAAGCTCACTAACTATAAACTAGTATATTAGTTAAAGGACTGATTATCTAAGAAGTTAAATAGTATAGTGTGTTGAAAGAGATGTTGATATTAACATGGACATGAACGACTTCTTATAGAATTGGTCAGTTCAGTGTGTAGTTTCTGTATAAATAGAGATTGAGGTTTTGGTTGCACTGATTTCGAATAAGCAAAAATTAATATTGAGAATTTATTTTTAAAATACAAGTATATGTGCCTTAAAAAAAACACAGTTACAGCCGAAAGAATGGAAATAGCTAATGCACTTTATTTTCTTTTTAGCTCCTGGAGCCTGTCTGCCACCAGCTGTTTGAGCTCTATCGTAGCTCTGAAGTTCGACTTAAGAGGTTCACACTGCAGTTCTTGCCAGAATTGATGTGGGTTTATTTACGGCTTACAGTTAGCCGAGACAGACAGAGTAATGGTTGCATTGAAGCACTTCTGTTAGGAATTTACAATTTGGTAAGTGGCAAATAATAGTTTGGAAAATGTCAATTTTTTCTTTTAAGTCCTCTGAAATAATACTTACAGAATAGTTAGAGGAAAAGAAATTTAAATGTCTATTGATTAACTTATTTGAATTAAATTGAGTACACAGGTGTTCAATGTGTGCTTGTAATGCGTTTTATAAAGTAAGTAAAGCTGTTGTAATTGATGAAATTATTAATTTATGGCTTATTTTTCTGATTTCTAAATTGACTAATATTTGTAAACGCCTTGCATTAAAAATTTTTAAGTTTATTTTTAATAATCATTTGATAAAACATCATGTATCTGATACTGTATTGTTCATGAAATTGTTTTCTTTTAAGAAATTCTTAAGTACCTTAAACATTCTGGGTTTTTTTTTCTCATGGTGTCCTATTTAGAACATTGGTGTTGAAATTCCAACCCCTTGAATTCTTGTATTCTGTGTATACCCTGTAAACAAACACTCCGCATAATAAAACTATGTAGATGAGAGGTACCTCAACCAAAGTACCTCACAAAACATTTGAGTCTACAAAAAATATTCTTCTGCACCATTTCTCTTAAGCATTATCTCTTTAAAAATATTAAGGAACATTTCCATCACTGAAATCTGAAGGAAGAAACCTCACCTCTGAAGTCACTTGTATTTTGTTTAAAAATAGGCCCTGCCACTTACTAGCTGTTTTAAATTTAAGCAAGTTACATAATATCTTGATGTCAGTTGCCTCATCTGTGAAACAGAAATTAAACATTGATAGTAGTATTAAAAGCAGTTAGAAGAACTCAGTGTGTTGCCTGAGGTGTTTATTGAATATTTACCACTATTATTATAAGTAGTAGTAGTAGTAATAGAAGTGGTATCATAATTAAAGGTGAGTTTTAATGAAAAGCTGGTGTAGGTATAAAGTTATTTTGCTACCTTGCCTGATTTTTTTTCTTTGAAAATAGGAAATTTTGTTTCATCTATCATCATGTCTCTAGTGCTTAGCAAATGTTTATTGATGTAAGTTTTCATTTGTATTGTTTGGTATAATAAACTTCAGTGGTGGAACAAATGAAGCAAAAAATTTTGGGATGCCTGATAAGTTCTTGACAGTACTTGTTGGTGCTATGGTTTAATTATCTTTTGGTATCTTAAAAATGGTGTACTATTTTAAAAACACTCAATTATGTATCATAAATATAACCTCAGGTTTCTATCTTCTTTTAATTCCCTTAATATCTTTGTTCTCTCATCTCTGTGGTTCTCAATTTTTCTTACCACCCTGGATTTCTTTGGTGTATTCATTTCTCTTTTTTCTTCTATTCTCACCCCAACACTTCTCCCTTGCTTCAGTAGCCTAACACCTTCTTCACAGATATACCTGGATAAACATCAAAAGTATTTGACTTAATTTGAAATTTAGGGAAAGAATTAAAATTTTATCCCATAACTTAAATCAGGCCCATTCATCTTAGTATAGACTTTCTCTGAGACACAGTGGCTCGGATGTGGTAACTAGTTTGACTACAGAGTGGTTAAATGATTTCTCTAGGGATTTTTAAACCAATTTGCTGCCAAAATTAGAGGTATGGCCATTGTTTACAGGCAGCTGATACTCTCCTATGACACGTTAAACTCAGAAACTGGTTCTCAAGGAAAGTTCTTTTGGGTTTGTGTTTTGGTGATGATAGTTGTTTTTTATTGTTGTTTCTTCCTTTTATGCTGTACAACCACTCATCTCTCTGACCACCTTCCTTCTTAGGTCTACTAAGGGTAGTCTCTCTCTGGATTTTATGCCAGTCATGTATACTAATATGGTTTTAAAAGAAACAGATGATAATAAGACAATAGACAAAAGGATTGGTGGAGGAGGGGCATTTCACCCCTCTAATTGCTGCGTGTGTAGGCAGGTTTTTACTGATACCTGTAGAAGACTGGAGGTGCCAAAGACTGTAGATATAAATGCCATGACCTTTTCAGTGAAAGATAAAATGCTTTTTAAAAATCACAGGGATGTTCCTGTAGTTCAGTAAAAACTATTAAGTATGAACTTATGATTAATCACTTGGACTAGTACCATATAATTATGTTAATATGTAGCTTATTTCAGGTCATTAATTTATTACTGAATAATTGTAAGATTTTCTTTTAATAAATGTAGATCTCTTGGCTAAGACCTTTAATTTTAATCTTTTATATGGGAATTCTATTTTTAGTTTTCTGAAGAACCTCCATACTATTTTCCATAGTGGCTTTACTAACTTATATTCCCACCAACAGTGTAGGAGGGTTCCATTGTCTCCATACCCTCTCCAGCATTTGTTATTTGTAGAGTTTTTAATGATGGCCATCCTGACTGGTATGAGGTAGTACCTCGTTGTAGTTTTGATTTGCGTTTCTCTAAAATTAATGATGTTGAGGCTTCCCTGATAGCTCAGTTGGGAAAGAATCCACCTGCAATGCAGGAGACCCTGGTTTGATTCCTGGGTTGTGAAGATCCCCTGGAGAAGGGATAGGCTACCCACTCCAGTATTCTTGGGCTTCCCTTGTGGCTCAGCTGGTAAAGAATCTGCCTGCAATGCAGGAGACCTGGGTTCGATCCCTGGGTTGGGAAGATCCCCTGGAGAAGAGAAAGGCTACCCACTTCAGTATTTTGGCCTGAAGAATTCCATGGACTATATAGTCCATGCAGTCACAAAAAGTCAGGTACGACTGAGCGACTTGCACTTTCAGCATCTTTTCATGTGCCTACTGGCCATCTGTATGTCTTCTCTGGAGACATGTCTATTAAGGTCTTCCCTTTTTTCAGTTCGGTTGTTTGTTTTTTTGTTCTTGAGCTGTATGAGCTTTTGTATGTTTTATCTGTAACATTTGCAAATATTTTCTCCTATTCTAAAAATGTGGAACACTTCACAGTTTTGCATGTCATCCTAGGGCCAGGGCTCTGCCAATCGTCTCTGTTATCATTCCATTAATCTTTTAAATTCAGCTAGTTTCTACTAAAAGATGTGATTACTTGTAATCTCCCTGGCTGTCCTGCAAATTTATCGTGAGGATTTATATGTGTGCCTATTTCATGTCTTTATTTTCATGGTATTTTTGATTAATTGTATTATTATATCTCTCAGTGTCTCCCAAAGCATGTCAACTACCAAAGTGTTCAAATTTGCTAATTGGTTAAAGATACACAAGGGTAATAATATTTTTATTACCATTTCTAAAAGTCTTCCTCAATTGCCAATTATATATTTGTTAAATTAAGAAAGCAATTATTATTTTTTTTAATAGACTTGTGTGACTATTTCATTATCTCTAGATTTTTTTTTTTTTTTTACCGTAGGAAATTGCTGATAAAGATGGAAACAATAAAGTTCTGTCTTTTACCATCCCTTCCTTATCCAAACCATCAATATACCATGAGGTAAGTAAGATTGGAGAGGTAAAATTTTTTAAAATTATCAATATATTTAGCAAAAGTCAGTTTCTACTAGAGATAAATTATTCCTAACACATCTTTACAGATTTATTTCTTTAAATGTAGATGTTTGTTATTAGTGATATAAAGCTGAGCTGTTGTCAGGAGAGATAGAAATTAATTATTGGAAAATTTTCCTCTAGTTCTGGTTTATTTCTTTTTTATTCTTCTACCAGTATCATCGCTGGTCTTTTCTATTATATGAATTTTTATAAATATTCCTTTAAATTTTTAAAATCATCCATATTAATTAGAAATGATCTATGTTAGATTGATTTTTTATTATTTTTTAGGAAAATAACTACTTAGAAGAATATTAACACAGTAATTATTTCATTTCCATTTAAAGTAGTTTGATTGATGCATTCTAGATATTCAGTAACCTTACACTTCTGATTTTTCCAGTATTTATTTGGTTGAAGATTGTGAGAACACTAATAATTATGTAGGTGGATGGCTCCTATTGACCTGAACTCCTGCCTGCTCTCTTTAAGGATATATGTTATGAATCAAGCTTCTTGTCTGTCAGGCCTTTAGTGCATAAAGTTGTGAGGAAAGCATTTAAATTAACTAATTTACTAGTAGTCTAAAAATTAGATTCAAAGCAAACAGTATCCAGTTGCTTCATAGCTCAATGCAGCTATTTATTTTTAATTAATTCCCCTGGGACTTTGTTTTTCGTTGGAAATAGAATGCCTCTTACTTAACCAAGGCTGATTTTAGCGTAGAACATTTCTGAATATTAGATTGTAACTGTGTTTGTGTATCAAGTTATAAAATAAAATGGAGGGTAGTGAGACATTTACAAATTGATGGTTCTAACTTTAGAAACATGAAATCAATTATGTCACTATTAAAGAGACTTTTGATCATAATATTTATTCTTGTTTGTAGTATGCAATTATAACTCTCTACACCTTGCTTTCTTAATGTAAGATTAATGAGAGTACCAGCCTCCCTGAAGTTAGACATACCTCCGGGCTTGAATGTATAGTCCCCAAGAGTGCTCTGAGTTCTGGAAGCAAATTAAAGTTATTGCATTTGTAGTCTTTATTCTTTTAAGCAACTTTTCTTTTTCTGTGTCCTAAATATAGATTCATTCCATAATATTTCAAAAACCAAAACAGTGTATTTTTAGTTTTATATATCGTATGTATGTTTTAAAAGGAGCTATAGAACATACATAATTGAAAAATTGAAGAGGTTTTGAAAGAGAAGAAGAAATGGTCTGAATTGCCTTTTGTTGAAGCAGAATTAAATATCCTTATGTTACAGATTTTTACTTTATTTTAAAGACACAATCTCATACTTTACCTTGTTTTTATAGCCCTCCACAATTGGATCCATGGCCTTGACAGAAGGGGCATTGTGTCAGCATGATCTCATCAGGGTTGTTTACAGTGATCTTCATCCTCAGAGGGAAACATTCACTGCACAAAACCGGTAATAATCAAAACTGTAGATGTTAAAATTGTTAATTTACACTTAATAGCTAGCTGTAATTACTTTGGTTCACGTTTGGTATGAGAAGAGACATAATTGTTTTCCAGAATCGTGTACCATGGTGGCTCAGATGGTAAAGCGTCTGACTACTATGCGGGAGGCCCGGGTTCAGTTCCTGGGTTGGGAAGATCTCCTGGAGAAGGAAATGGCAGCCCATTTCAGTATTCTTGCCTGGAATATCCCATGGACGAAAGAGCGTGGTAGACTACGGTCCATGGGGTCGCAAAGAGTCGGAAACGACTAAGCGACTTCACTTTCACGTTGACTTGTAGTCCCACCAGCAATGTGTGATAGTTCCAGTTTCTCAGCGTCTTTACCTACTCTTTTTTTTCCAATCTTTTTGTTTATATCTATCTTAGTGGGCATGGAAAATGGTATATCATTGTGCTGTTGTTTCTGCTATATGTTTTACTTTTTTGTACAGTCAGCTATGTCAGAAATACACACTTTTTTTTCAAAGTTAAACATGCATTAGTTCTAGAGATTATTAAGAAAAACTGCAGTCTCTGGCTCCCCATGCCTTCCACTTCTCCTTTCCTATATGTAACAGCTTTTAACCAGTGGTTCTCAACCAGGGCACTTCTGCCCCTTCGGTGAACGTTTGTCATCCTCTGGAGACTTGTTTGATTGTCACAGCTGAGTGGGAGGGAAGACTGCTATAAGCATCTCAAGTGTAGAAGTCAGGAGTGCTGTTCAGCGTCCTACCACGCCTGGGCCGGCCCCCCACAACAATCTAGGCCAAAATGTCGATAGTGCTGAGGTTGAAAAATCTTGCTGTTAATATTTACCATCTTCGTAGTAATTTACTGCCTTAAAATGTTTCACTTTGGGGCATTATCTAATAATTTATCTCTATGAAAGATAAAAATTTAGGTTGTTACCTCTCGTCCTTTCTTCTCAGTATAGTTATCTTGTAATTCTGGAGAATCCGTTATTTAAATTTCTCATTATTATGAATGATTTTTTTTTTTGTTTGGCCATGCTGTACAGCATGCAGGATCTTAGTTCCCCAACCAGGGATTGAACCCATGCCCCCTGCATTGGGGCTGTGGAGTCTTTAACCACTGGGCCACCAGGGAAACCCCTTGAATGAACATTGCTCACCAGAACTATTCAGAGCTGAGCTTTGTAAGTGGTTACTTTTCCTCTCCTGCTATCTTTTTGTTTTCCTTGAAGTTCATCTTTGACCTTTTGTTTTCTTTGTTTACTATGTGCTTTGTAATTTAACCCTGTAAATTTTCTATCAGTTTTTTACGTAGCCTTCCAAAACTTTGTTTATACCACTTATTTTCTCAATTTTATTTTCCTGAAAAAGGAGCTCGCAGAGCCTCAACTTACTGCGATCTGGCCTGTGTTTCCCGCTTTACCCGGCGTTTACTTGTTATCTTGGTATTTCCCCTCACTGTTACCCTGGGAACTCCCTTTGTCTTCTTCCTGTGTGGATGGAGCCACTGTTTCTTGCACCCTGTATCCTCATTCTTTGTTCCTAGTATTCTGAAATTCCATGTGGTATTTCTTGGTGTGAGTTTATTTCCTGTTTGTGCTGAGCAGTACATGGGCCTTTTCAATTTGGACACTCATGTCCTTCAGACTGGGAACTTTGCTTAATTATTTTTTGTTAATTAGTTTAGCCTCTCCATCTTACCTAGTCTTTTATTATTTGTCCTTTATTTATTTGGTCTTTTCTTATCTTGCTTGTGGAGCTTTTATTATTTGGAGCTCCTGTTGTGGTACTCTTTCCTCTTCCATTTGCCGTATCTTTTTCCTTTGGCTTCACTTTTTATGGTATTTCCTCAACTTCATCCACCAGTTCTGTTCCTGAGTATTTAATTTCTGTCATCATATTTTGTATATCTGGAAGAGAATTTGACCACCCTAAGAGGAAAGACTTAAAGATATGGACAAAATACATCATATTTTGTATATTCTGAATGGTCTTTTAAAATAGTTCCTATTTGGATTTTTTTTTGTTGTTTTTTTATTTTTGAAACAGCATCTCATTTTTTAGAATATTAATGATAATTTGCTTTATTTAAAGTTATTTTTTTCTCTTTTATGTTTATTGTGTGCTCCAAATTGTGTTCCCCTGCCCCTGTTTCTTTATTTTGACCTTATTTTTCTATTAATGAAGTTCATCAGATGTCTGATAATCCATTTTTCCCTACTTATGTTTAAGAGCAGGGAATTTAAAAAAATGAGACGCCAAAACCATGTTGGTAGGGGCTGATTGAGTATGAACTTCACAACTTCTCACTGGGCCATTCATCTGGGGAACTTCCCAAGTCCGTATCTTTAAGTCTTTCCTTTTAGGGTGGTCAAATTCTCTAAAGAAAACTCTTCTAGTTTCTTAACCAGAGGCCTGCTAGCATTCTGATGGTCAAGTGGGGAAGGAAAACTTGAGGTCTCAGTATCCAGTAAGACCTATTCTACTTAAGTTTTCTATTTTCAGTATCTTCCCATCCTCCCCACTCCAGCCCAAACCACAATTGTGCTTGGTGGTTCCCTGGTAGAAATTTCTCTTTTATCCTTTCAGAAAATAAGTCTTCAGTTTCAGAAAATAAATCTTCAATGAACCTAGCAGCATAGAGAAGGAGGAAGGATCTGAAGATGTGAACTGCTTCTGTGTCATACTTTGAACTCAATTTTTAACTTTTCATTTTGAAATAATTTCTGACTTAAAATATTTCAGAAGTAGCACAAAGACTTTCAATATACTCTTCACTGCCTATGGAAAGCTTTTTAGAAGTACTGTGTTCCTGGGTCCTGCCCTCAGAGATTCTAATTGGGTCAGTCTGTGTTGAGACACAGGAATATATTATTCCAAAATGTCCTGAAATAACTATAGTGTGCATTCAGGCTTAGGAGCCACTTTCTTAGTGATTGTACAGATTAAGAAAGCATTCATTTATTCATTCAGTAAAAATTATTTGAGCAATAATAATATTTTAAACACCGTGTCTGACACTAGAGTTAGAGATGAGTAAATTAGGGTCTCTGTCCCAAAGTTGCTTATTACTGAATGGATAAAACAGAGGTAGAGACAGAGAACTGATTTAGTGGGATAAATACTGTATTAGAGCTATACAAATGAACAGTTTTTGTTTGTTTTAGTTGGGAGAATTAAGAATGTCTTTATGTCTGAAATTAAAATTTGAGCCAGGATTTGAAACCTTGGTAGGGGTTTTCCAAGTGAAAAGTGTTGTAGTAAGAAAGGGTAGCATCAGTAAAAGCAAGGAATTATGAAAGATTATGGCATTATTCATGGAATGATATAGGAAAACTGTTATCCTATGGTGTATGTGGTAGACAGTGGAGGGAAATAAGGTTGGAGAGGTAGGTTGAGGGTGGATTTTTAAAGGACCTTGTATGCCTTGATGAGTTTGGGCTTTACGATGCAGTCAATAGTAACAGTGAATTAATGCAGATAGAGGAGTCATCTATTCAAGCATGATGGGGATTTTTGAGGAAGAAAATAAAGATGGCAGCAAGTGCTATGACCTTTAATAAGGCAAGTGGAAATAGGGGAATTATTGAGGAGGATATTACAATCATCTGATTGAGAAATAATTAAAGTCAGTATTAAGGCATTGTTGTTATAACCATCCAATGAAGAAATCATTTACTACAGTCTGTAAGTAGAAATAATTATTTGTGATCTTTTTCTCCTTGTTTTTGTTTTTTCTAGGTTTGAAGTCCTGAGTTTTCTCATGTTATGTTATAATTCTGCTATTGTGTATATGCCTGCTTCATCTTACCAGTCTCTTTGCCGAATGGGCTCCAGGTAAGCAGAATACTTATATTATTTCATACATTTTTATTGAGCACATTCTCGCTGGTAGGCGCTGTTCTAACCCCTGGTGATACAGCAGTAAACAAAACTCAGGGAACTTACATTCCTGTAGGAATTCCTTATCATTCCTCATACAGCATGACTTCTTGAAAATACTTCAGTATTAAAGAAGTATTTTGTGGCTCAACATCAAGCTAAGCCAAGATGATTTAGGTCCAAGGTGGTTTATTGTTACACTGGATCACTGCCTGGATGCCAGTTTTTATAAATTACTTTGAGTGTTTTGAATAAATAGTCTTCTGTATAGAGAAAGTAAAGAAATGTGAACTTTTTCCTTTTTGTATCTCACAAATAACTGTCTCTTCTTTGGATAAGATTAGCAGTAGCATGAATTATGTGTATATCTCATTTATATTTGTATATTCTAATCTTTACCAAACCAGAATTTCTAATTATTTGAACAGACCTGAACTAAAATTTTTATTTCCACCATTGAAAAAAATTAATATAAATGGGTTTGGAGACAGAGGAGGGGAATTTTAATTACAGAAGGAACACTCAATTTATCCTGCCCAGTTGATTTGTATTTGAGGAAATGCAAATAAAAAGGGTGAGCCTTCTCTACCCCCTGAAAGTTAAATGCTGTATTAGTTTTTCTATCGCCTCATAACAAATTGCCATGAATTTAGTTGCTTAAAATAGCATACATTTATTATTTCAGTTTTCTGTGGGTCAGGAATCTAAGTGTCACTTAGCTGGGCCTTCTGCTTAGGGTATTACAAGCTGCAGTTAAGATGTCCGCTGGAGTTGCCATCTTATCTGAGGTTCATTTGAGGAATTATACGCTTATCTTGGCAGAATTCAGTTCCTATAGTTGTAGGACTAAGGGCTTCAATTTTGTATGGACTGTCTGCTGAAGGCCAGTGTCAGTTCCTTGCCGTGTGAGCCTCCCAACTTAGGCAGCCTACAGCATGGCAGCTCACTTCTTCAAAGCAGAGAAATAAGAGATGTTGCACTACAGTCTTATGTAATATAATCACATAATCATGTACATATATGCATGAAAATCATATCACCTTTGCCATGTTACAAGCAAATCGGAGGTTCCACCCATGCTCAAGAGGAGGGGATGACATAAGGGTGTCAATACCAGGAAGGTATCATGAGGATCAGCCCTGCATGCCCCACCCCCAACCACTACTACAAATGCTTTGCACAGGTTCATACTGGTGTATTACTGAGAAGAAACTGTGGTCCTATTTATAACAAAACTCACTTTTGCTAATTGGAGGTAGGCCCATCTAAATTAGTTGCTAATTTGATTTATAGATTTGTAGATTATTTTAAAGTGTATTATTTCCACTTGTGTATAATAACAAGATTAATGACTAACAGAATTCTTGTCTCATCTACATGTTGTTTGTTTTTTTAAAACTTTTTATTTTGTATTGGGGTATAGCTGATTAACAACAATGTAATAGTTTCAGGTGAACAGGGGAAGGAGCTCAGCCATACATACACATGTATCTATTCTAACCTACATGTTCTTATCAAGAGAGTATGTTGTTTAAGCACTTACTGCATAGCTACAGATAAATTTATTTATAGATGACTATTTTTGGCTCAATTAAACAAATTTGCTATATCTCTAATAGGTAACATTTAGTATGGCATCTTACAGAGTTCCTTAATAACAAATGATAGAGTTTAGTAGTCCTCAAATTTTTACTCACATATCCCCTAATGAATTTTGAAAAACTTTATAGCCTTTATACATTAAGTTAACATTTAAATTAAACATTAAAGTTAACATTTAACTTTTTTATTCTTTTTTAAATAGTTGTAAATTATATGATTTCCAGTATGTATGTATTAACATAATAAATAATTGTTAATTGCTATTTTAAATGTATATCATGTAAATACACAGTGATCTAATTGATACCATCATCCATATATGGAATAAATGAAAAATAGTCTTTCTTTAGTAGTCTTTCTCCTTAAAATTGAGTATCTATTGCACTTTATCCACATAAATTTTGTCCTAATATAGTGCCGTTATATGTAAAGATCTTTTATTGATCAACTAATTATAAACCTCTGCCACAAAGAAAATATGTAAATTAAAATATAAAAATATTGCCAGAGACCAAAATGCACTAAACACTAAAAAATTTCTTCTGAACTCACCATTGCAGTTATTCTAATAAATTAATTTATTAAAATAGTAGAGGTATGTAACATCTCTGCTAATTATTAAACATAACTTTTCTGGAAGCATCTTTTAATGAGATGGAAAATAGAGGATTGTTTATGACACTTTAAATTTGTTTTGAGAATTCTGTATCATCCACTAATCCATCCTGATAAAATTTGGGACGTGTGAAAGTTATGCATTTCTTTTGTGAAGAGGGAGAAGGAGGATTATGAAAGAGATACCTATTTGAGAAAAGGTGTTGCTTTGAGGGCTTGTTTCGTGGCTCAGACAGTAAAGAATCCGCCTATAATTCAGGAGACCCAGGTTTGATCCCTGGGTTGGGAAGATCCCCTGGTGAAGAGAATGGCTACCCACTCAAGTATTCTTGCCTGGAGAATTCCATGGACAGAGGAACCTGGTGGGGTCTGTGGGGTCACCAAGAGTCGGACACGACTGAGCAACTTTCACTTTTTCATTTCATTGCTTTTATTGCTATAGTCCACTAGAATGTGTGTTTTGTGAGAGTATAGATTTTTTTTTATCTTTTTACCTATTTACAACTGTATGCATAGGCCCATTGTAGTGACTGACACATAACAAGTACTTAAAAAATATTTCAGTAAGTGTTGAATATGTGAACTTATAAAAACAAAAATATTTTATTTAATGAATCAGCAAATCACACTTAAGTAATGTATTTTCCTAGGGTTTGTGTGAGTGGGTTTCCACGGCAACACGAAAAACAGTGGAAGGAACTCTGTGGTCGAATAGTGTTGGATCCCGAATTTATGGTGCAACTTCTCACAGGAGTTTATTATGCCATGTAAGTAGGTGTACTGTGAAATTGTGTGGATTCTTTCTAGTCTTTGAAAACTTAATATTCCCCTTTTTTCCTTATTAGTTTCACAACATTGAATTTTTTGTTCCATGATGGATCCATTATCTTATTTTTCTAATATGAATTTCTTTCAGTAGTTTTAAATGAATTATACTTTTTATATCTGCTCTCTCAACAGCTTTCTAATATTCAATACTGTATTGTTAACTATAGTTAGCATGGTGTACATCATATACCTAGGATTTTATCTTATAACTAGAAGTTTGTACCTTTTGACCAACCCTTTTGTACCCTTTTTGCCTGCCTCTGACAACCACCAATCTTTCTGTATCTATGAGTTCAGTTACTCTTTTTTTTTGTTTTATTTTTAGATTCCACATGTACATGAGATTATACAGCATTTGTCTTTGTCTGACTTATTTCACTTAGCATGATACCCTCAGGATCCATCCATGTTGTCACAAATGGCAAGATTTCCTTTTTTTTGACCATGTGACATGCTGGAGTTCCCCAACCAAGGATCAGATCCATGCCCCCTGCATTGGAAGTGTGGAGTCTTAAGTCCTAGGATTTCCTCCTCCTTTTAAATGAATAATATTCTATTGTGTGTATGTAATTGTCTATATAAAAGTGTGTGTATAATAAGTATGTATATACTTATGGGTACACACACCTTATTTTCTTTATCCATCATCGTGTGTGTGTATAATAAATATATTTATACACATATATACATGTATAGCCCATGTTTTCTTTACCCATTCATCTGTGTGTTTATCTAACACATATTTGTTGTTCCATTGCTCAGTCATGTCTGACTCTTTGCAACTCCACGAACTGCAGCACGTCAGGCTTCTCTGTTGATAGCTATCTCCCTGAGTTTGTTCAAACTCATGTCCACTGAGTCAGTGATGCCATCCAACCATCTCATCCTCTGTCACCCCCTTCTACTCTTGCCCTCAATTTTTCCCAGCCTTAGGGTCTTTGCCAGTGAGTCAACTTTTCACATCAGGTGGCCAGAGTATTGGAGCTTCAGCTTCAGCACCAGTCCTTCCAATAAATATTCAAGGTTGATTTCCTTTAGGATTGACTGGTTCTATCTTCTTGCTGTCCAAGGGACTCTGAAGAGTTGTCTCTGGCACCACAGTTCAAAAGTATCAATTCTTCAGTGTTCATTTTTCTTTATGGTCCAACTCTCACATCCATACATGACTATTGGAAAAACCATAGCTTTGACTATATGGACCTTTGTTAGCAAAGTGATGTCTCTGCTTTTTAATACACTGTCGAGATTTGTCATAGCTATTTTTCTAAGGAGCAAAGCGTCTTCTAATTTTGTGGCTGCAGTCGCCATCCACAGTGATTTTGGAGCCTAAGAAAATGAAATCTGACACTGTTTCCACATTTTCTCTATCTGTTTGCCATGAAGTGATAGGACCGGATACCATGATCTTAGTTTTTGAATGTTGAGTTGTAAGCCAGCGTTTTCACTCTCCTCTTTCACCTTCATCAAAAGGCACTTAGTTCCTCGTCACTTTCTGCCATTAAAGTGATACCATCTGCATATCTGAGGTTGTTGATATTTCTTCCGGCAATCTTTATACATACTTACATGTACATATATGCCATATTCTTTTTATCCTTTTATCTGTTAATTTACAATTAGATTGTGTCCATGTCTTGGCTGTTGTACATAATGCTTCCGTGAACATGGAGGTGCGAGATATCTTTTTGAGTAATTAAGTTTCCTTCCAATGCATAATAGAAGTAGAATTGCTGGATCATATGGTAGTTCTATTTTTAATTTTTTTAGGAATCTCCATATTGTTTTCCATAGTTGTTCCACCAATTTACATTTCTACCAGTAATGCACAGGGTTCCCTTTTCTTCACGTCTTTGTCAGCATTTGTTATTTCTTGTATTTTTGATACTAACCATTCTTGACAGATGTGAGATGATACTAATTTGCATTTCCCTAGTGACTAGTGACATAGAGCGCTTTTTTTGTGTACCTGTTGGTCATTTGTATGTCTTCTTTGGGAAAAAGTCTATTCAGTTCTCTGCCTATTTTTAATTGGACTACTTGGTTTTTTGTATTGACCTGTATGAGTTGTTTGTATATTTTTTATATTAACTCCTTGTCATATATATGATTTGCAGATATTTTCTCCCTTTCCAAAAGTGCCTTTTCATTTTGTTGATGGTTTTCTTTGCTGTGCAGAAGCTTTTAGTTTAGTGTGGTCCCACTTGTTTATTTTTGCCTTTGTTGCCTCTGCTTTTGATGTCAAATCCAAAAAATAATTGATGGGACTAATGTCCAGCATTCATCTTATAAGCAATAAGGGGCTTTTGTTTTCTTTTAGGAGTTTCTTGTTTTCAGATCTTACATTGAAGTCTTTAATCCATTTTTAGTTGATGTGTGATAAGAGACAGTTTTCTACTTTCCCTCTTTTTGCATGTGGCTGTTGTTCAGTTATCCCAGCACCATTTATTGAAAATATCCTTTTACCTTTTTTATATTCTCATATTTAAATTAATTGATCATATATATATATATATATATGTATGTTTATTTCTCAGCTCTCCATTCTGTTCCTTTGATCTATATGTGTTTTTATGCCAGTACTATACTGTTTTGATTACTAAAGCATTTTGATACAGTTTGCAGTTAGTAAATATCATGTCTCCAGATTTGTTGTTCTTTCTCAAGATTGCTTTGGCTATTCATTGTCTTTCGTGATTCCATATAAATTCTAAGATTGTTCTATTTCTATGAGGAATGTCACTGAACTTTGATAGGCATTATATTGAATTTGTAGATTTCTTTGGGTAGTGTGGACATTTTACCAATTTTAATTCTTTCAGTCCTTGAGCATGGCATATCCTTCTGTTTATTTGTGTGTTCTTCAGTTTCTTTCATTGAAGTCTTGTATGAAAACTTTAAGTGTACTGGGTTCAGGTCTTTCACCTCCTTAGTTAAATTTATTCCCAGGTATTTTTTTTTTCCCCCAGGTATTTTTTATGCAGTTGTTAATGGGATCGTATTCTTAATTTCTCTTTCTGATAGTTTGTTACTAGTAGCTTCCCTGATAGGTGGTAAAGAATCCGCCTGCAATGCAGGAGACCCTGGTTCAATTCCTGGGTTGGGAAGATCCGCTGGAGAAGGGATAGGCTACCCACTCCAGTATTCTGGCCTGGAGAATTCCATGGACTGTATAGTCCATGGGGTTGCAAAGAGTCGGATGTGATTGAGCGACTTGACTTTATAGGATGGTTTTCTTAATTTCCCTTTCTGATAGTTTGTTAAGTGCATAGAAATGCAGTAGATTTTTGTATATTGTTTTTATACCTACAACTTTACTAAATTTGTTTATCCTAACAGTTTTTTTGGTGTATTCTTTATAGTTTTCTACGGTTGACTGTTAAACAATGAATGGGTTTGGGTGCCAGTTGCAGAGTTGAAAATCAGAGTATAACTTTATAGTCAGCCTTCCATATCCAAGGCTTCAATCAAGCACAGATTGTGTAATACAGTAGTTGGTTCTTATTGATAAGAATTCACATATAAGTGATCTCATGCAGTTCAAATCCATGTTGTTCACTGGTAAACTGTCTATATATCATGTCTTCTGCGAACAGAGACAATTTTACTTCTTTTATTTTTTATTTGCTTGAACTTCAGTGCTGTGTTGGATAAAAGTGGCAAGAGTGGGCATCCTTGTCTTGGTCTTGATCTTAGAGAGATCTTCTTCTTGATCATTTGTCACTGTTGAGTAGTTGTTGACTATGAGCTTGTCATATGCAGCCTTTATTGTAGTACATCTACTCTGTACCCACTTTTCTGAGAGTTTTTTTTTTTAAATCATGAATGGATTTTTGTCAAGTGCTTCTTCTACATCTGCTATTATGATGAAGGATTTATCCTTCATTTTGTTAATATGGTGTATCACAGTTGATTAAATTGCAGATGTTGAACCATCCTTGCATCCCAAGATAAATCCCACTTGATCATGGTTTGTGATCAGTTGTTGAATATAGTTTGCTAATATTTTGCTGTGGATTTTTGCATTTATGCTGTGTTTGTCAGAGGTATATTGGCTTGTAATTTTCTTTTCTTATCGTGTCCTTGTTTGGTTTTTGTATTAGGGGAATGCTGGCCTTGTGATATGACTGTGGAAGTGTTCACTCTTGGAAGAATTTAAGGATTGATATTATTTCTTTAAATGTTTGGTAGAATTCACTCATGAAGCCATCTGGTCCTTATTGGGACCATCTTTTACTTATTGGGAGGTTTTTGATTACTGATTCAGTTTCCTCTGGGTACAGTGGTGGGTGTGTTCAGATTTTTATTTCTTAATGACTTAGTCTTGGTAGGTTGTATGTTTCTAGGAATTCATCCATTTTCTAGATTGTCCAGTTTGTTGACATGTAATTATTCATAGCCCTTTCAGTACTTTTAAAATATAGCTAGGCATTAAACTGAAGTCTAAATACTGTCACATAGTTCATAACCCAGATTTTCATGAATTCAAATAGATAACCCAAAATATCAACACATGATAAAATCCAATTATTTTGAAGAGATATCTGTGAAGTATTTTAAATGTTAATATTTGAATTTTTCTTTTTGTTCTTGTAGCCAAAAGTGGGATAGTTTAGAAATGCATGATGCAAAAATTAATGTGAAAATCTTGTTACAGAACCAAAATAATAGGACTTGGATCAATAAAAAAGATTGTTGTTGAAAATGAGAGATATTTGCTAGAGACTGTAATTTGCTTCTCCATAGGTATAATGGACAGTGGGACCTTGGCCAGGAAGTCCTTGATGACATCATCTATAGAGCTCAACTAGAACTCTTTTCTCAACCACTATTGGTAAGTTATTATATTTACTTTTTGTTAAACTTTCCTGCACCTAAAAAGGGTACTACTGATATAAAATTCAGTATGCAATGTATGAGGCAGTACTAATCATTGAGGGGGAAAACAGGTTTATTCCATACCAACAGTTGGAAAGGAAACAAAATTGTTTTAGACCCTCTTCTTTTACAACATAGCAAAATAAAGTTCAAATAAATTAAAGAATTAAGTGTCTTGAAATCCTTTAAGAAAAGAAAGAAGAGAGGCTATAAATATTTGCTCAAATTCTGGAGAAGGAAAGGCTTCTTTCCTGGAGAAGGAACACATCACCAAAAAAGGTTGATTTTTTTTTTTTTTTTTACTATATAAACATCTAAATTCTAAACCATCAGATTTTTGTTTTGTTTTGGAGGGGAGAGGGGGTTGTTGTTTTATTTTTTGGCCATGCAGTACAGCATGTGGGATCTTAGTTCCTTGACCAGGTATCAAATCTGTACCCTCTGCTGTGGAAGCACAAAGTCTTAACCACTAGACCTATAGGGAAGTCCGTAAACCATCAGTTTTTTAAAACCGAAATTAATATGAACTAATTATCAATGGGCATGACAAAAAAGCAAGTTAATATTTAGTTTTATATAAAAATTTCATACTCTTCCACAAAATAACTATATCTCCAAAAGGTAAATGATCAATCAAAAAATAAATTTGAACGTCCAGTAGTAGGATGAGGAAGGCATTTTCTGTTACCAGTAACAGTATGACATAACTCTGCACATCCTTTTGGTAATGTATATGTGTTTTCTTTGAGCTACTATCCCATCTTTACCAACATTTCCCAAGAAACTATTTAAAACTTTTTAAAATGAATTGTGAACACTAGATCAAGGTTTGTTTTAAATGCAAAGGAATCTGAACTCTAAACATTATTTTACAACAGAGACTCATTAAGTTATGTTATTTACTTGATGACATTATATATTTGAAAATTAATATTAAGGGAACATGCTAGCTGTGTTAATGGTAAAGTAGTATACAGCTATTTTTTTTAATGCTAGACAGGACAAAGGAAAAATAACAAATATTAATAGTCATCTAGGTGATTCAGCTGTGGATAGTTTTTATTTCTTTGCAATTTTCTGTATTTTCTAAACTTTTTCTAGTATTTTTAGAGTTGTATTTTTTTAGTTATGTAATTTTACTTGCAACAATTTAAGAGTATAATTTTTGAGTCATTTTTTCATATCTTTTTTATAGTTTAAGCTAAAAATAAATTTATTGAAGTAACATTTATATTAATTCTTTCATATTTGAATTTTCTTTTTTCCTCATGTCAGCATCCCTAATTTTACCCTAAAGGTTACTGTAAAAAATAAAAGAGATTGCGTAGGGAATTCCTTGACAGTATTAGTTAGGGCTCTGCTCTCTCCTTGCCAACGGCATGAGTTCCATCCCTGGTTGGGGAACCAGGATCCCCCACAAGCTGCACAGTGTGACCCAAAACAGAAAACAAGTGGACAAGAAGATAAAAAAGTTACATCTTGATAATAACACCTTGCATTTGCAAGACTCTTTAAATTTATAATTTTATCCCTGTCTTATAAATTAAGTAGAAGTGGCATTTCCAAGGCAGTATAGGTAAAGAGATTCGTAATCTATAGTTCTAGAATAATCCTTTATTGTTATGGGTCTCCAAGGGACCCAGTAAATGACGTTCCTTTTCTCTATTCAAAAATAGAGCCAGATGATAAATAGATAAAATAGTTGGTAGATAGAAAAACAAGTACCATCTTTATTGCTGATTAAGGTTAGATTGAAAGACTTCACTCCCTACCCTTTAGTCTAGATGTTGGAACAGCCCACTGGAGAGAAGGTTTGAGTTGGCAGAGCGGACAGGGTTATCCAGCTTGCTGCATTTCAGTTGTCCTGTCCAAGTGGAGAGTGAGGGAGAAAGATGGTCCTCTAGCTCAAGATCTTTGCTAGGTCAGCACTACTCCGTTAGGAATCATGGAGCAGCCAGTGGCTGTTGCTTTCCAGCCAGATTACCTCACTCTCCTCCACAGACGGCAGAACTTGGTGGAACAAAGTGCCAGACTTGTTTAGGGAAGATGTCTCCTCGTGAAAACAAAGCTAATTTTTTTATTATAAATTAAATTTTGCATGTTATTTTATCATCTGAAGAATCAGAAAGAAACTTACTCCAAATTTTCTTGTATCAGGGTTCAAATGTTAAAAGCTCTTTGGAATGTATTTTCTCCTTGAAAGCCAGCAACTTCAGAGAGTCCATGAGGGTGTGTGACTCATATTTTTAAATGAATTTTCATCTTAGAAGTCTACCTAAAAGAATACAGACTAGTGGAAATATAAACATTTCTGACACATTATACTTTTCTATTTTGTAGAACAACTTTTAAATATATATTCAAGATAGTATGGAAACATGAAATGTACAGTAAGCATAAGTTGTATATTGGATGTAAGTACATATAGACTTATCATTTTAGGTTGCCAATGCCATGAAAAACTCATTACCATTTGATGCTCCTGATTCTTCACAAGAAGGCCAGAAAGTACTTAAAGTCGAAGTCACTCCAACAGTGCCGAGGATTTCTCGGACTGCAATTACAACAGCTTCAATCCGTCGCCATAGATGGAGGAGAGAAGGTGAATATAAAATCCCTATAGCCCACTCATGGATTAAAGTAAATTTATCACTGTTTTTACAGAGTATATTTACACATGATGTTATAGTACTCTATGTAGTTAAAGTAAAATTGTTTAGTTGTTAAAAATAGCACTAGAAATGTGGTTTGTATACCTGAATTCATTTTAATATAAATATGTATATATATTTTATAAAGTAGAAAGATGTTATTTAAACTGTTCTCTGAATGTTAAAACAGAAAATAAGATGAAGTTAATTTTTTTTCTAACTAGTAATAACAATAGAAAAGAAATTTCTTTAAGCCTGTTTCCAAAAAAAGGTACCTGTATGAGCAGTGTGGGAGAAAATTATGTAACTGGCCATACTACTGGTATAATACAAGCCATGCATAAAATAACTGAGGTTTATCTATCTTTTCCTTGTCCTGTAAGTGCTGAGTCCAGCAGTATTTCATAGCACATGCTACTTGAACAGTCAAGCTGTCTTGCCTAAGAGAGATTAATTGCCATTTTAATGATCTCTATTTTTCTCTCCTATTCATTTGCAAACCTCACATTGTTCATCTGCTGCCTTATGTGTGTGCATGCTGTGCACACACATGTAACTATATAAATAATGTTTGTGTTTATGTCATATCCATATATACATTCTCTTATCTGCCTGGGTCAAAATGCTCAGAAAAGAATAGAGCAGCAAAAAAGCACTAAAATTTTATATGTTGAATCCCAGATGGCTTTGACTTCTCAAACGAGGCTGACCCGAGTATTCCTGGCTCCCCGATCCAACACGGCTCCACTGACCTAGGGATCAAACGTGTGCAAGAGGGGGAGGTGCTGGTGCACAGGACTCCTGAGCACGGCTCGCCGGAGCCCAACTCAGCAGCAGCCACAACAGAGGGTAGGACAGAGATGAGGAGGCAGAAGTCAGTGAGGCAGTTGCTGGAGGAGGATCCTGGCTCTCTGTCCCCAAGCAGAGCATCTTTCCATTCTAGTGTGTGTTTCCACTATCCCAGAGTGTATTAGACTCTCCTTGCAAAGCGCACCCCCCGCCCCCCCATTTGCTAGCGCCAGGTCAGGTACAATCTTTAGTTACCATTTGTGCTGGCCTGGAGTCTGCATCCCGGTGTAATTAAAGAGCAGCTTGGCATGGCTACTAACAAGGGAGAGGCCTGTCTCCAAAAGGTCTGCAAATGCTTGGGATTTCTTCATTACTGAGCATGTTTACTCTAACATCAGGAAAGGAAAAATGCACCCCATGGACCTGAGCCTTATTATTCAGTATGTATCAATTTCATTTATTTGATAATGTATTATTTGGAAAATAGGTGAGGAGAGTTTTAAAGCTTTAATACATTATTTTTGAGAAATGGGACTGAAATGGAGCTGGCCGATTTGTCTCTAGTCCCAGGGTGGCCAATTAACAAAAACTTCGTTATCTCTTTGACAGAATAAACCAGTATTGATTGGCTTCTTATAATCTTCAAATCAAGTTGCCTGGGTCTGAACTACTGACATCTTTCCTCTATAAATGTGCTCTCCTGGTGCACACTACATTTTTATCATTTATTGTAAATAATGATTATCTTATATAGCTCCCAAACAGAAGTGAAATGTATTATTTAGAAGCCATAAATCCTAGTAGATCCTTGTTTATACAGTATGGGTATCTCAAATGAGAATTTTTTTTTACCCCTCCACCACCACCACAGCCATGATCGTTATCTATAAAAGAACACTTCTCTCTGATAGGAAAGCATTTATTTACTGTTTAACATGTGATGCCATAGAAATTGGTTTTATGAAAGAGGAAACTGTGGCCTAATAGTTTTTTCATTATTTAATGTATTGCTGCTGTGGAACTTGTACACTAATTTATGAAATATAGCAAGTAGTTTTAAAATAGGTTACATATTTTTATTTATTCTACTTTAGGAAAATCTCTTGCTCTTTGGTGCGTTAAAAATTTGAGCATGCTCAGTAAGAATCTAAATCTACCTTCTGTTCCCTTGCCCATTTGCCCAGAGTGACCTGACTTCATTTAACAGTGTTGCATGTGCATGATCTAGGAACCCAAAGAAGTTGGTACTATGAAGAGAACCGTGTGAAAGACACAGCCTTTCGTTTTCATTTTTTCTGTATCTCTTTATGTTATCCCTGGGAGTCAGTTGTATCTTGTATAAGGCATAAAAATAAGTATATGAATAGATGTCAAATTCAGAGTTGGCCTAAATTGATCAACATCTGTTTCTCCACTTTCTTGATGACTAAATGAGCCACTTGAAGTGTATCTACTGCTATTGTTAGAATATTAGAGTATCCATGCTAAATATAGTACAATATTCACTAACATTGATGAAATTTTAAGAAGTATGGGATTGGGTAGAATCATTTCTTCCTATTAATCATAAGTCATACACTTTGAAAAAGGAAAAAATAGTAATTCCTTTAAAGTGTCCTATTAAATGTTAAAACATCCTGATTTAATATCTCCTCTATTACTGGTAAAATTTCGGTTTGTGAAGGTGGGGTATAGCCATTTGGAAAAGGAATGAGTCCCATTGGTGTGTTTGAAATTTCTCAAGTTATTTTGCCTTTTAATCTAATTTAATTGTAGCTTTAAATCAGTATTAGTAAAAGCTAATTTATAAGGAAAAGCAAACATGAATAGGAAAGTTCATTAAAAATCCGTTTGGTTGTCTCATCTTTGGATCATGAATAGTATTATCACCCAAGGAGAAAATTAGAAAGGAAAATGTTATTAGACACAATAGCCTTTTTATTCCTTGAGGTTTTTTAGACAGAAATACGGAAATTATTAAAACTAATGAAAAGTTTTGGTAATTCTGAAGTCTGCTGGAGCTTTTGGATTAGCATCAATAATTGACCTTCTAAAAGAAAAAGAAGGGAATTTCACTGGCACTGCAGTGGTTAGGACTCTGCTCTCTCAGCTGCTGAGGACCCAGGTTCAATCCCTGGTCAGAGAACTAAAATCCCACAAGTTATGTGGTGCAACCAAAAGAAAAAAGAAAACATGTTTTCTAATGGTTTTAAACAGTTTTACAGTTAAAGTTGTATTTATTACGTGTTGGAATTGAAGGGAGAATTCATCACCTACCTTTATCCAGATTGTTAAGTAACATTTATAACTTTTAAAGCTGTATTTAAAATTATTACTAAACTGAGGACTATGTTGTGATTAAAGTATATTCAGTGTTCCACTATACTGAAATAGCATTTCTTAGTATATAAAATATCAGTAGGTTCTCTTGCATGGTGGTTTCTACATTGTCATATCTCTTTTATGGCCATATTGCTTGGGCATCAGATCTGCATGTGGCAAAATTCAGAAGCTAGCACTAAGTCTCTCAGTCTCTTTTCCTAATCATATGTATAGCCAATGACATATTTCTGTTCACTTCTAGTTTTATATTACTGATATTAATTCTGAACCAGTGGCTATCTTTTCCTGGGCATTGTGGAGTTCTTCATAGTAATTATAAATAAATTGCTTAGATGTCACATAAATGTAATTTAAAGGTTTTGTTTTGATGCACAGTATATACTGTTCTCGAGGAAGGGGTTGAGAGAGTTGGTGGCAGCTGCATTTTCATACGGCTCTGCATGATGAGTCAAGATGACTAAACTGCTGGATATAACAAGAAACGCCTTTTGCTCTAAGGATAGGCTATTTCATTCTTCTTTTGAAGGAAAGAACTAATCCATATGAGAAAATATTTATATTTTTCCAAGTACTATGTTAAATAAAGATTGTGTTTAACTATTTTGTGTATATTTTACTTAGGTAACTTGTATTTCAAAGTGATATTTTTTTGGATTTCTGTCCTAACAGTTTACCTTAGCTAAAATATTGATATCTGTATGTAGATTCAGACTGAACTTTCTTACAATCTGGTAAACATATTTTAAAGGTAGCAAACTTCTGTCAGTTTTTGAAAGAAGCAAATGTTCTATTTTCTAGGAGAGTGTTGATCATACTTTCAGTAAAGAAATCGGGCTTTCTGGAAACCCCAAACTGAATACGTGCTTCTTTTCTTACAAAATCCCAAGATAAGAATTCTTTTGTTAACTGCAGTTTCTGCATGAAACTTAATGGAATAGTATAAGTATTTTGTGATCCCCAAATAATATATCTCAATATTTAAAATCTAAAATATTATATAACTATATAACATAAAATTTTTGTATATTATTTATTATTATATTATAAAATCGTAAAAAATTCTTCCTCAGTATCCTTGTTGGTTCTTACCTTTGTTCTCTGATAATCAAGTATTTTCATATTAACTGATCAAGAAAATATGGAAACCAGTGAGTAGGCATGTTCATAAGACAGAATATGACTGAAGTTACTAGAGGCAATGTAGAGTTTTTAGTTTAGAGTTAGGAAATGCACGAGCTCCATGTTAAAGATTTTAAAGCCATTTAGAAGCAATTAGCTGTTAAATATAAAGTTTCACAGTAGTTAAAAGGGGTTTGGGGATGAGTTTTTGACATTATTCTGGGTGACTGAAATTAGAAGGGTCTCATTTCCAAATTCTATTTTATGATAGATTAAGAAAGATAGGAAAAGTTTTGTTTTTTTAGATAGATATACTCACCTCAGATTGACAAGGTGTATCATAAAGATTTACGATCACTAAGTATTGTATTTTACCAAAAGTTGTGTGTCTGTTGATATTAATAGTATGCTAGGCTTGTTTGTGAATAGTTTTACATAAGCTAGCCTAATTAAAGCTAAATGAACAGAATGAATAACGTTAGAATTCTGTATAGATTGAGGCTCCTTCCCCTAAATTACTTAGGGAAAGTGTTGGTAGCAAGGGTCATTGCTGACCTATAGCAAACATTACCTAGGAGAAAAGGTCAGTTGAGTTGTTATTCACGGCTGCTGCTTATTTAATTTAGCTATTGCTGAGTCTGTCTGATTTGTTTTTTAGGTGCTGAGGGTATAAATGGAGGAGAGGAGTCGGTAAACCTGAATGATGCAGATGAAGGATTTTCATCAGGGGCTTCCCTCAGCAGCCAGCCAATTGGGACCAAACCATCCTCCTCTTCTCAGAGGGGAAGCTTAAGGAAAGTAGCAACTGGGCGTTCAGCCAAGGATAAAGAAACAACTTCTGCCATCAAATCCAATGAGAGCCCTCGAGATTCAGTAGTTCGCAGGCAGTATGTACAGCAACCAACTGATCTTAGTGTAGATTCAATTGAGCTGACACCGATGAAGAAACACCTGAGCCTGCCTGCTGGCCAGGTGGTGCCAAAAACTAATAGCATTAATCTAATCCGGACAGCCAGTGCTTCCTCAAGTAAATCATTTGACTATGTAAATGGCAGTCAAGCAAGTACCAGCATTGGGGTTGGCACTGAGGGTGTTACTAATTTAGCAGCTAACAATGCTAATCGCTACTCAACTATCAGTCTACAGGAAGACCGGCTAGGTCAAGCTGGAGAAGGGAAAGAGCTGCTCAGCCCGGGAGCTCCCTTATCCAAGCAGTCTCGATCCCCAAGCTTCAATATGCAGCTGATATCCCAGGTGTAGTCTTGATATCCTCTCTCATCTTTCTGCTTATCTTCTAGACCGAACATTTCGTTGTGCTTCAAGGAGACACTTCATCCCACATTGTGAAAACATTGGTCATCATAAACAGATCTGATTTAGTTTAGGTATCTTCATACTGTATTTTGTATGGAAACAGCAATAAGGTTTTCTTTTCTCTCTTTCCTATATCTTCTCTTCACCTGTTCCTTGTAAACGTGTTTGTGAAGCAGTAGAAAATGTTTGCGTTTTCCACACCTTCCTTTCTCCTTGGGTGATGTGCAATCCATCGTAGGCTGATCAGTCCCATTTCAACACTGTGAGACTGAGGTTATGTTAGAGGAAATGGTGTATATGATCCCTATGAATGATACTTTGGCTTTTGTTTAAAAAAAAAACAAAAACAAAAAACGGGTTTGTTCTCATTATCTGTAGAACTATGAAGATAACTGGATCATATTTTTTCTCTCTTAACCAGGAGTGCCTCAGAGATTCTGCTATGACTTTGGACTTCTCTGAGTCTGTGCAATCATTTTCTTGAGAAGCATGGGGAAAGGTGGTAGACTGCAGCACCTTTTCATTAAAATGAGGGTGGCTCTTTTTTTCCCCCTTCTCCTTTATCTCGAGGATACAATGTTCAATTACTGAGGCATTTGAATCAAGTTGTGGCCACCTCTGTTGGAGGACAGGGCTCTAAGTTGATTGTGTAATAGATAATGCACTTTCTCAATGGCTCTATAGTCATTATTAACATGTCTTCCCTCCTCCCCACAGGACATAAGGTCATTTCTGTCCTTTGAGTTTGAACAGCTAATAAATCAGAGAATCCAAGGGGCTTGTTCTATTTCCCAGGAATGATTGCCACTTCGGTGCTGGGGTTTTATGGGGGGAGGGGGCAGTTTCTGTTTAGCTTGTGTGGGATTGTTTGTGTGAGGGGAAGTTTTGATTGTTTTTTTTTTTTTCTTTTCCTTTGTGAGCTGATGATGACTGAAGTAGAACAAGTACGTCTTCAGGTAAAGAGAGGGATTTCTCAACCCACTTTCTATGATGTCAGACTATTGGAGAAACCCTTTCAGCTGCTTTCTAGATGTACCTAAATTCAGTCAGATATTTTGGATTAAGAAACCTGAAGTCCTGATAGGTCATATACTCCAAGGAAATACATCAGGGACAGATAATTGGCTGAAAACACTGACGCTTCAATGTGACACATTTTTATAGAACATTTCTACCAGGGGGTACTGACTTGATTTCTCCTATAAGGACCACACTGCCTTTGTGTTTAATGTAATGCAATTTGTGTACCTTCTAATCATATATCTGCAAAAGTTCTCATTTTTATAAATCTTTGAAATCATGCCAGTAAGCTAGATGTTGAATGTATTAAGTAGCATTTGGTAATTGCTAAGAGGCTACGAAAATGCATTATTGGTTTTTTTAGAAATTTTTTTTTTTTTAGTTATGATTTGGTTGGATAAGATTTCATTATGACCTCATCTGGGTCCCAGGCTCTAATGCTTGATTGAAATAGAAGAAAATATATTGGTTTTTGAAAATCAGTGTATTATGACTTGAACTGCTATACATTCTTCCACACGATATTCAGAGCGATGAATGCTTTGTACATTTAGACATTCTTATTTTATTATTGTAAAAGAAAAACATACTGAATTTACAGAAAGCAAGTATTCTCCTAATTAACAAAGTTTGAAATATTACCTCTACTGATTAAAATTCCAATAGATTTTGATAAATAAAATAACCAGAAAAATGCTTCTCGTTTTTTTCCACACCTAAAAATCCAGCCCCTTCCTTTTTATTGTAAGAGGCTTTTATTTTTGCGGGTTTTGTAAGGTACTTTCTGTTAGAATCTTTATGAAAACAGTGAGATGCTTGTTTGAATTTGGTGGTGTGTAATATTTTTCAGCTCATATGAAAATGGAAAACTAGAACCTGAACTGTTATCTATAACATTGCCAAAGTCTGAAGAAAAGCTAAAAGTTGATAAATAGAGATTTATTGATTTGTGTATATATATGTATGTGTGTATGTGTGTATATATATGGTGTGTATATGTATATATCACAAAGACATATTTTGGATATCTTTTAATTTAACTAAGGGATGTCAGATAAATGAATTAAAAGCAGCCAAATAAATGAGGTGTAAAGATCTATAACAATAAGGAAAGCAAAGTTTCGGGTATGAAAAGAGAAGAGCATTATACTTAACAGGGGGTGAGATCTTGGCCATGGCTCGAGATCAGTCACTTTATGGTAACACTGCCAGGTTGATTTAAGAGACTGAAGGGTTGTTTTTAATTTAGCAAGTTGTACATTTATTGGCACCTAAATCTAGCATGCTTTTAGTCATAGCACAGAAAACCCCAGATAATACCAAATTACAGCAAAAACTGTGAAAGACATAATAAACTCTCCCTCTGATTTCTTAGAAATCTTATGTTACACTTGAAAAGTTGGTTTTGAAAAACTTTCAACTTAGAGGATTTCATTTATCTCTATGTATAGTCATATATATTTTGTACATACACATACCCATTAATGTTTCATGACCCTCTAACATTTGTGTTCCATTCTTTTAAGTAGTATAATTTAGCCCCAAAGAAGAAACATTTCATTTAGTTCAAGTTTTGCATTCGGTGTCTTAGAACAGATTTCCTGTTCAAGATGTAGTTAAAATGGGATGAGTCAGTCATAAACCATAGTCACATTTTCTAAGAGATTTTTAAATATTCATTTGCATTATTGCATTTAATGTAAAATAATTTTCAGATATACAACTGTTAGAAATATATGCCAGCAATATTCACGCTTTATCCTTTAACAACTTTTTGTTTTTATACTTCCTAACTTCCATTTTAAAAAGTTCTTTGATTTATGGACAAGCTAGTTAGGGAGAAAATACTTGTTTTCTATAATAAAATAATTTGATTGATGTTATCTATGCCAGGTTCAATTAAGAAATACAAACAAATTATCTGCAGGTTTTGGGAATTCTTCTCTATGATGTTAATTTGAAATCATGTTACTAGAACACATAAATGTTTTAGAACAAATCACGTGTAAAGTGAAAGCTAGCTTAGAAGTAAGATTTTTAAATACAAAAATATTTTGAGAAGCTGTGTGGGAGGGTGATGATTGTAATTTGAAATCCTGATCATTACCACTAGTCTTACCTTCCCAATGAGTCTCCTGTGCCTGTTTATTATAAAGTCAAATTTTTTTGTGCTAAAGAGACCATAGAGGTAATCTAGGAGTCTCCCAGCACCCACTCCTTCATATCCATCCTCAGGAAACTGAGGCTCAAAAAGGTGGTAATGTGGTCAAAGTCACATAACTTAGAAGCAGAGCCAGAGTCAAACTCCTGTCTCCCATCAAATGCATATTAACACCCCACTGCCTCCTTTCACTCATCATATGGTGATCGTAGTATGGGACACTCTCCACTTCTGCAGTTTCTTTACAGTTTGGGTCTAGTAGTGGTGAATACAGCACATTAAGAAAAGTATTAAATCCAGAAAAAAAGGTAGGGTAATAAACATAGATGGGGAAGGATAGATAATTTTTCTTACTCTAATTTATGCCTTACTGTTTTCTGCCACTTAACAGTTGTATGCTGCCATTTTATAGTTGATTATGTTTCTGGGAATTTATTTAAATGCAAAAATAAACCCAGTGAAAATTACTTTAATCAGTGTTTCTAGGTATCTTAAGTAATTTTTGAATCGGCCAGCTTTCACAGTCACCTAGGTGGCAGGTTAACTGTACTGCACAATGTAGTATTGCAAAGATAAATTTTACTCCATAATTTCTAATGTAAAGAGATTGAACCTTGTGCTCAGAGCAGATAGATAACAAGCAGTTATTTCCTTCTGTGATTGAAAAAGATTTATAGTGTGAAGCTTACGGTTCTGTAACAGAATGGTGACCCATGTCATTTAAAGTGTACATATGGTACAAAATGTCTTTAAATGCGGTAGTCCCAGCTATATAAGCTCAATATTTCCAACCTACATTCTCAAATTCCACTTGGTAGCTTTACTGAAGAACTGAGAATAACTCCTTTTAAGTTGTTTTGTTTGCACTATTTTTGTGAATATTTTAATGAAGTGGGGTGTTTTTCCTACTCGGACGAGTTAGTATGGGTCCATTTTTGAGTACTTTTAATTGTTGACAATCAGTACGTCTCATTTAATTCTCTGCATGTTCATCTGTAAATAAAAATAATAGTACGTGTCTTTAGTGGGTAGTAAACTATTTATACAGACACTAGCAAGGAAGATCTCCATTTCTGATCTTGGAATTACAAAGTAAGTTTTATGGTTTTGTTTTTTTAAAATCAGTATTTCAGTTACATACTTGTTTTTTAGTTTAAAAATGACAGTGGTCAGAAAATCTACAAGAATTTTAGAGCAATTTTTTCTATACTATGGCTATGTAAACAGTCTGAACCTGAGAATTTTTTATCTTTCAAGTTGAATGATTATTGTCATGTTTCAAACCACTAAGTCGGTTGAGACACTTATTTGTAAAAATACTTTAATTTTTAAAAAAGTGCTTTTTAGAAACAAGCTGTTTGAAAATCAGCTAGAAATAATTGATAGCTTAAAGTCTAAGTGTTAGGATATTTGCCAGATTATAAAATGGAATGCAATATAAAATTGTTAACAGTGCTAAAAAAAAATCATGAGTCACCAGATTGATACAACTTTCCATTGCTAAGGTGGTCGTGTTGACAATGTAAGACATAAATTTTAGTATTACCTACACTGTATACCTAATGGGTATATCATATTGGCACTAACATATATAGGAAATACTATTTGTAGAGTCAACCAATGTGCACTTAAACTATTGGATTTTTGGTGGTGCCAGAAATTTGTGTGGTGATCCCAACCCATTAGAATTAGAGGAGTCATAATCATCCAACCTTCCCCTGCCCATGTAGGTACATTGCTTCTGAACCTGACCACATAACCACAAAATTTAACTTCAGTCTCTTCAGTATGTTTATAATCTTAGCCATTAATCACATGAGAAATAGAAGAGCAGATAGTTTAGGATAGAAGTTAGCAGATAGCTGGCAATGATGTGAAATAACTGGCAGCATAGTACAGATACGTAAGTTCTATGTTTTGTTTCTGGATTTTGTGAAAATGTTTACAAATTAAGTCATACTCAGATATCTGCTGTTAAGCTATTCTGTTTAATACAGATTTTTACACCCAAAATTAGAATTAGGCATAGCTTAAAGTATAAATGAGTCTCTTTTTTTTTTTTTTTCAGAATTGTGTATCTGAAGGTAGGTTTAGTAAAGAAAGTCTTCTATTTTCAAAGAAAATGAACTTAATTGGACAGTCCATCCCCAACTACAGAATTCATATCAATCTGGTTTGCTGTATTTGAGTGTCAAAAGTGTAGTGTTAATGATACCAGAGGAAATTCTTCACATCTTCATAAACTACAAAAGTTACCAAAGAAAATGAATCAACCAAATATAAAATTTGAAGTACCCATTAAGGAATGTGGCCCCTTTAACATGGAGGATTGATTTCTAGCCCTAGGGGAAATAGTCTTTCCTGTGGAACAGATATACAGAACCTACAAGATTCCATTGGAGGTTTTCTTACCATGTCTGTAAAATGTCAACATTTATACTTCCAGCAAAAGTACCAGTTAAGGGATAAATCCAAATATTATTTCTTATGGCAAATTTCATGTCTCCTTAATTCAAATTAAGGATTTTGTTCATCAGTATTAAATAAAAGGAGGGAGAGAAGAATTCCTATAATCAGTATACTATATAATATTGTGACTTTCTAAAAAAATTGAGGGTAAATTATAGAAATGTGTATTTTTAAGTGAGCAATGTCTATTTCTAGTAAGTGTGACATTGGCTAAAACTATGTTTACTTAATTTATGTACTCGATTACTCTGGGTATTTTTTTTCTTCGCAGAAAAACATGATTTTTAACTTTAAGTTAAAACACTCATTTTTAAAACAACTCAGCACTAAAGAATTAAACTATTAAATAATGATTTGGGGGGATATGAATTTGTATATTACCTGATGTCCCAAACAGTCTCTATGTATTATTTTTTTTATATCAGATAGAAGTTAAAAAGTAATGAATGTCTTGATCTGTTATCTTAGAAAAGATTGGCTTTCTAACAATTACGAACGTCGGTTTTTGTGGGTTTTAGTTTTATCATCCAAACTGAATTGAGACGTATGCTAAATGTACTTTGTGTTGTTTTAAAATATTTGTAAGAAGTTCGTTAACTGCTTTTCAGTGGTGGCTTTTTGATTCTTATTCTAAAACTTACACTGGCTTTACATTCATTTTAACTGGTTAAGTGAAACGGTTTTCATGGTGCAAAGATAATTTTCCCACTTTGTCATCATAATTTGACACTCCTGACCTACAATTTCTGAAGAGTTTTTTACTACTGTAACATCATGTATCTGGTCTCTGTCACAGTGGGCAAGTATACAGGAAATATTCAACTTTCACGTTTGCTTCATAAAAGGATACAGGTTGAATAGGTCAGCTCTTCTGTTTTTGTTTCTTAACCATCATCAACCTGTAGCTTGGTGTAAACTTGCCAAGTATTCAGAGAATAGTGCTGGTTAAAATTTAAATATGATAGGAAGAAAATATGATCTCTATTGACTGATGTCCTTTCAAACTAGGACTAGTGAAAACATTTTTTTCAGAGCTGAAGAAAAAAAAATGCACATTTAAGATCATATTTATTGGTGCATGTAAGCCATTATCTTAACTGTCTTACTGAACTGGTTAATGCTGTTGATTGTTGAAATGTGAAATATAGTCACTGTTGACCTTGTAAATATCTGCCAGAGATGAAAAAATATTTTAAGTTATAAATAAAGATGTATAAAATTCATTATCAGTCTGCAATGCAGAAACATATCTAAGATGTTAAATATTGTGTTTCTTGAGAGATGTGTAATTTTTCCCTAGATGTATCTAGTTACATTAAGGATGTAAATTTTCTTTTGTACAGTATAAAATACAGCTTTATTTGGCTTTTGACTGGATTTTCCTGAGTTAATTTATATCATACCTAAGTTTCATAGCTTAAAATGGTCCTTTGTTGCATTTTTTCAAAGCATGCAATTTTATTCATGTATGTCTGAACTTTTTAATTTATATGATACCCTATTAAGGAAATTTATAAAACTAAGGTAATATATAAAATTACATATAACACCCAAAATAAGAAATAACATGTAGGCAGGAGTGAAATTAATACATAAAATGTGTGCCATACATTTATGTTAATGTTAAGGTACAAACTTATCTCTGAACTTTAAAGCAGCCAAAGAGAGAGAGAGAGATTAACAATGTGATTTTCAGATATCCTTAAGATAAATCAGTTTCTCAGGTGAAGCACAACTGTTTCTAGTACTGAGACATTAGAACTAATTTTCTTTCCTGGGTCTTAACAAGAGGAGCCATCATTATTACAGTGCCATTTACATTCTTCAGTAATGTATGAAAGTGCTTTTCTCATACTCTTACCAGCAGTTCATTCTCTAGCATTAAACTTCTTGATCAATCCTACATTTTCTTTCTAGAGATACTTTAACCTCCTCTTAGAACATGGATTTAACAAAGGCCTGAGCCCCAGGCCGCCTTTTCTTTTCCTTTTACATGCACTTTGTAGAAAAATCTCTTTTGTACCTTTTTCCCTCATGCCTGGTATTCCTTACTTATGAGCCAAAGCTTTCTCTTCCCTTTTATATCTTGTTATGCCTTAATGCAAAATTGCTGGTATAGATTAGCAGTTCCAGAAGAGTGGTTTAAGGCAACTCACCAGACCTTTTTATTTCCCTCAACTCTAGTTCTGCATTAGTTAGGAAGAATGAGTTTTACCAGTTGACAGTTTCAGTATTCCTTTCATTAAAAATGTATTACTTGGTGGTCCATTGGTTAAGATTCTGCACTTCTACTGCAGGAGGTGCAGATTCAGTCCCTGGTTGGGAAAATAAGATCCTCCATGCCACTCAGCAGGGCCTGAAAAAAAAACCAAAAAGTACTAGTTAAGTTTGAAAACCTTAGAAAATACAGAGAAAGTACAAAGGAGAAAGTCACTTTAAGGTGCTGTAATAAAATAGTGGGTATTAATAAGATAGTGGGGGCAGTATCCTTCCACACAAATACAACTCTGGTCCAGGTCACAATATCTTATGGTCCAAGGATGAGTTAAAAACGATACTCGTTCAGTGGTAGGATGTGCCAAGCACCATTATAAACACTTTAAAGAAAATACCGCTATTCAGTTCTCAGTTAATACAAGTGTCTGATAGGTACTGTTTGTGGTGGTGGTGATGGTGTAGTTGCTTAGTTGTGTCCAACTCTGCAACCCCATGGACTGTAGTCCACTAGGCTTCTTTGTCCATGGAATTTCCCAGGCAAGAATACTGGAGTGTATTGCCATTTCCTTCTCGAGGGTATCTTCCCAACACAGAGTTCGAACCCATGTCTCCTGCACTAGCAGGTGGATTCTTAACCACTGAGCCACCTGAGAGGCCCCAATAGGTACTATTACTCTTCCTTTATAAGAAAAGGAAATTTCATCTGAAGTATCAACAACCTCAGATATGCCAATGATACCACTTTAAGGCAGAAAGTGAAGAGGAACTAAAGAGCCTCTTGATGAAGGTGAAAGAGGAAAGTGAAAAAGCTGGTTTAAAATGGCTGATTCATGTCAATGCATGGCAAAACCACCACAATATTGTAAAGTAATTAGCCTCCAAGTAAATTAATTTTTTTTTAATTCAAAAAACAAAGATCATGGCAACTGGTCCCATCACTTCATGGCAAGTTGATCGGGAAAAAGTGGGAACAGTGTCAGATTTCATTTTCTTGGGCTCCAAAATCACTGTGGATGGTGACTGCAGCCACGAAATTAAAAGACTTGCTTCTTGGAAGAAAAGCTATGACAAACCAAGACAGCATATTGAAAAGCAAAAGCCAAAAAAAAAAGAAAGTCACTTTGCTGACAAAGCTCTCTATAGTCAAAACTATGGTTTTTCAAGTAATCATGTATGGATGTGAAAGTTGGACATAAAGAAGAATTGACACTTTCAAACTGTGGTGCTGGAGAAGACTTGAGAGTCCCTTGGACAGCAAGGAGATCAAACCAGTTAATCCTAAAGGAAATCCACCCTGAATATTCATTGGAAAGACTGATGCTGAAGCTGAAGATCCAATACTTCGGCCACCTGCTGTGAAGAGCTGATTCACTGGAAAAGACCCTAGTGCTGGGAAAGATTGAGGGCAAGAGGAGAAGGGGACGACAGAGGATGAGATGGTTGGATGGCATTACTGGCTCAGTGGGCTTGAGTTTGAGCAAACTCAGGGAGATGGTGAAGGACAGGGAAGCCTGGCTTGCTTCAGTTCATGGGATCGCAAAGACTCAGACACAACTTAGCAACTGAACAACAAGGTCACAAAGCTAGTAAGTGATAGAGCAGACACACTCAAGACATTCAGGCTCACAGACTTGTGCACTTAACCATCTAGACACTGCTTTGTATAATGTTGATTGTTCTCAGCTATTGTTCTCACTTGCCTGAGGCCAAGGCCCCTGTGGAAGTTGGGAAGGAAGGGGAGTTTGGATCTCTGTAGAGCTAGATTACTAAAAGGCAAATTAAACCCTTGCAAGAATCAAGTCCTAATACCCTAGATATCCGTAGTTATAAATTAACTTTTATCCTACATACGTTGGGATGGCCAAAAAGTCTTTTGGGGTTTTTCCATGTTACAGAAAATCCTGAACAAACTCCTTGGTCAACCCAATATAATGTTTCTAATCGACTACTGTCCTTAATTATATCCCATTCTTATTTGTCCAGAGTGCATGCGTGACTGGAGAGATGAGAAAATAGTCTTTCTATGGTTCATATGAGGAACCTCAGTTGAGAAAAGCTGGTTTAGACCATTAATAAAGAAGAGGAGACTCCCAAAATACAAAACTTAAAAAATTTTAGTTCCTCCCAACCACCCTGGGAAAAGCAGCTTAGGAAGTTGGGCTTGCAATTATTTGTAATTTAATGTTATTTTTAACTGCATGGGAGAGGGTAGAAATAAAGTCTTTCGTGTTTAGGGCCTGTAAAGATCTAAATGTGGCCCTGGGTCATAATTTTAAATAGGTTGGATGTAATCTGTGGTAATATCCCTAGTTTTGTTCCAAATGTTACATCAGAAAGGGATGGTACTGACTTCTAAAACATGAAGGGCCAATTAGTTTTGGCACTTTATCTTAGGGAACAATGTTTAATACACATTAGGAATGAAAACATTTTTTTATGGCTAGGTTATGTTAATCAGTCTGGAGAAGGAAATGGTAACCCACTGCAGTATTCTTACCTGGAAAATCCCATGGATGGAGGAACCTGGTAGGCTACATTCCATGGGGTCGCAAAGAGTCGGACACGACTGAACAGCTTCACTTTCACTATGTTAATCAATACAGACTTAACTTTCTGAGATACCTATAGCTTAAAAAGTTACATTCAAAGAGATTAATCACAGGATTTTAAGAAATCTATAGACATTATCAAGTGCTATAAATAATGATTTTACACTGTGAAATTCTGAATTGAAGGTTATATTCTATAACTAGTTTCTCAGAACATGAATTACTATGTACACATTTTGAAGAGCTTACTCTGCCAAATCTTTCACTGCTAATTTGTGTGTGGTTTATGAAGACCTCATTATCCCAGGTTCAAGAGAATACTAGAGATAAAATAGCTTCTGGTTACTATATTCTCTTTTATTCCTGGATTCTGATATTTTTAAAAATCTCTGGGTAGAAATTATTTGCTGAGGCATCTGCTATTGACATTCTAGACCTATTCTATTGACATTCTAGACCTATTGTACCCTTATCAGATAAGTGTGTGTTTAATGCATAGTATCTAGGTCATTTTATATCATATTTTGATCTTCTAAAATATGGTTTGGATAAAAACCTTTGTTTCAATATGAAAACAAAACTTGAAGAAGTAAGTTCACATTTAAAAATTCACTCACTATCTTACTGAGGAAATTTATAGACATTCTGATTTGCTGTGCTGACAAATGAGATCACTGGTGAAGAAAAATGTGCAGCTGACATCTTGATGCTGCAATCTGCTGTCTAAACATTAATTAAAACTTTATTTTTTCTCTAGAATCTAAATTTGATGGCCGACATTCCTTTTTATATTCCTTCTTTTACAGGTATAAAATCTTTGAGGTATTCTTAATTACAGTTTGGAATAAATCTGATTCCTAAACAGTCTTTTTGCTCCTGGTCTATTTGTTTTGTCTCAGAGTTGAGGCTTTATTCAAAAGTTGGTGAAGCCAGAATTGACTGGAACTCTGCCTGCAGGGTCAGGGATTATCAGCTGATGGGTTTCAAGGTGGATCAGTAGATGAACTGACTTTTTCAATTGGGGCCGCCTCTTCTGATTAGTCTTCTGAAAAAGAAGTGTTTAAATAAATGACAGTTGCCAGTGTTCTGGGAGCCAAACAAGGAGATTCCTACTGTCCCACATAATCTGTTCAGTTACACTGGCCAAATTCAGTATGACTTCTCATTTCTACTCTGTTGAGTCCAGATCCTCTGGTTCACCTTGTAAACTCCTGCTGTTATGCCAAGTATGAGAAGAGATCTAGGATCTAATTGGTCCTTGTTTCAGACTTGGACCAGTCCTCCAGTGCTCAGTTCCAGCCTGCTCTTCTGACTTCAGAGGTTCCTATAGACTAATTCCTGAGCCTAACTGGAGTTCTGTGAGAGGAACAGACACTGTCATCATCCTTTCCTGGCCTGCATTTCAGCTTACTCTGCTTTGCCTGATCACTATACATCTTCTAAAATTTTATTAAATTATCTCACTTTTCCTGTTTATTTGTATGTTTATATTTAAAACTTTCTTTTGACTCTGTTATTTTAGTGGCAGTTCAAGACAGTATTCAATTCACCATGTTAATCAAATTCTGACAAGTGAAAGTGTTAGTTGCTCAGTCCTATCCAACTTTTTGCGACCCAATGGATTATAGCCCACCAAGCTGCTCTGTCCATGGAATTCTCCAGGGAAGATTACTGGAGTGGATTACCATTTCCTTCTCCAGGGGATCTTCTCAACCCAGGGGTTGAACTTGGGCCTCCTGCATTGCAGGCAGATTCTTTAGTCAAATTCTAAAGACTTTTAAATTCAGAGACTTTTAAAACCTGGCCATAAATTTCAAACTATAACCTAATTAGCTGCTGGCATCTCTACCCACTTAAGATGTATTTAAAATTGGCTTGGTCTTCTCCTCCTCTTGGAAAAGTCTAATGTTCTCCCCAAACTATGTGTGGAATACATGGGGAAATTGCCATTTTATGATCACCTCTATCTTCAACTTCCTGCCACTCCTGAATTCTAGATGTCCATTCTGAATGGTATGACCCTTTGTTTTTATCTATCCCAGTACCAATCTAGAAGGGAAACTCAGCTCCTTCTGTCTCTTTCCCACATATGCATGCAAGCGTGCTCAGTCATGTCTGACTCTGTGATGCATAGACTGTAGCCCACCAGGCTCTTCTGTCCATGAGATTTTCCCAAGCAAGAATACTGGAGTGGGATGCTATTTCCTTCTCCAGATCTTCCTGACCCAGGGATTGAATCCGAGTCTCTTGCATCTCCTGCATTTGCAGGCTGATTCTTTACCAACCGCACCACCTGAGAAGTCCCATTTCGCACATATATACCTTAAAAACAATTAAAGCCCACCACTCACACCAAGTCTGAAGAAGACTAGTGAAGATTTGAGAGGGAGATGGAAGAAAGTTTCCATCATAGAAACATAACTTATTAGTTGAGTATTATTATCAGATCTTCCATTTTTAAGAACTCTTCAAGCACGTCAGTGTTAACTGTTGACTATGTTCCTTCTCCCCACTCAACCCCCAAATTCTGTTTTTGATTCCAATGTAGAGAAAATTAATTTCTCTTTTTTCTTAAATTTTGCTAACCAAAATGGAATACTAAGGTAGGTATCCAGGCTATGACTATTTCTCTTTCCCAATCAGATTTCCTGAACAGCGTCCAAAATGATGTAACTGTCTCTTCCTTCCCTCCACTCCATTCTTTACCACCTTTATCCACAATGATCTTTCAATACAAATTTGGCTAGTGCCCTAAGGGCCAAACTAGCCCTTCATAAAAAACATTCAACTTTGGGGCTTGCCTCTTGGCCCTTTATACACCCACTATATTGATTTGGGCCTTCCACCTGGAAAACTTTACCCCTCCTTTTGTCTGGCTTAAATCTATTCAATTCTTAGATTTCAGTTTAAATATCTCTTCCTCCAAAGAAAATTTTTTCTGAATCCTTCTGTCCTTTCATTAGATAATTCTGCCAGTGGTTCGATACACACTGGGCTTTCCAAAATCGTAGCATTTCCCCCCCCATATATTCAGTATCTTCTATAAGGGCTACTGTGAGCACAGAGAGCAGGCTCCGCTAGCTCAATAGTGTAACGTTATTATCTGGTATGCAGGTTTTGTTCTGAATGAATGAATGAATCCAAATGAAATCGTAGTTAGGGGGTAATACTGTTATTCCAGCAGGTTCACTTCTTTTTCTTCTTCGTTACCTTTAGTTCTCTCTGCATCCATTCCTTCCATTTTCCTCCTCTCTTCATCCTATCAGCAGTCTGATTCCAATCTCCACATTCAGTGCCCCAGCCCTAATTCTCTCCATACTAGAGAGCACTGCTCCCCTCCTCCCTACCCCAAATCCCTAAGATGCACGGGGTCCTACCTTTCACGCCAAATGAGGTTACGTTTAAAAATAAATAAACCCGAATTCATTCCATTATCTTTTCCCTCAAGGTATCCAGAGAAACCAATGACACTTTGAAGACTGCGTTTGCACAGAGCACACCCAGTTTCCTCGAATCTAAGCAACGCTTCCTACTCCCTTCCCCGGAAACGGAAAGAGCAGAAGCAGAGCTTGGGGATTCCTTTTCCTCAGTTTTCTTGTGGGCGGGGCCACCAGGCCGGCGTTGACTGGTGAGCAGAACCGTCGCTCTCAGCCGACTCCATGTGCTATTGGCTACACGGGGCTCCGCCTCCTGAGCAGGGCGGGAGATTTGGTGTGCCTCAGGGAAGCTTCCCATCCCCCTCTGGCTGCCGTTGGTCGGCCCTGCGACCCTGCGGGTCTGCTCCTGCACTGCCTACAAGAATTTGGCATTCTTGCTAGGGCCGAAGCCTTCTTCCCAGAGGCGACCTTTCAGCCGCATAGCGTCCGGCTGGCACGAGGCGGCCGCAGCCGCTCCGGGTGGAGACCTGGCGGTTGCGTGGTGGGCGGCGGGCAGCCTGCCTTCCTCTCCTGCTTTGCTCGGGGCTTCTGAGGTGAGTCCAGGTGCACCCAGTCCCCAGCCTTCGCCCGAGCACCCTGGGCGGGGTGGCTGCGCCTCCCTCTCTGCGCTCCCCAGGCTGCCTCCAGCCTCGCTGGCCTGAGAACCCTCGGCTGCTCGAGGCCCAGAGCGAAGTCAGTAAAGGTGAGAGGCTCCCTCTTCAAAGACCGTTCCTCTGTCCAGCAGTGATGGGTCTAATGTTCAGAGGATGTCTGTTACCAGAATATGTGTTTCCTGGCATGAGGAGCCTTCTGCTTGCAGAGAGAACTGTAAAAATCCGTAAAGAAAGCAGTAAGGTGTCCTGGGACAGGAGCAGGTACAGTGGGGGCTGAAGAGGAAGGAATCTTGTCCCAGAAGTGCCACTGGAGCGGGAACGCTTTGATGTCATCCCACCCTGCAAGCACCAAATGAATCCGAACTGAGCACAGTCACCCTGGGCCAGGGGTTGTAAAGCGGTTGCCAAACCAGGCTCCTTTGGTAGAGCTTTTAAGTTAAAAGGATGCTGAGGCATTACTTTTCGCTTTACATCTGAAATCCACTACACCTTCCTCTAGCTAAATTGCAATCTGAAGAAAAATAGCATGGCCCCACACCTTTGTGTGGTGGCACTGCACGTTAAATGGACATCATTCAACTCTTATTGAGCACTGTTTCTCTTTAATGTGCTGACGAAAATTAATCAGTAGTCGATCTAAGACAGAAGTGGAAAATTTTATTAGAGCCAAACAGGGTTATAATTCCGAGAACTGTTCTGTTAGAGGTCAAAGTACAGTTATGTGGGGTTTTTGTTGTTGTTGTTGTTATATGTTTTTGAGACTGTGGGCTGTACATTCAATTAAATGACATATTATTGACAATTTACACTATCCAAATCTACACGTATGAAGCATATAAGTGGGTCGTGGGTCATCGTGGCCCCTTACAAGACTAAGAAGGAAGGTTATCTTCTAAAGAAGTCTGGTTAATGCAGATGCACAACACACACGAAAGTGGACGGAGGAGGGCCAAGTAGGTAGAGAAAAATTTTATATTTAAATTATGTTTAAATCGTCTTGCCATAAAATATGAACTTTCATCAGATGTTATTTGGGATATGGAGTTGTACAAGAGATCTGCACGGTTAAGTTGAAATTTTAAGTAAAAATGCCTGTAATGAGGAACTTGGTTAGCATTTTCATAGGTCAACCACATGCTCCCATTTAATCATCAACTTTGTCCTAAGTTAGACAGTTGTGTGGAGTTAAGATCAGAACCTAGGTGTATCTGATATTAAAATTGGTGAATTACACTAAATTAAAGCACTCTTTTTTAAAGGATTATGTTTTTTAAAAAGTTTAGCAAATGCTTTATCTGCTCTCAACGGAGAGTGTAAGCTGTTAATGCTCATTTGTGTTAACTCTTTGAGAAACATCCACTTAAAGTAAAGCATCAGGACAGGGTCTTGAAGAGTAAATGGTCACCAGATATTTTCATGTTATTTGGTTGTACTGGGGTTGTTTGTTTTTGTTTTCAGAAATTGTGGAGAAGGAAGGAAAGGTTTATTTCAAGGTTTCTGTAGAAATTTCAATCTTGTGATTCTGTCCTATATAATAAGATGCCTTAAAATCTAGAAAAGGGAATTATGTATAAATGCATTTGGCTACAGATAAGACTGAGTTAGATTGCCTCTGCCCAGACAGTTCTTACATAAAATACCATAGGGAAACTGCCTGGGATAGTGTTCAGTTATCTACAATATTTGCTTTTAAGTTTTTATTGAAAATCTTTTTTTCCCCCCTGAAGGAACTACTGAACTTTTGCTAATAAGATTTATGTAACTGACCTTTAATCCTTTTGATTGCGAGGAAGCTCAGAGCTAAAAATTCTTTGTATGATTTTATTTTCTGGCTTTCTTTTTCTTTTATTTTCCCTGATCCAGATTCCCTGTTAGTATTTATAGTTTATCATTTGTTTTATTGCATTGTTTATCGTCATTGCTTCAAATCCTCTGTACAACATAGCCGACTCATTGGGAAAAACTGAGAGCAAGAGGAGGAGGGGTGACAGAGTAAGAGGGGGTTGAGTGGCATCACTGACTCAATGGATATGAGTTAGAGCAAACTCAGGGAGCTAGTGAAGGACAGGCAAGCCTGGCTTGCTGCAGTTCATGGGGTCTCAAAGAGTTGAACATGTCTTAGCTACTAAACAACAAAATGCCGCTTCCTCTTAAAAGCATGCTTGATAGAACTGATGTTTAACCTAGTGAATTGGAAACCTAGAGGGACTGTAGAAGTCCTTGGATATTTGAACCACTGTGTGGAAAAATGACTACACATGCTGTGAATAGTTTCCAGAGGTCGAGACAAGCATTTAGGATAACAGGTTTGTATTTAATGGCAGGAGAAGTGTGTCATTTGATAAAATGATCTGGGTCTTTGGAATTAGTCAAACTTGGATTTCAGCCCTAATACACTTTCTAATTGTGTGAATTTTAGTGAGTAATGGAATATTTAACCTCAGTTATCTCATCTGTAAATTGGAGTTATATATATTTTAACTACCTCAGGGAGTCTGAGGATTTACTGATCTGGTGTACATAAAAGTGCCTCATACAGTGCCTGACAAACAGCCCCTCAGAAAGCTATTTTGTACAGATAAAAAGAAAATATTTCTTAATTTTATGTAAATGTCACATAGATGCATTTAACTTTTTCTCTGATACATCCAATTCCCCATATTAAGCAGTATCATGACTAGAAAGTTGGCAAAGAACAAAAGAAATGTTCTACTGGCAATGGTCATATAAATTATGGGTGAAATATTATTTCTGCCAAACTCTGTATTGTTGTTGTTCAGTTGCCAGTCATATCCAACTCTTTGTGACCCCATGGACTGCAGCTCGCCAGGCCTACCTGTCCCTCACCATCTCTTGAAGTTTGTCCAAGTTCATGTCCATTGCATCTGTGAGGCCATCCAGCCAACTCATCCTCTGATGCCCTTTTCTCCTTCTGCGCTCAATCTTTTCCAGCATCAGGGACTTTTCCAGTGAGTCATCTGTTCGCATCAGGTGACCAAAATACTGGAGCTTCAGCATCAGTCCTTCCACTGAGTATTTAAGATTGACTGGTTTGATCTCCTTGCCGTCCGAGGAACTCTCAGAAGTCTCCAGCACCACAGTTCAAAGGCATCAATTTTTTGGCACTCTGCCTTCTTTACAGTCCAGCTCTCACAACCATAGGTGACTACTGGGAAGACCATAGCCTTGACTGTGAGGACCTTTGTCAGCAGAGTAATGTCTCTGCTTTTCAACATAATGTCTAGGTTTGTCATAGCTTTCCTTCCAAGAAGCAATTGTCTTCTGATTTCATGGCTGCAGTCACCATCTGCAGTAATTTTAGTGCCCAGGAAAAGGAAATCTGTCACTACTTCCATCTTTTCCCCTTCTATTTGCCATGAAGTAATGGGATTGGATGCCATGATCTTAGTTTTTTCAATATTTAGTTTTAAGCCAGCTCTTTCACTCGCCTCCTTCACTCTCATCAAGAGGCTCTTTAGTTCCTCTTTGTTTGCTGCCATTAGAGTGGTATCATCCACATATCTGAAGTTCTTGATGTTTCTCCTGCCTATCTTAATTCCAGCTTGTTATTCATCCAGCCCAGCATGTGCTCAGCATGTAGGTTAAATAAACAGGGTGACAGCAGACAGCCCTGTCATATTCCTTTCTCAATCCTGAACCAATCAATTGTTCCATACTGTTCTAACTGTTGCTTCTTGACCCGCTACAGGTTTCTCAGGAGACAAGATGGTCTGGTATTCCCATGTTTTCAAGAGCTTTCCACAGTTTGTTGTGATTCACAGTCAAAGGCTTTAGCATGGTCAATGAAACAGAGGTAGATGTTTTTCTGGAATTCTCTTGCTTTCTCTATGATCCAACGGATGTTGGCAGTTTGATCTCTGGCTCCTCTGCCTTTTCTAAACCCAGCTTGGACATCTGGAAGTTCTTGGTTCACGTAATGCTGAAGCCTAACATGCAAGATTTTAAGCATGACCTCACTAGCATGGGGGCTTCCCAGGTGGTGGCTAGTGGTAAGGTATCCACCTGCTAATGCAGCAGATGCAAGAGACCATGGTTTGATCCCTCGGTTGAGAAGATCCTCTAGAGAAGGAAATGGCAACCCACTCCAGTATTCTTGCCTGGAAAAATCCCATGCACAGAGGAGCCTGGTAGGCTACAGTCCATGGGGTTGCAGAGTCATATATGACTGAACACTTGTTGTTTTGTTTTTACTAGCTTGGAAGATGAGTGCAATTGTCCGATGATTTGAACATTCTTTAGTACTACCCTTCTTGGGAATTGGGATGAGGATTGACCTTTTCCAGACCTGTGGCCACTGCTGGGTCTTACAGATTTGCTGACATATTGAGTACAACACTTTGATAGCATCATTCTTTAGGGTTTTGAATAGCTCTACTGGAATTCTATCACATCCATTAGCTTTATTGACAGCAGTGATTCTTAAGGCCCACTTGACTTCACACTCCAGAATGTCTGGCTCTGGGTGGCTGATCACATCATCATAGTTATCTAGGTCATTAAGATGCTTTTTTGTACAGTTCTGTGTATTCTTTCTGTCTCTTCTTGATCTTTTCCGTGTTTACTAGGTCTCTACCGTTACTATGGTCATACAAATTATAGGTGAAATATTATTGTTGCCAAAATCTTAGCTCTGTGTACACCAATGTCAAATAAGAATATGAAGACAGAATTTTGAATGAAAGAGTATAGCTTTATTTCTTTGCCAGGCAAAGAGGGAGCACCTCAACAACTGTACCCCTTTCTCTGGGGAATAGGGAGAGGGCTCATGGTCAGGGGTATGTGATAAGGATTAAGGCAGTCTTGCATTCTTCTTTCTTCTGCAGAGTTTCAAATGGCCTCAACACTGGATCTCCTAGTCTCCAAGGTTATCAGCTTATGACCTTGTTTCTGAAATGAAGAATGCTACAAGGAAGTGTTACAAGGGTGTTGGCAGGGGGAGGGGGGAGGCCAGGTGCAAGATATAATTCCCATAGAGAGTAACTAAGAAATTAACTTTGTGAAGGACAAGCCTTGTTATGGGCACTATAGATTAGAAACAGCTGAAGTAAAACCAGGATTGCTAACTCTCACGGACCTATTCTTGGGGTTTTTATAGCCGTTTACTTCGTTTCCCTTGTTTGTTAGCATTAAAAAATCCCATTTTCCATTTCTGTTGAAACAAATTCCCCACTGCTGGTTTATTTGCTCCATTCCAATGGAGAAAGAGAATCGGGTATCGTTCTTGTTTGGCTTAGGAGAAAACTTCAGTTTTACTCCACTTGACAAATACCAGCTGTCCATCCTGGGGGCCCATCTGTCTCCTACCTTATTATCTTTGTACACAAAGTATGATCCAAATAGAATTGTTATGAGGATGAAATGAGAATACATGTAGAACATTCTAAATTTTGTCTAGCACATAGTACTCAAAATTTTGGCCTCCCTCCACCACCTGCCCCTGCAGTTTAGATCTTCTCAGCCTCCGAGGCTTCCTGGCCAAAATGGTAATGGTCATTTTGCCCTTTCCTGTGCCGTCATAGTAGCTTTGGCTTTGTAAGATCTGCCTTTACTCATCCTGTTTGTTAAAACTCATGAACTTCTTTGGTTGCTCTCATTTTCCTGTTTGCTGGCCTGACTGAAGTCTTTTTCCCAAAACAGGTGACTCTTCTTGAATTTTCCAGCTGAAGAATATGTAGTACCTTTAAAGGTAAATGAAAACTGAGACAAAATCATTTAAGTGTGCTAGTTACAAAAGAAAACTTGGCAATATTTAGGAAGTCATCTGCATGCAAAGAACTGACTCATGGAGGACACAGCAGTGTGATCCTCTTGTCAGGGAAAAGCGTATAAATAGGATTTGTCAGAGACGGGAGAAAAAAGTCTTTTTTTGAGTAAACTGCTGATTATCTGACACTTAGGTGGAGTTATTAATTTGTTTCAGGCAGTAAGTAACATTTAAGTTCTGAAACTAAGGAAGTCAACGAAGTTAAGAGTTGATCAAAGTTTTGCCTGCCAAACTCTGAAATTTATTCAGTGAAGAGCTGACTATAAAGTATTGGAAGGATTCATGTTTACTACTTAGTTACCGAGATACCTAGAAAGCCATATTCATAATTATAAAGTTGTTTGGGGAACATGCAATTTAATAGTAAAGGGAGGTCCTTGAGGATTATTTGATCCAGGTTTGGACCCAGTGATGTACACAGGCTTCCCCCAAGAGACCGTATCTTTCTCGTGAACAGATATTAAAATCCACCAAACTCTCATTCCCTGTATGAGAATTTGAGGGCTGCTCCTTTTCTAAGCTCATGTATTAATCTCCCCCTTCTCATTAATGTTGTTATCCTATAAATTGGTTAGAGCTTTTTTACCCACAGAATTGTTTTCCTGGCATCATATTTCAGTTGCCTTGATTGGGCTTGGCTTTTTCCTAATCTCAGGCACTTTGTCATCTCTCCCATTTTTCAGATAAAGAATTGAGTTACTTACTATCAAAAACATAATTTTGATACAATAATGAATAATGTGTCCTTCATACTTAAAGACTTTTAAAATTATTATGCAAATATATGGATTCATTATGTGAATGTTTGACTGTTGATATGAATTTTTCATCACTTTTGAGTACTTTATTGCTTTTGTTTAGGTTAGCAATGATGAGCACGCTGGAATTAAAGGAAGACAAGATGCTGAAAGTTCAATTTGTGGGAGATGATGATGTTCTTAGTCACATTCTTGATAGAGAAGGAGGTATTAAATGATTATACAATCGAGGGGATGTTTATTTAATGGTTATGTGTTATTTCACTTTTAAAAGTCTAATCATCTATTTTGAAAATATAGCACAAAGTATTTGATCTAGTAAGACTGCAAATAAATACTACCTTAATTTTTAGTTTATTCCATTAAAAATGTATTAAAAATAGGAGGACTCCGCTGATAGTCCAGTGGTTGAGAGTCTACCATGCAATATAGGGGGCCCAGGTTGAGTCCCTGGTTGGGGAACTAAGATCCCAAAAAAACAAATTTAAAAAATTAAAACAAACATTTAAAAAAAATAAAATAAGCAAATTAAAAATAATAAAACCTCACCTCATATAAAATGTTCAGCAGTGGTGGTAAGAGAGAAGATAACCATCCACTGTAATTAAAATGTATAGTTATTTTGAGCCCCCAAAATATATAATTTCTAGGTTTTTTTTTTAACTTATACAAACTTTCACAAACTGTGATTTCTCTTGAATCAAAGAGAAAACACAATTTTTTTTCAGCTTTTAAATAATGACAATGTAATAGTATAGTTTATTTATTTAAATGTAGTGTTTACATTTAAAAGAATTTATACTACCTGTCATGTTCTAATTCTTTGGATGTTTATATAGGACCTAAAATAAAAAAGGATCGAGTCCAGCTTTTGGTCAACACAAAAAAAGTAATTAAGAAGCCAGAAAATGAGTTGGAGGAAGATGACCAGGAAATTTTAAAAGATAAGAACTATGTTGACGTTTTAGGACAAGATGTTCAAGGTATTTGCAGGGTAGGGGTGGTGGAGTTGGGAATGTACCCTCAAATTTCTGCAGGTAGCTAAAATTGCTTTGCAGGTTACATAAAAGTAGTCCTGTTGGTTAGGTAGCGTTTTGCTACAATTTTTTCCCAATTTTTTAAATTATAAAATACACATGTTAATAACAACATTTACCATCTTTACCAATTTAAGTATACAATTTAGTTATATTAAATACATTCATAATATTGTGCTACCATCACCATTGTCCATCTCCAAAACTCTTTTTGTCTGGCTTGCTATATTATTTCTCGTCATAAAAGCATTCCTTTAGATTCTTTCTCTGCAGTTAGAAAGATTGAAGCACTGAGTTTCTACTATAGACTTTTTAATAAACAAGTAGTCTTGTTCTTACTTTAAGAAAGAGTCTACTGACCTAGCACTCTAAAGATATTTTTTAAAAGATATTTGTACTTTTAACTAATTTGAAATAATTTCATAAAGCAAGTCACTTTATTATTACCTTGATCATCTTTACAGAAATAGATAGAAGGATTATTCCAAGAAGTAATGTGTTCCAACTAGGCATACTAATGTTATGTTTTTCTATACCTAAGCCAGATTCCTGCCAGATTATGCTTAAAAATGTTAGGCTTGAATTATAATTTACTTTAAAATGTTTACTTAAAATTTAAGTAAATTATAATTTACTTAAAAATGTTAGGCTTGAATTATAATTTACTTAACTTAGGACTCAAAGAGCACAGATTTATATTACAGTGCAAGGAGCATGGACCTGCTTAAGTTGACTTAAAAGAAAATTAAGATCAAGGAACAAAATCAGTACTGCTGGGCACTGGGGCGTTGGATCTAGGAGCAAAGTCTCTGCTCTCTCGGGTCTCCTGGTCTCCCTCATGTCGCCTCTGCGTCAGTTCTGTTCTGTCTCTGCCACCCGCCTCCCTGATGTGCGTGCCTTTTACCGTCTCATACTTGACTTATAAGTGCTCATTGTGACTACTCCTGACCTTTTTGTCACTTCTTGAGTGATACCGCTTTTGGATTTTTTCCCAGTGTTAAATGACATGATGCAAAAAATGACCACTACCCCTCAGTAGGCTTAGCAGGCAGGGTCGATTGTCGTGAAAGTATCCCTAACTAGACAGTTGACACTTTTAGCGGTTGTTATTTTTAAAGGGAAAATTAAAGAATGAAATTAAGTCAGGGTCTTTGTTGAGTGAAAGAGAACTTCTGTCATATGACTATTTTTGAATGTATCTGTGAATAGCATGTTTTCTGTGTTTTAAAATTTAAACAGTATCATGGTCCATTGTGTATTTTAAACATTTTATTTATAAATACATATTGTTGAACCTTTATGCAAGACAGTGAGGGGTACATATCCTAAGTTTTTAGGTAAAATTTTACCATTTTTTTCTGTTAATTAACCTCACCCATTTTTCTTGCATTATTTTTTTATGTTGCATTTTTTTCTTTCAGAATCCTTGAAAAATGGCTCTGCTGCAGATGGTGGGAATAAAGTTTATCCTTTTCAGAATAGAAAACACCCTGAAAAGATGGCTAAATTAGGTATGTTGCTTTTCTGATTTCTGTAATCATTATTCATCTTTTCTAAGAAGGTGTGTTTAACCACATTTCCCACAGTTATCACCCCATTGCTTTCACTAAAAGAATGATGAGGGATGTCATTTTATATTACATATTCAAGCATACTTAAAGTCATTAGTATTTTTTCATACTCAGATGTCTTCTGTTCTCAGCTAGGTTCTAAGCTTATAGAAACCTTGTCTTAGATTCCTTTCCACAACATCTAGCACAGGTTCTTAACATTTACTTCTTTTGTTAAGTGAGTGACTTAAGTTGCACGCAAATATTCTGAATTTATTGAAAATAAGAGTTTTACACTATATGTAGAAGAAAAATGTTGTTTGTGCTAGAGAAAATTATTTATATAAAATTTTTAGGAATGAGCTGTTTTAATATTTTTCTTACCCAGTTTACCAGTTATACTAATTACATGTGAATTACTGAGTTTCAGAGAACTGAACTATAGTTAGATCCTGTGGCATGAGGGATCATCAGTTTTGACCATTTTGAGGAAAGGAAATAACATGTGAAAGCATTTTAAAATTAAGGTGGCCCATAAGTATATGAAAGCTTGAGAATACCAAAAAGTTAAGAGCAAAGGGATAATAATTAACTGCCTGGCAAAATGTAGTTGTTTGTATTAATATGAAAGGACTTATAATCTATAATTATAGAACATCTATCTATATATATATATATATGTCTTAGGTGGCTTATTTTTATATAATCATTGTAAGCAATGATCATTTAAATGTTCAAGGTTAAAAAAATCACACGTGTTGAGTGTTAAAACTGATGAGGGACATATAAAAAGTAATTATATTGGTAAGACCTGTGTTTTGAACATAATAAATTTTAAACATTTGTAAAATTCAGTTTTCTGAAAGATACTGTATGCATCAATAATTTTGAACCTAACATGGCACATACAATAATTTGCACTGATTGATGTTTTTCTTAGAGTTTATTATCTACATCAAGAAATTAAAAAAAAAATTTTTATACAAATGAACTTATTATTTCCCTGGTGGTCCAGTGGTTAGGACTCTGCACTCCCCGCACAGGGGGCACAGATTCCGATCCCTAGTTGGGAACTAAGATCCCACATGCTGTACCATTAGGCCAAAAAAAGATGAGAATAGGTACTAACCTATAGTAGAGGAAATACTGAGTATGCTCAGGCGCATCCTTGCCAGCAAGCCAGGTGCAGTGAAGGGAAACTTACTATGACCATAAGTATGTAAAATTATTTCTGCAGTGTTTGTGATGTAAGTTAAATACACAGTTAAGGTTCTAGGAGACCCTAGATGGTCAAAAATAAAAGGACCAAATGAACTTATTTACAAAACAGAAATAGAGTCACAGAAATAGATAACCAACTTATGTTTACCAAAAGGAAAAGTTGGGGGAAGGATAAATTAGGAGTCTGGAATTAACAGATACACACTAATATTTAGAAAACAGATAAACAGCAAGGACTTATAGTACAGGAAACTATATTCAGTATTTTGTAATAACCTGTATGTGAAAAGAATCTGAAAAAAATAAAACCAAAATCACTTTGCTATGTACCTGAAACTGACACGCCATTTTAAATCAACTGTCCTTCAATAAAAAAGAAATTAAAATTTTTTTGATCTGTAAAAATGACTGAATTCTATGTTGGATCTCTGCGAAACCAGAGGAAAATCCTGAAATAATTATTAGAGGAAAGATCAGATAGACCCCAAAGCCAAAATGAAACCCTAAGGACAGTGGGGCATTGGAGAAAGAGGAGAACTAATAGTGAAGAGAAGAATGGAACCTCAGTGGGATCATCAAGCAGAAGTTCCATACACATCTTCTATCTGTATGCCCTGTGAGGAACTTAAGTATTGTTATGATGGGCACTTCTCTCACCACATCTGAAAGAAATATGCAGTTATGAAAAGGTAGCTTTTTGGATAATGTGACTGATCATACTATGCAAAAATCTCTATTTAGTTATGATGCTCTTTGACTCGTTAAGTATTGTTGCTAACTGGGTTTACATCTAAACATATCGATAAAATAGAATGCCTTCATATTTTTAAATAAGTGATCAGTCAGAAAATTGATATTACTCTTGAGTATAAAAGATAATTAAATATAATTGCACTAACCAGGATATAGTTGGGCTAGAAATTGAGTAGGAGTTAGTTTAGAAGGCTTTGTGAACTACAGAGAACACTTGCAAAATTGAAATTAATTTGGTCAGATAGGATCAGATAAAATCTGATGAGAAGTTATTTTTAGACAGAGAGGAATTTTTTTTAATTGGTTGACTTTTGGCTGCACTGGGTCTTCATTGCTATGCTCGGGCTTTCTCTGGTTGCAGTGCACGGGCCTCTCATTGCGGCGTCTTCTAGAGCGTGCAGACTTCAGTAGTTGCAGCATGTGGGTTCAGTAGTTGGGGCCCAAGGGCTCTAGTGTGAGGGCTCAGTGGTTGAGGTACATGGGCTTAGTTGCTGTGGGACATCTGGAACCTTCTCAGACCAGGGATTGAACATACGTCCCCTGCATTGGCAGGTGGATTCTTATCCACTGCGCCACCAGGGAAGTCCCAAAGAGAAATTTTACTTTAAAATTTTGAATATGTTGCAGACCACTCGTTGTGTAAATATACGGTACAAATGAATAAGGAAAATGAAAATTAAATAAAATATATCCCCCATTTTTTTATTATGGAAATTACCATCCATACATGGGTGACTCTCTTGTTCTTTTCCTCTTTAATTCTTCCTTTTTCTTCCTTTCTCCTTTTTTAATTTAAAGTTATTTAAAAGCAGAGAAAGTCTATGTTTTAAAACCGAAATGATCTCAGCTAAGTTACTTTGTACTTTTGTGGCTTTTTGTTGTGGTTATTTTCCTATATTGTGGATCAGCAACCTTTAATGCAAACTTGACCTACTTTTCTGGTGTAAAGAGAAGGCAAGGCCTGAGCCTTAGATAGATTGCTTGGGAGGATGAGGACAGTGAAGAAAAGATGGAATAACTACCAACAGTAGCCAGGGAGCAGGATAATACCATGGAACCCAGATGGAGGAATAATTTCAAAGAAACATTTTGTGAACTGTAATGAATGATACAGAGGACCGAGGAGGTTAAGAAAAAAGTAGCCAGTGCATTCGTGGGGACTGCATAAATATCTTGGGTCAGTTCCAAGATTGGAGGATAGAGCTGTGTGAATTAGGTTAAAAAGAGTTTGAGTCAGTAAAATGGTTTTAACTTAACAAATCCAACTATATTTTGTCTTTAAAAAAAAAAGATAATTTAAATAGTGTATACTTTTTTCCTCAGTGAACAATGTTCCAGTGTGTGTTATTGGGGAAATGTAAATCTGTTCCTTCAATTCCCATGTGCCTATTACAGTGAGAGAATGTGAGCATCTTTAACATTTGTGTTTTTTATTTTAAATGGCCCCTACTGTTCAGAAGCCAGGTATTTCATCTGATGCTCAGTTGAAGAAATGCCCTGTTTAATGCTATATCATATTTTATACATTATTAATATGTGTTATAGAGTTTTAGACATAAATAATAGAGTAAACCACGCTTTTGGGAGATTTAAGAGCTTTAAAATTAGTATAATTTTTAATTTATACAGTTTTAACTTTGGACTCCACTCTCTGGCCATTCTTTCCTATGCCCTTGCAAAGATGTTCCTCAAGTATATATGGTAGAGAAATGGAAGAACTGTAAGCTTATCAGTGGAGAGGCGAAGGAGAGCATATGATGATTAGAGAAACCAGCAAGGTCAAAGTTAGCTCTTTATTTGTTTTTTTTTTTTTGGCAAGACCTTGAGGGAAGACGAAGATGCTTGGAAAGCAGTGAGTAAAGGTGGAAGCAGTACTGCTCTTACCATGACTCGGTTTATTTATCTTTCTGATAATAGTAGCAGCAAGTTTGTTTTCTTTTTTTTTAAATTTATGTAAGTGAAATAAAGATACTTTCCCTCTTAATCTGTTATACATTAAAAAATTGTTTTATGTATTTCTTTTGTCTATTTACAGCTTCCGAACTAGCGAAAACACCAGGAAAAAGTGTTTCGCTCAATACGAAGAATGATTCTGAAATTACAATAGACATTCCTCAGTGTAGCAAGGGTAAGATTTTAGCTCAGTTGTTTAAGGAGAGTTTTCAGAGTTGCTTCAAATTATATTGTTTAAGGAGAGTTTTCAGAGTTGCTTCAAATTATATATACTACTTTTTTTTTGGTCTAAGTGCATGTTTATGTATTTTCTGTTCTGTTCTGAAAATGCATTTGGCAGATGCAGTTAATACCCCAACCTATGTGCTATAGTGTATTTAGCAAAAATACAAAAAGTAAAGGGCACAAAGATCTGTGCAGGTTGAACTTGTACAAATTGACAGAGCCAATAAATACTGTTGTCATTTGCCTAAGTTAGCCAAATGTTTGTGGAAGATTTGCTTTGGCAAATACTATTTGAAATAAGGTTTTGGGGATTCGCAAGTCTTATAGTTTGTGGAGAATTGTGGATCACTTGTTTTTGAATAACCCATTCCAACTAGATTAAATAGTGTACTATTAAAGTAATGAGCCGGGTATTCTCTCATGGTCCAGTGGTTAGGGCTCCACACTTTCACTGCTGGGGCCTGGGTTTGATCCCTGGTTGGGGAATTAAGATCTCACAAGACACATGACATGGCTAAAATAAATAAATTTTAAAAAAAAGAAACAATGAAAAGATGTAGTTTTTCTTGTTACATGAATGCTACAGAAATGTCACTAATGGGAGCAATCATAAAATTAATAAGAACAGTTCAGCCTCTAGTGGAGACGTAATTAATTGAGAATTCAGTAATATAGTGGCTTCTGGATAGAACTGGCAACTTTGTTTTTAATGAAATTAGGTTTTTATGGAACATGAAGTGTTTGTAGTGAGTAATGACTTTTTGTTTCATTCTTCAGGGCATTCTGCTTCAGACCAATCTCAGTTGAAGGTAAGCAGTTGACTAAAAATAAGCAAAAACCATAGCATTACAAAGTAAGACATGATGAAAAATAACCATTTCACCTCTTAATTTAGATAGTACTTTATCATTTACAAATATCATTTACAAGTATGCTAATTAAATACCTAACTTATAGATGAAGAATGTGAGGTTCAGAGAAGTGAAGTGCCTTGTCTAAACTCAACCAACTAGGAACGGGACAAGCTGGAAAGTGGAGCCAGGTTTTCTGGCCCCAACTGTCCTGCCTGTTCTGTGTCAGAACTATCCCTGGGTATTTTCATCAAGTAGAGTTGGCTTGGAAATTTTACAGTTTGGTTTGGTGTTGCTTTTATATGTAATGTGTTTTTTTTGGGGCGGGGTTAATCCTAAAATCCACTAAATCCATTAATCTATCCCCCTATCATTGATGTTTGAAACCCAAGTTGGCTTTGGTAAATTCATTCCGGGGTAGCAGACAGTAATGAACCGTTCATCCTTTCCTTTGTGTTTTGTGTTTTCATTCTTTCATAATACTTTGTCACGTGGCCCTGCCTAGATGTGGGCAAGCTCAGGTAGGCATGGATGAATCCAGGATAATGAATATGTGAGTGGTGAGTGTTCCAGGCCTAGGTGGCTATAGATTTAGACATGTCTGGACTTGTGTACAGGCTCAGTTCTGGGAACCCCTCATAAAATTTTGAGTATAGACATTCAGGGCCATGGTTGTAGCCTGTGCAGGAATGTCCTATTTTAGGCAAGTGTAGGTGTGAGACTAGGCATGTCAGAGCCTCCCGCGCCTTTGATAATGCTTTTTTCCTCCATATTACATCTTGTATCACTATAAAAGAATAAAGCTCATTTTCATAATCCAGTCAATGATTTAGATAAATTAGCACATTCTTTTTCAAGTTGTGGATCACAACTTAGTGGATCTTGTTGATTCCCTAAGACATGGCCAGAAAACCTGTTAATCAGTGGTATTATACCCACCGTAATAAGAGACCATCACCCTGAGAGAGTCTTAGTGTTTTATCTTAGAAGGGGTCAGTCAGGAGAGAATATGTACAGGGCTTTGGGATCTGGCCTCCAGGGTTTTAAGGCACATTTGTCAAGATGGGAAACTGATCTGTATTAGACAAAAATTCATGGCATAGTATTTTAGGATTAGTGGACACAGTGAGGAGAGGGTTTTAAACTGAGTTTTGTCCAGGGTAGCAGACAGTAATTGACATTTACTTATCAAAATTTGAGTTTTGATAAGTAAACAAGCATTTGATAAGTAAACAAGTAAGCAAGCTATTTGCCCTGGTGAGTAATCTGCTATCCTAATGGGAGAATAGATTGCCCAGATGAGCAAACTGTCAGGATAAATTAGTTGCAGAAATTTCTGTAGGAAACAGTGAAGTTATTTACTAGTTTCTAGCCTTACCTTTTTGAGCAAGAATTTTCTGAAATGATTATTTTGACACAGATGTTCTCAGACCTGATAATTAAGCTATGTGGACATAGGTTGTCTCAGTTCTTAATCCAGAAATCAGTTTGGTAGGACATGATCTATAATTTTAAAAAAATGAAATAGGATAAAACAGGAAATTTCTATTTTATAAGTATTACTATAACTTAACTCAGTTATAAGCAGGGTATTTTATCTTTTTATCAATACTGTTATCATGTATACAACCGTAGGCATTTTATTGTACAGCAATTGAATAGTGTTAAAGTATTAGATTTTATAAAGAAAAGAAAAACATGTTATATCACTATAAATGTTTAAAAAGTTAAAAATACAGGAGTAAAAAGTAGAAATCTCTGTTTCTGTCCTCACAAACTATTTTTTATTTCTGGCTGCGCTGGTCTTTGTTGTGGCACACAGGTTCTCTAGCTGCAGCGCATGGACTTCTCTAGTTGGGGCATGCAGGCTTAGTTGCCCTGCAGCATGTGGGATCTTAGTTCCCCCACAGAGGGCGCAGCCCATGTCTCCTGCATTTTGGAAGGCAGATTTCTTTACTGCTGGACTACCAGGGAAGACTCCTCACAGACTACTTTAACACCAGTCAATTTTTTGTACATTAAAAGGCCCATTGCTGTAAGTATAGGAATCCCATTTAAGCAAATCCCATTTGCTTATTCATCATCACTGAACAGTGTTACCTTTTTTAAAAAAATATTCTGCTAATCTGATAGGTGAAGAATGGTTGAATAGGTTTGAATAGGGTCAAACACTGATAAATTTATGCTTTTTCTTTACATAATAATAGAAGTCCATACTTTACAGATGTCTGGAATACAACTTATAGAATCACTCTAAGAATCCTTTGGAATTTGTTTGTATCATTTTTGTTGTTATAGTCTTTTTTTTTCCCCCAACAAAGTCCTTTGTCATTGTCTTCTAGTTCCAGGAAGTAGCTCCTCTAGTTCTAATATCTATTGAAAACAAAATATTTTTCTTTCCAGCCTTTCTTGCACCCAGATCCATTGTTAATTTCCATGTCATCATTATTATTTGACTATTTAAACTATGTTGCTTTTTTATTTTTGAACAGAACAATGATAAAAGTGAATTTCTGTCAACAGCACCTCGTGGGCTAAGGAAGAGATTAATAGGTGTGTATTTCTTTTAATACTGAGTTTTTTATTAAAAAGCATCTAAACAAGAGGCAATAATGGTTAAATATACAGGTTCTAGCCTTAGAATGCTTACTTTTTCTTTGGCCTGTCACTTACAGGGACTTCTCTGTGCCTCAATTTTTTTCATTTGTGAAATAGGGACAACAGTGGTACCAGCCTCAGAGTTATTTTGAGATTAATTGAAATAAAGAATGTCAGATGTGCTTAGTAGTGCTTGACCATGATATATGCTTAACAGATGTTAGCTATTACTGTCTTTTATTATTATAACTACTTATTGCTGTTTCTTTTTGTGACGGAAAGGATATGTTCATGTCATCAATTGAACTGTAAATTGCTTAAGGGCAAGGACTATATCTTATATTTTAACTCTTAACACTTAGCACCATGTCTTTAACATTACAGTCAGTGGATATTAAGGTTAGTTAAAATTCTTCTTCAATATAATAACATGCTTTCTGGTTTATTTGCCTAAGACAGTTTTAGAAATGGTTCTATTGATTTATTTAAAAGTTTTATATTGAAATAATTCAAAATATTCAGTTATACTGAATACTATACAAAGCCAAGTAAACAAACATGAGTCCCACCTTTGGGGAAATTAAAAGTGTTTTGGGGTTTTTTTGGTTTTTTGGGTTTTTTTTTTTTTTGCAGCACTGTATGGTTTGCAGGATCTTAGTTCCCTGACCAGGGATTGAACCCAGGCCACAGCAGTGAAAATGTGGAACCCAAACTACTGGAACTATAGGGAACTCCCTGTTTTGGGGTTTTTAAATGTTTAACTTTGGGGCAAATTTCTTGTTGACGTTGGTTTCCTAAAGATATCAGCGCCTTTCTTGGGGTTGACTCCTTGACAGTATTAGCTGACATTGTTAAGTCCATGCCCCGTAGCTGTTCTTTTCAAGGTATAAAGTTGATGCTACATTTTTAATCAACATAAAATTTATAATACTAAATTAGGGGATATCTGAAGTAGTAAAAGATGATATGTGCAATTGTTGTTATTATTTTATGTCAAATACATCCCACATCTTAATTTCCTCCTTACTCCACAGAAGAATCTTTTTTAGAGAGAAGGTGAACGTCCTTTTCTTTCTCAATAACCATCAAATAAATACACCAACACGTATGATGTATTCGTGTAGATAGGATAAAGACATTGTCTGGTGCCTCCTACCACTTCTTACCCATGCATCTACCATGGGCAGCAATCACCAAAATCTGAATCTTCTAAGCTACATATGCCCACAAAATCAAGTCTTTTTTTTTTTTTCTTCTTCAGTATCTATATTTCTTACATGCTGACTGTATATTCTGAAGTATATCTACTCTTCAAAATAAATAGTGATTTGCTTAAAATTATTTATTTTGGAAGTTAACCTTTTATGATAGTTTTTTTTTATGATAGTTTTATACTTATTTCATTGAGTGTAAAAACTAGTTTTATCCTTACTTTATGATTATAAAACTAGCCTTACTACTTCTAGAGAATGGTTGGGGTCATTATGGTTTGTTTAAAAATATAACTTTTATATCAACTCTGGGATGGATTGTGCCTAGGTATTAGAAGTACTTAAAGTGACTGTCATGTATTGAGTGCTCTGTCAGCCAGGATGGCATTTTCAAGGGGCAGCAATGGAAAATTCTGTAACAATTGCTTAAGCCATGGACAATGAGGTATCTCACATCATAAGAAGTCTAGAGATACACAGTTCATGGTTGATGTAGTGACTCAACAGTGTCATGAAGGATCTTCCTGTTCTTCCTGTCTTTTTGCTTTATCGCTGGCATTTTTCATCTTTAGTTTTGATATTTTATATGCAAAATGGCTTCCATAGCTTTAAGCTATGGGTGTAAGTCTTTGGGACCCCATGGACTGCAGCCCACCAGACTCCTCTGCCCATGGAGTTTTCCAGGCAAAAGTACTGGAGTGGGTTGCCATTTCCTCCTCCAGAGGAGGCTGACCTAGGCATCAAACCCGTGTCTCCTTCATTGGCATCCCGCCGAGCTGCCAAGGGGCTTTCCTTCCACAACTGAGGAGACTCTTTCCCAAAAGCTCCCAGCAAATTTTCCTTCAAGTTTCATCAGTTAAATGTTTACATAGCCAACTCTGGTAGCAAAGGAGGCTGAGAGAGCATGTACTGGGCAAAGGAAAAGACAGTTAAATTTACTGTGATTATTTATTCCTTAGCACATTACCACATTTTATAATCAATTCTATTAGTAAGGAAGAAGGAAAGAACATAGTAGGTATGATCGACAATTTCTGCCTCAGTTCCTATGTGTTAGGCATTGTTAGTTGCTTTATATGCATTTCAGTGTAAACTTAACAATGTTTTATTAAAAACAGTGTTTTATTAAATTAGGCATTGGTAGCCTCATTTGATAAATGAGGAAACTGGTGCTCAGAAAAATTACAAAACTAGCTCTGGTGAGATTATCATCATGTAATGACAAAACCAGAAGTCACAATCTCTTACATCAATGCCCACACTCTTCCTAATACCCTACAGTGTCTCTCTTGTCAAGCTGTCCAATTTTCCCAATTACTTCTTCCCCCACAGTTCCACAGTCTCATTCTGACAGTGAAAGTGAATATTCAGCTTCCAACTCAGAGGATGATGAAGGAGTCACACAGGAACATGAAGAGGACACTAATGAAGACGTATTGAACCAAAAGATTCAAGCTCAGAATAGAGTAGTCTCAGCTCCTGTTTGCAGAGAAACCCCTTCTAAGAAGATGAAGAGAGAGAAAACAGTAAGTGAAGAGAGAACTTTAACCTGAAAGAAAAATTAGTAATATCTCAAAGATGAGCTACCTAAAAGATCCAAATGGGAGGGTCAGCACAATTTTTTTTCTTCACTTTTCTACATTTTCTCAGCCTTTCACATAAATTCCCACATATATATTTCTGAACTTTGTATCCTGGCCTCTCTCTCCATATCCATATATCAATACCGTAGCATATGCTAAAGGTGGCAATTCAGTTGACTGAAAAAGAGCTTTTCAATAAATATTAGTTGGATAATTGAAGGCAAGACTTCTCAGTATGTACCTTTTTATGTAGTTTTATTTTGTAACGCTGTTGATGTATTCAGGTTAGCCTACGTATATAATAAATGCTGTGACTCTGGATCCAGGTTGAGTTGTTTGGAGAACACTGCACATGGCCTGAGAAAAGGCTAATTGTCCTCTCATTCTCTGTAAAGACTCAGGGCAGAGCCTCCTGCTTGATGCCTTTCCATTCCTTCCTTCCTTTCATGGAGGCCAGTCATGCCCCAAATCAACAGAACACATGGTCAGTCATCTTACTGGAATAGTAAGCAAGTCATTTTTTTTTTAACGTTGGTGTTGATATCTGTCTCATTTTCACAGTCCTTCACCCATACTAATTAAAGAATTTGCTAGGACTGTGTGAGGCAAAACAAAGGTCCTGATATATAAAACCTTTTTTTTCTGTAAGTCTGAATGGGAATAATATGTTGGAATTTAGGAATCATTTTTGGACAGACTACTTCAAACTAGTCACTTTCTTCAACTTTTATGATCAACTATTATGAGTAAGAGTTACTCAGTTTTATCACTGGAATTAATTTTGCTTGGTCGTTAATCAAGGCGTTGTTGCTTCAAAAAGAAAATACTGACTGCCAAATAAAGAATTTCACTGATCTTGTTTTACACTGCTGTTACTATCTAGTTTTGATATAAAACAAATATCTGAAACTAAGAGCTGACTTTGCTTTGTCCACTTTCAGAGTCACTTAGTAGAAGAATATTTTGAAGCCCACAGCAGTTCTAAAGTTTTAACCTCTGATAGGACACTGCAGAAACTAAAGAGGGCTAAACTGGATCAGGTATGTTGTAATGAATGCTACTTCTAAATTTTTCTTATTGTGAGCTGAAAAATATACTACATAAGCAGCAAAATCTGAAGAGTACTATAATTATGTTTTTCCCTTATTTATCATTTCTTCAGGACCTACAGTAATCATCAGGGTCATAGTTTCTTTATTTTATTGACATATTATGCTTGACTTACAATGTTGTATTTCTACTGTGCAACAAAGTGATTCAGTTACACATGTATATATATTTTCACATTCTTTTCAATATGGTTTATCACAGCATACTGAGTATAGCTCCCTGCGCGGGGTCATCGTTTCTTTGAAATCCATGTACCATTAATCTCTATTGTTAATTTAACCCATATATTCACTGAACCTCACGTTGGTCATAAAACACTGACTGACCTGATTCTGAGTTAAAAACCTTGCAAAACGCAGTGGGTATTCTGCTTTCTGATATTATGGAAAGCCTGTCCAGTACAGTAAGGTAACAGGGTTACTATATACTATGATTCCAGCATGTCATATAAAAAATACCATACAGGTATACTCGGGGCTTTATTCATACCTCACTAAGGCAAGACACAGAACCATCTGAATAAGAAAATGTTTGATTAGAAAGTGGGCTTGATAATTTAAGTCAATAAGAGATTGTTATTGACTCAGAGAATCAAGATTTTATTATTTTCTGAAAGTAGAGTTCAGTGCAATTTTCTGAGGGACTTTTGACAGAGTTCTCAAGCTATAGGAAAGAGAGGAGATTATTGGGTAAATCACTGTGACCTGGATGACACGGTGCTGTGTGGTTAGTTTTTTTGGGTGTTTCATTTCTTTCTACCTGGCTCATTGGTTTTGCAGCTCAGATCAGAGACTAGCTGAAAACATGTGTCAAGAAACCACATTGTTCCAAGGAAGAGATGGCACTAACATCTTGTTAGTGCATCTGCTTTTATATAAGCAGCATGGGGGTGGGGGGAAGTGGATCTAGGGTCAAAGTAGGCCTTCACAGGACCTAGAGACAAAGATCTCTCAGAGAAGGAAAGAAACACCTGTTACTGATAAAGAAAGGAAGGTCTTTCATTAATTGCGGACATAGCTGGTGGATGCAGTCTTAGCAGCCCATGTCAAGAAGCATTGATTTCTCGTGTCTTCCAGTTAGCTGGGAGTTGGCTGGTCTAGGATTTGCTCCACATACCTGTCTTCCTTGTTGGACCTCCTTGGGAGGCTACCAGAGGCATGTTCTTTTCATGACAATGTCAGAGACGAAGTGAAAAAACAGAAGACCTCCTAAAGCCTGGGCTCAAAACTGTCTCTGTCACTTCTGCCTCATTCGGTAGCCACAGTAAATCACGTGGCTGAAAACAAAAAGTCAAAGCGCAGGGACTAGACTCACTTGTTTAGTGGGAGGGATTGCAGAGTCACACAGCAAAGGGTACGGAGGGGGGAGCAGCAAGTGCTGGGGCTGGTAATGCCATTCTGCAAGGATGGAGAGAGAAGCTTTAAAGCTACCTACTTAACAGTTTCACTTAGAATTTGTCCTGTTTCTCCTTAAGTATATGAATAAATAAAAACTGTTGGCAAAGAATACAAACTGTAGGCTAGAGTGCACTAGTCTTCAGTATTAAAAAAAATATTTTACTCAAAGGATAAAATGATGAAAACACAGTAGTGCCAAGGTTAAAAAGGAATATACAGCTTTTTGCTAGTGTTTTCATTTCAAGAAGTGAGCTGTGTTTAGTCACCAGAGTGTCTGGATTTGTTGTCAAAACTGGGAGGCAGATTTAATCATCTCATGATGGTAACAGTTTTTTTTAGAAATTAAAACCTTACATTTGGAGTTCATTCTCATGTAAATGGTTCTAGACAAAACTTAGCAAATTCATTACTGTTGTACATGTTTGTATGTAAGAGTATATAACACATTTTACAAAAACAAATATTGAAATACTATGTATATTCAGTAGATGCACTCATTACCAAACCTGATTAAAGTAATATTTCCACTAATAGCCTCTTCTAACCTTGACCTGTAAGGGAATATTTTTTTTTTTGGGGGGGGGAATATTTTTACTATGAATTGATTTGATGTATGTAACTTGAGAATGATCTTCTTCCTGCCCTCTTTCTTTTTTTTAAAGCGAACTTTGCATAACTTATTGAGCAAGGTTTCTCCTTCCTTTTCTGCTGAACTTAAACAACTAAATCAACAGCATGAACAGTTATTTCATAAATGGATGTTGCAGTTACAGTAAGTACTATTATCATTGCAAACCTCTGTAAAATAAATATATTTACATAATAATATATGTACATAGGTCTATGCTAAAATCAAAGCAGTTAGACATTTTAATTTCTTTTTGCAATGACCTTGATATGCATTTTTACTTACGTGTAAAAATTTGAAAAAATAGGTGTTTTCCCAGTTTTATGACCCAAATGTAGAAATGTTATTATATGACTCTTCTCAGAAAAAGTTAATCAAATTTGAAAGCTTTTATAAACTAAATAGCCTTTCTTAGAATTATAAATTATTACTTATAAAAATATTTGAAAATGTAATTTGTCAAGATTGATAAATATATCAGATTTTACTTCAGTTTTTCACAGCCAAGTTCCTAAAATGAAAGAATATATATTTTTCTTTTAATCCCATTTTATTTACATGTACTATAGACCTTCAAATTTCATGAGATCTGTTCTATAAATATTATTTTACCATTTTTAAATTGTTTCTTAGAATATTTTTCCAATTTTATAATTTCTCAAATACTTAAGGTAAAATTTTAAACTTTCATTAAAATACCTAGAATGATAAAAATTAAAATATAGAAATTTTTTCTATAATTATTTTTATATTTGTATTTAAAAGAAACTAAGTATAAGGAAGTGCTTAAAACGTATGCTAAAATGTGAATGCAGTAAGAACATGGAAATTGCCACAGTTTTCCCCAGTTGATCCAGGTTTTCTTTTGCCAATAATAAATCAAAGGGTTATGCTAGTAAGAAAATTATTTTCTTCCCTGTTAGGACCTCACCTTCTCTGAGTAACTATCTATGGATCTGTTCATTATAAATTTATATAGCAGATCTTCACTCTAATCCTACCCCACAGCCCACCAATTCTTTTCTTCCCATATGTCAACTTTGATAACTTGATTTGCTTTGCTTCCCAGCCTAGACCTCATAGTCAGCTACCCCAGTGGAATCACTAGTTCACTGAATTCCTTTGCTTTGTTTTTCCTGCTGCTTTTACCTTGCTAATCTCTGCCTTTGGGGATTTCTCTCTTCTTTTCTTCTATTTCTAGGCTATCCTGCATTGCTGCAGAGCATCTCATAAATACTGTTTCTGATTGACCTCCATAAACAATCATGGAGTTGAACTTTAGCTTGACACTTCATGCTTGATGTTCTGGGTTGTCTCATCCACTCTCTTGACTTCAGTTGTTCTTTGTATGTGAATAACTCCCATAACTGTATCTCTAGCCCAGCCAGAATTCACTTCAGCAGCAGACTTGAATTATATTGAAAGTGTCCATGTAGAAGTTCTATAACTAATTCATCATACATAAAATTTAACTTATCTTAAACCCATCATTTCCACTTGCCCCAACTACATAGGGTAGTGAATATCACTTCATCATATAGTTGCCAAAAAACTGAGTTATTCTTAATAGTCCTTTTCACTTATCTTCCATGTCTAATCATTCTCCAAATCCAACCAATTTGATCCATAAAGCTCTTGACACCTTATGTTTTTCTCCATGACACCTAATTCAAGTCCATAGTCTTCAGTTTTACCCTCCTTCCTATCCATTCCCCAACTCAGCCAGTGTAATCTTTCAAAAAAGATCATGTTACTTTCCTACTTAAAACCTTTCACTTAACACCTGACTACTGACTTTAAATGATCATATTCCTTAGAATAAAATCCAATTAGTGTCTTAGTTGGTTTAACAAGACCTTTTGTGACCTGGCCCCTGCTTACTTTTCCAGTTTAATCTCTCAATCAAAACTCTACTTCAGCCTGTTAAAATTTTAGTTTCTTGTACCTAGTGCCTAGTTCTCTCTTTCCTCCTGTTACTTGAAAGGTTATAGGAAGCTCTGATACTTTGGCCGCCTGATGCAAAGAACAGCCTCATTGGAAAAGACCCTGATGCTGGGAAAGATTGAGGGCAGGAGGAGAAGGGAGTGACAGAGAATGAGATGGTTGGATGCACCACCGACTCAATGGACATGAGTTTGAGCAAACTCTAGGAGATAGTGAAAGACAGGGAAGCCTGGCCTGCTGCAGTCCATGGGGTCGCAAGAGAGTCAGACATGATTTGGCAACTGAACCACAATAGGAGCTAAAGAGAAAGCTACTGAAAGTTGGAACTGCAAGCTTGATGTACAGATAACAAAACTGTGCTCTTTCTTTATGTATGTTGGGAAACACTATATTAATCATTATTTAGCCACGCCAGTTCTTCCTGTATTCTTGATAAGCTTAAATTAAGGAAACTGGTTGATTATAAAATTGGCAATAAGTAATGAATTTTAATTTCATGCGTGCTGTTTTTCTTACAGCCTGGGGTTCAACATTGTGCTTTATGGTTTGGGTTCTAAGAGAGATTTACTAGAAAGATTTCGAACCACCATGCTACAGGATTGCATACATATTGTCATCAATGGCTTCTTTCCTGGAATCAGTGTGAAATCAGTAAGTTTTAAAAATGTTTAAAAAAGGGTAACATCATATCCCCTGCCAGTCCATACCACCATGTTAAAGAGGATGCTATTTCATATTCTGGAGCATTCGTTTTTTGTTTTTAGTTTTTACACTAGTATGATTGCTAAGTGTTTAAGATCACGTGTTTGGATTCAGAGGGTCCTAGCTTTGACTCCCCCTCCTTGAATTTCCTGTTTGGTAACTGAGCATGTATTAAATCTTAGGGAAATGTTAGCTTTGTTTACTCTGTTGACTATCTACAAGACTTCTCTGAAGGATAGGATTATGGAAAAATTCAATTTTATTATGCTTTTTTGTCACTTTGATACTCTAAAAATAGTAAAGATTTAAGTAATAGTTTATCGTTCTTTGATCATTTTTACACCAGATGCTCATTTCTCTTCATCATTTGAAAATGAATTTAAGCCTTTTGGGCTCTGGATATTAACCAGTGTAATACTCCTTTTTAAAAATGTCCTAAATGTTTGGACCCTCTTTCATTTGATAAATCTATAGTTTTATAATATTTCTCATATTGTTGGGTTTGTTTTGTATTTTCACTGCCCTGCTTTTATTATTTACACCTTTGCTTCCCCATTTCCTTTTAGCAATAACTTATGCAAAAAAATAAATTAGATCTACTTAATCTACTTACCTTAAAAAGTAGGACTCTTGAAGTGATTTTTCAAACTTGGTGGGAAATCCAAATTTATTTTTAATTTATTTTTTAAAAGAAAGGCTTGACTTGCTAGTTGTGTTTATCCTACATGACAGAATAAGTTATAACTGATGTATCTCTTGCACTTTTATGACATAGATCCTGAATTCTATAACAGAAGAAGTCCTTGATCATATGGGTACTTTCCGCAGTGTGCTGGATCAGCTAGAGTGGATAACAAATAAATTTAAAGAAGGTAATGTGAAGAAGATGTTCTGTAGTTATAGGGTGAAGCTAACTTCTACTTGTTTGTGTACTAATGTACACAAAAATGTGGACAGTTTTAATAATGATATTTCTCTCATTGCTGATTAAGATTTCTTTAAAATAATTTCTCCTTTCCTTTTCTGTGAACCTCACTTAACTAACAGGAAAGAATTGCTCCTGCTACCTTGAACTTATATAGCCAAAGCCTTTTTTTTTTTCCAAAACCTTTTACTTCAGAATAATTTTCCAGTTTTGTTTGGCTAGTGTAAAGTGCTTCCAGCCAATTGGGACATCTGTGTCTAATAGTTTTATATTGTTTAATATGTTTATAAAGTATTATTTCTTTATCCTGAGGAAATATCAATGCATTTGAATAATTTCGTATACTAAAATCAGAGAAATAGGGGGGAAAATTTGTTTTTTTGGTATGTGTGTTTTGGTTATATGAACATTTCAGAAAAATAAAAATAAAATTATTTAGGGCCTAACAATTGTCATTTAGTCATTGCTTAACAATTAATTGGGGGCTTCCCTGGTGGCTCAGATGGTAAAGAATACGCCTGCAATAACTAGACCTGGGTTTGATCCCTGGATCGGGAAGACCCCCTGCAGAAGGAAATGATAACCCACTCCAGTATTCTTGCCTGGAGAATTCCATGGACAGAGAGCCTGGCAGACTACAGTCCATGAGGTGGCAAAGAGTCAGACATGACTGAGCGACTAACAATTAAATGGAGTAATTGGTTATGCTTAATGATTTAATAGATGATTTTGATATTATTTGTATGCTCATTAAAATAGGTGCCTGAGTCATTTTCAGTATGTATATGTAGTATATAGTCTGTATTATATACTCTATATTATAATAAATGTATATTATCTATAATTTCTATTAAATATATTTATAACTTTGTAAATCATAAATATTTTAGTTATGTAACATGCATGTTATCCAAGTTTTACCTTCACTGACTTTTATATTTTACTTCTCTGACCTCCTTTGTGCTTTGAGGAATATCCTAGGCCTCCCCCCTTCTCTTGTTGTTTTTGTCTCTTGGCTTTTGTGATAACCGAGGTTTTCTATATTCTCTCTTAATGCTTAGTGTGAACTCTCTTTTAGGAATGGGGATCCATCCCACCTTGCAGTTCAACATGCACAGATTCACCTGCAAATCTAATATGTATCTTGCCTTATTTCCTATGCCTTATTAAAACTGGTTACTTCATGGACTGATTCAAGTGTTAACCATTCCAGTTGTCTTTAACTGCTTCAGAGTCTACTGATTTTCAATGAATTTCATTTTTTAAGAGTATAATAGTGTCTTGCCTGTTTTATGAGTGACTGACATATCTTCTCAAATAAATTGCATACCCCTGAGAATAGCTGTTTTGTCCTGTATTACCTTGATATGTTCTTCAATACATAAGCCTTGCGTGTGGTGGGGACTTTACAACTACTCATTGAAAATAATAATTGAATTCTCTTTCCTTTTAGATTCTTCTTTTGAACTCTTTCTTCTTATTCACAACTTGGATAGCCAAATGTTGAGAGGAGACAAAAGCCAGCAAATTATTGGACAGTTATCATCTTTACGTAATATATACCTTATAGCATCTATTGATCACCTCAATGCTCCTCTCAGTAAGTTGAATGTTAGTGTTTTTTCTTCTTGAGATAACAGTCTTTGAAAATTACTTTTCTTAATGTTGTAAGTCATGGCATTTGTATTGTTTTTACATATACATTTCCTTTGTTCCATGTTTTAAAAACACAGTTGACAAAAATATAGGTGTCCTCAATCTGATTTAGAACATAATTCTTGGAAATAAAAATTCAGATAGTAAAGGGTGTGTTTTATGGTAAAGTTTCTTGAAGAAGAGGAGACCCAACTATTACTTTGGTTTCTTTCTAATTTTTCTTTGTGAGACTGCAATATTTATTTTATGCCTTTAGTTCAGAGACTTTGTGATAATCCCATAAAACAAAATGCTAAATTATTAAACTTTTTAAAAGAATGCCTTGGTAGTGTTAATATATTTTAACCTGAATTTAATATACACATAAAGATTCAAATGGTGATTGACAATGAAATTAGATTGTGAGGTACTGATTTGGATGGGGAAATAGCAAAAATGAAAATTTTCAGGATTCAGTTTTTATTTAATGCTTTCTTGTTCTTTCCTAGAGTGGAATCTAGTAACAGGAAAATATGAAAATAATTAGTCATTCTTATTTTTTTTGATCATGTACTCTAGTGTGGGATCATGCAAAGCAGAGTCTTTATAACTGGCTCTGGTATGAAACTACTACATATAGTCATTACACTGAAGAAACCTCCTATGAGAATTCTCTTCTGGTTAAACAGTCTGGATCATTGCCACTCAGCTCCCTAATTCATGTCTTACGAAGCCTTACCCCTAATGCAAGGTAAGGATGAAAACTGTTGTTTCTTTTTAAAAAAAACTTTACACATTTTAAGATATGCCTTGTTAGGTTTGAATGGCAGTACTTAAAGTCCTTACTAAGTTTGCAGGATTAAGAGAAATATTACCAATGATAATAATAGTTGCTAGTACTGAGTTATGCATTAGGTAGACTACGCAATAGTAGTCTCAAATTGCCCAATAATAAAGCAGGGGTACCAGCATTTTTAATAGATTTTTATGTTTCTGAGTAAGAACATCTCAGTGGTCATCGTTGAGGAAACAGCAGAATTTTGATGGATTTTACTTACATGTGATAGTTATTTTTAATTACATATTGAACATTATGACTCAGACACAGGGCCCTTTACACAAAATAGCTTTTTTGATCCTCATAAGCACTCTAAGGTAGATGGTAAAGGGCACAGAGATTTTGATTCCTATCTATGTGGTTCCAAAGCTCATACTGTTAAACCTTGAAAATCTTTGTATATAGTGTCTCCAGTGAAACCCTTCAGCAGCCTAACCAAGATGCATATCTGAATTAATAACAGCTAGTTAATAAAGGCTAAGAAAAGTTGTATGTAGCATAAGCCAGCAAAAAATAAATTATGTAATTAAGCTGTTGAAAAAGGCTTTTTAGTAGCCTCACAGGGAGGCCACAGAGAAACGTACAGGCAGGTCCAGAGCATCCCTTTCCCATCCACCCCCTGCCAGTAGCTCACACCACAGAGCCGTGTTAAAACCAGGAGACTGACGCCGGCACAATCACAGCGCTCATCCAGGTTTCACTTCTGATTCGTGCACTGATTTGTACCTATGTGTTAGCTCTGTGCCATTTTCTCACATGTGTAACTTTGTCAAGATATGCAGCTTTATCATCACAAGACTCCCTTGTGATGTCAACCATCAAATGCTAATTTTAATGAATTTTATTATTCCTTAAAGCTATTTCTGTACACTTAAAGATTATCATTGCATTAACAATGAAATATGTATTAAGTGACCTCCCAGATGGCTCAGTGGTAAAGAACCCACCTGCCAGTGCAGGTGACGTGGGTTCAATCTCTGGATCAGGAAGACTCCCTGGAGAAGGAAATGGCAGCCCACTCCAGTATTCTTCCCTGGAGAATCCCATGGACAGAGGAGCCTGGCAGGCTACAGCCCATGGAGTCGCAGTCAGACATGACTAAAGCAGCTTAGCACATATGTTAAATGGGTATCTAATCAAAATTTTTGATGGAATTGGGAATAGAAAAAATGTTCGTTCAATTTTACTATTATGCTAACTCCTAATGGACTGTTGCAAGTTACTACATATAAACTTGGGAATCCAGCAATGCAAATATTCTCAACATGATACTGACTGCTCTAAAGCAATTATTTTTAGTTTGGCATACCTAAATGTCTATATGCTAGCCTCCGGTGCTTCTTTGGTTCATCCTGTACACTCCAATACACATTTAGTCTTTACTTGGTATGAATGTGATTGATCAAAAAATCTTCACCAAATTCAGCTGTGTACCAAGTTATAAAGTGGTCATTGAGATGACCCAAAATGTACTTATAGAAATTATCTTCTAGACTGTAATAAAAATGAAAATGCAAAGGTTTAAAATTTTTGCCATATCCAGGGACTTTTGGGAAGGTTAGTTTTGTATAATACTGCTTCCAACTAGTAGTTCTACCTGGGACACTCTCCTACAGAAACAGTTCCAAAAACATGAAAGAATATTTATTATGATTTTATTTAATGTGGTGTTATTTTTTATTAAATTGGAAGTAATGTGAACATCCAAAACCAGTAGGAAAATGGTAAGTTTGTGGTATAAGCTGGCATTAAAAACTGTTTAGGAAGAATTTTAAGACATGGGAAAATAAATAAGTGAAAAAGTGAGGTTTAAAATGGTGTATACCATATATAAATGCTTGAATTTATGTTTTCACAGTGCTTCATTCCACAGAGACTTGAGAAAGCAGCATATGCAAATATGATCTCCACATCAAATGTTAGTGGCTGTAATTTTAGGGTTATAGAATTAATATTTTTCTCTTTAGTTTTTTCTTTAGTTTTTATTATATATTCCAGGTTTTCTATAATAAACTAATCTCTAGTCTAAAAAAAAGTTGACCCTTGAACAACATGGGGGTTAATCTGTGTCTTAACTTTTCATAGTCAGCACTCCATATCCCACTGCATCTGCAGAGTCAGTTAACTAGGGACTATGTCGTACTGTAGCATTTACTGTTGAAGAATATACATGTGTAAGTAAGGAAAGGAAGGTAATATAAACAGGCTAAGTGTTTCACAGTCTTTGTGTACTTGACTATTAACTGTTATCTGTGGATGTTAACGTTCTGGATTTCAATTTGTTTTTGTTTTTTTCCTTAGGGGAATTTTCCGGTTACTAATAAAGTATCAGCTGGATAACCAGGATAACCCTTCTTACACTGGTATCCAATATTTATGATATTAAATTGTGTGACCTTTGTTTCATCCCATAAATTCTTTTTCCTGGAATCTAATAATAGCATTACAGTGTTTCACAGCAGTGAATAAATGGTTTGCTCCGTGATCACTGTGTCTGCCATATCGAAAATTTTCAAGCAACCCTACAGATACACTGCTGAGCAGGCTATTTGTATTATTTGTCAATACAAATTGAAAAGCAAATCCAGTTTACTTCTTAAATTTCCTCTGCTATGGATGTATGTCTACCAACTACATATATTTCATATACTGGGCAACTTAGATTTTCTTTCATTTGCGTGAAAATAATCTGTTAAACACACATTTTAATAATCATTCAGGGGACTGCCCTGGTGGTCCAGTGGTTAACATGTCACCTCCCAATGTGGGAGTTTCAGGCTCGATCCCTCATTGGGGAGCCAAGATCCCACATGCCTTGTGGCCAAAAAACCAAAACATAAAGTAGAAACAATATCGTAACAAATTCAATAAAGACTTTGAAAAAATATTAAAAAATCATTCAGTTCTCACTTGACTTACTGGTTCCCTCTTTTAACACTGTTTACAACTGTTTACAACTGCCCATGAGATTATATTATACTTGGCCACAGTTGACTGCTTTCAACCAATCAGTTCTCTTAAAAAAATGTAAGCCACAGTATATAACACCTAAATATTCTCTAGTTTTGCTTCTTCGAGAGGTATTTACTCAGCATTTACTGACTGCTTTGACATACTCGGGTGATAGCACTTTTTTCCTGTGTTTTTCAGCATGGGTACGCATACATGGGGTCATGTCTTAAATACTGACTTATGTTCACATCTTCTTTTGAACTCTCCAGGACTTTGTTTTCAAGACTTTTACCAGCAGTGTCGGGAGGCATTCCTTGTCAATAGTGATCTGACACTTCGAGCCCAGTTAATTGAATTTAGGGACCACAAGCTTATAAGAACAAAGAAGGTGAGACTTTGCTCTATAACATTGTATGCCAGGAATAGGTCTCTTGTTTACTTAAGGACAAGTATGCCTATTATGAAACTGAGGTTGCCTTGGTGGGTCACAAGGATCCATTTAGGCGGTGTGCCATTTGAGTTCTGTAGAAAGAAGGTAGAAGTACTCCACTTTAGCATGGAACAGAAGACTTATGTTCAGAGTAACAAACAGTTCTAGTTCAGAGTAACAAACAGGCCATAGAAATGAGTCAGATAATCATGTTCCCTTCTCCTCTATTCATTAATCCTGTCTATGTGTATTGAACACTAACTGTGTATATTGCACAAAGCATTAGGATACAGAAGTTAAGCAAAAACCTAATTTCTTGTCTGATAAAGCTTAAAGTCTTAATGGAGAAGATGGGCATTTGTCAAATAATCACATACATGTAAAATTTAAATTGTGGTTAAGTCCTATGATCAGGAGGGACATGGTTCTGAAAGAACATATTAGAGTAGGTGGATTTGACCTAATTATGTGTATCAGAAGAGAGCACTGAGCTGAGACCTAAAGGAAGACTAGGAGATTTACAGTCATCAGGGGAAGGAAGAGCATTCTAGGCAGGAGCAGCCTGTAAAGAGTCTCTGGAACAGGACAGCAGCCAGTGTGACACAATCCTGTTTCATTCTGAAATAATGAGAAGTCACTGAGAAAACTGTTCTGACAGTGGTGTGGGGAGTGGGGTGGGGCAGTGTAAGGTGGCCGCTGCCAAAGCTCAGTGCACACAGACCAGCTAGGAGGGTGTTGGTAGCCTGGGTGAGATGGTGGTAATCTGGACTAGGTTAAAAAGAGAAAAGTGGTTGGGACTCAAAATGGACAAGAACTGATGACAGACTGGATATGGGAACCAAAGGAAAAGAGAGTGTTGAGAGTGATTCCTGGTTTCTGGCCTGTGTTTTTCCTCCATAACCAGAGAGATGGTGGGATCACTGGATGAGAAGCTGAAAGAGCAACATTTTGGGGGAGATAGAGCATGAGTTCATGGTCTTAGTATATTTGGACTTACTCCTGTTGAGTTTCTCCTGACATTTTCAAGTGGAGGTGTCAGCTGGGCATTTGGATTCCTGGGACAAGATACCAGAGAAAAGATCTGGGCCAGAGATAAAAGGTTATGATTCCTACATATTTAGATTATAATGGAAACCAGGCTTTGGTGAGACAGTCTAGAGAGAGAACATATAGTGAGATTAGAGGGCCAGGAACTAAGCCTAGTACTGTGATATTTAATGGCCAAGTAGAAGATAAGCCTGCAGGGGTGGAATAGCCAGAGAGCCAAGACGTCATGGAAGCCAAGAGGAGAAGCATGCTTTTAGGTCAGCAGTGTCAGGTGCTGCCGAGAGGCCCAAAAGGCAGAGACTGAAGATACGTAATGAATTTAGGAAAATGGAATTCCTTGGTGGCCTAACCAAAAGCTCTTTTGGTGTGACATGATAATGATGGCAGTAGGTAGGATGGCTTGGGTTGAGTGAAAAGTGAGGAAATGGAAACCACCATTTATAGACAACTCTTCTGGAAAGGTGCCATGGTTTTATGATGGTTGCAGAGAAATGAGGAGTCTAGTGAGGATTGTTTTAAAATTGGAGATACCTGAACCTGTAGCCAGTGGGAAGGATCCAGTTGAAAGGGGAATAAAAGAACAGAGGTATCAGTAGTGTAGCATTTTAGAAAGAGCAGGAAATACCCACCTTCTCATTCTTTAGTCTTCTTTTCCACTATAAAGTGGTTTAACTATAAACTCAGTGTATTTAATAGCTATATATCCCTGTGTGTCCCCTGGCTGCCCTTGTTATTTATACTTCTCTATTCATGTAAAGTATTAAGGAAATCAAGTCCATTTTTTGTTTAACATTTCAAATACATTTCTTACGAATGACTAACATTCAGGTATTCTCACATCTTTTAGGGAACTGATGGAGTGGAATATTTATTAATTCCTGTTGACAATGGAATACTGACTGATTTCCTGGAAAAGGAAGAAGAGGAGTTATAAAGCACTCCTGTACTCTTGAAACCTTCCGTGGAAGATTATTACCCCAGCTGCCACTCCTCTAAAGTGTTGCGTTTACATCCAACATTAGACTCTTCAGTGTACAAGATTTTAAGTGGGGAGGGGTAATGTCATCACCCAGAACCGTGATTAGCCTGGCTGGTATACCATCCTAGTTCTATGCAGCGGTCCTCAAATTGGAGAAAATGTGCCTTTCATTCATTACCTCTCTGGAGACTTCTTGCTGGAAGGAACAGTGTGCTCAGGGACTCTTTGGAACTGGATGTTTTTGAATTCTTTTATACCAGAGATGATGCTCCTAATTTTTTGAGGGCCTTTTATCACTGTATTTGCAAATGTGCTTGTTCCAGAGTGTGAAAATTATAAAGACAGTGGCATAAAGTAAATCTGCTTTATTTGCTATTCCACGTGTCAGAACTGAAGAGTATAATGGAGTAGGCAGATCATCTTTTACTGTTTCTGAAATGGCTTAATAAAAGGTACAGGACTGGGGGAAAGTAAGTGATTTTCAGCTTTCTCCTTTTGGATTTAGGCTACATGCTGATGGAGGAAGGAGCATGATGCTATTCAGTTGGGAAAGTGGGAAAAACCTAACAACTGTTTAGGGTGTTCGCCCATCCCAAAAAGCACATGAACAACAACAGATCATGCTCCTCGAGACAGTTAATGTTTGTGCCATCACATTCACAACATGAGTGAGAAGTCAGGCTAGAGAAACACGATCCTGAAATTATGTTTTAGTTGTTTTTTTCCAAGGCAACAGAAAAATTTAATTATTCTTGTATATCAATGTATTTTTTTCTTTTCTTGAATAACATGCAGATGAATAGCTTATTAATGGCTGGCTTTAAGTTAATTTTATTTCTCTATCAAGTAGGCCCACCTAAAACTCACTGTAAGACATTTCAGTTTTTTCTTAAAGTGACAGTTTTAAGCCTCCTAAATACACAACCCTTTTTTCTTAGGAAAGAAAAAAAGGCTAACCTTGACCACTGGAGTCAGCAGATAGTCTTTACATACTCCCTGAAATGTTTCATACTTGGAAGTTAAATTCTCTGTCACTGTAATATACTGCATCAGCATTTCTCACTCATTTCTTATCCTGTAAACCCCTTTTACGAAAATATTTCCCAAAATGCCCAGCATTTTAAAAATCATTTCTTTGTGTCATATAATGAAGTAATTTTATATTAAATCCATGTATAAGGGGGGTTAGTCTTAACCATAATTACTAATCAATATTTAAACAAATTTGTACATGAATAGGATTCAAAAATTTTTTAATTGTACCAAAGGATATTCAGTGAAAAGTGAGTTTCCTTACCATTCCCCGATCCAGTCCTTTAGGCAGCCATTAACAGCATTTTAAGCATTCTTCCAGAGGTATTCTATGCACATCTAAGGGTATTTGTCTATATTTCTCCTTTTGAAAACACAAATGGTGGCATATGATACTTGCTGGTTTGCACCTTTTTTTTTTTTTTTTGCTTAATATATTTAGTTTATAATAACCTACAATATATAAAAAAAGTATACAAAGTCTTTAATGACCTACTGTGAAACTTTGCATTTGCCCTTAAATTTATCTACTGGTTTATTTTTATATTTTTTGTGTCTATACTGTGCAAGCAATATGTGTGAATAGTCTACTATTAATAAAGAAATTTGAATAGAACTTTTTTTTTTTCATTTATAGTACTGTTTTTTTACTTAAAACTCCCAGATTCTCTGGGACCTTTTTTTTCCCCCCCCAGCTTTTGGCAATGCAATACAGCATGTAGGGTCTTAGTTCCCCAAGGAGAGATAGAACCTGCACCCCTTACATTAACAGCACAGAGTCTCAACCACTAGACTGCCAGGGAAGTCCCATAAAGTGCTATTTTTTTTACTAAAAATATTTTGAAGTACTTCAAAAATTTTATGAGTGCATCTTACAGCTCTGATAGTGATCTTGGCAGAATTATATGCTCTTCACTAACTTGTTCCAAAATCAGTGTAGCTTAAGCTCTATCAGTTTGACTGCTAAGGCCCCAAACTTCTGCTGTTACTTGCTTCTGGCAATATTAAACAGACCTGAAACCTTGAAAGATTCTTCTGGCTTCTCGTAATAAAATGGCTAAAACTGGGCTAAAAAGGTACAGGGGATGCAGGACAGATATTTGCACTATGCAAACTTGGCATAATACTGAATTCCTTATGCAGAGAGTTCTAAATGAGTTCCTGTTATATTCCATTAATATAAACAACTTTCTTAGTATATCATATTTGTCATTTTAATACATGAATATTTCATTCTTATAAAAGATCAGGCAATTTGAGGGGTGGTTTATAGATTTTGCTCAACTTAAAAAAATCACTAATGAAACTTTAAACATCTACAGTTGATCCTGAACAACACAGGTTTGAATTGTGTGGGTCCACTTATGTGCAGATTTTTTCCAATACTAAATAGTACAGTACTATATGATCCATGGTCCGTTGAACCCACGGATGTAAAAAGGGAAACCAAGCATACACAGAGCCAACTGTGGGTTATAGTTGGATTTCTTACTGTGCAGAAGGTCAGCACCCCAACGATCCTTCCAGGCTCAACTGTACTTCAGCTCCAGTCAATGGAAACCTGGAGCCAGTAGCATGTTCAGAATGTATTTTTCTACATGCCAGGTTTTTGGCTTAGTCCTGAGTAGCTGTGGAGTGACAGGCAAATTTGGCCTTGGAGTACAGAATGAAGCAGGGCAAAGGCTAACAGAGTTCTGCCAAGAGAATGCACTGGTCATAGCAAACACCCTCTTCCAACAACACAAGAGAAGACTCTACACATGAACATCACTAGATGGTCAACACCAAAATCAGATTGATTATATTCTTTGCAGCCAAAGATGGAGAAGCTCTATAGAGTCGCAAAAACAAGACCAGGAGCTGACTGTGGCTCAGATCATGAACTCCTTATTGCCAAATTCAGACTGAAATTGAAGAAAGTGGAGAAAACCACTAGACCATTCAGGTATGACATAAATCAAATCCCTTAGGACTATACAGTGGAAGTGAGAAATAGATGTAAGGGAGTAGATCTGATAGAGTTGCCTGATGAACTATGGACGGAGGTTTGTGACATTGTACAGGAGACAGGAATCAAGACCATCCCCAAGAAAAAGAAATGCAAAAAAGCAAAATGGTTGTCTGAGGATGCCTTACAAATAGCTGTGAAAACAAGGGAAGCAAAAAGCAAAGGAGAAAAGGAAAGATACACCCATTTGAATGCATCCAAAGAATAGCCAGGAGAGATAAGAAAGCCTTCCTCAGCGATCAATGCAAAGAAAAAGAGGAAAACAATAGAATGGGAAAGACTAGAGATCTCTTCAAGAAAATTAGAGATACCAAGGGAACATTTTATGCAAAGATGGGCTCAATAAAGGACAGAAATGGCATGGACCTAACAGAAGCAGAAGATATTAAGAAGAGGTGGCAAGAATACACAGAAGACCTATACAAAAAAGATCTTCACAACCCAGATGATCACGATGGTGTGATCACTCGTCTAGAGCCAGACATCCTGGCATGTGAAGTCAAGTGGGCCTTAGAAAGCATCACTACAAACAAAGCTAGTGGAGGTGATGGAATTCCAGTTGAGCTATTTCAAACCCTGTAAGATGATGCTGTGAAACTGCTGCACTCAATATGCCAGCAAATTTGAAAAACTGAGCAGTGGCCACAGGACTGGAAAAGGTCAGTTTTCATTCTAATCCCAAAGAAAGGCAATGCCAAAGAACACTCAAACTACCACACAATTGCACTCATCTCACACGCTAGCAAAGTAATGCTTAAAATTCTCCAAGCCAGGCTTCAGCAATACGTGAACCATGAACATCCAGATGTTCAAGCTGGTTTTAGAAAAGGCAGAGGAACAGAGATCAAATTGCCAACATCTGCTGGATCATCGAAAAAGCAAGAGAGTTCCAGAAAAACATCTATTTCTGCTTTATTGACTATGCCAAAGCCTTTGACTGTGTGGATCACAACAAACTGTTGAAAATTCTGAAAGAGATGGAAATACCAGACCATCTGACCTGCCTCTTGAGAAACCTTTATGCAGGTCAGGATGCAACAGTTAAAACTGGACATGGAACAACAGACTGGTTCCAAATAGGAAAAGGAGTACGTCAAGGCTGTATATTGTCACCCTGCTTACTTAACTTATATGCAGAGTACATCATGAGAAATGCTGGGCTGGAGGAAGCACAAGCTGGAATCAAGATTGCTGGGAGAAATATCAATAACCTCAAATATGCAGATGACACCACCCTTATGGCAGAAAGTGAGGAAGAACTAAAGAGCCTCTTGATGAAAGTGAAAGAGGAGAGTGAAAAAGTTGGCTTAAAGCTCAACATTCAGAAAACTTAGATCATGGCATGTGGCCCCATCACCTCATGGGAAATAGATGGCGAAACAGTGGCTGACTTTATTTTCTGGACTCAAAATCACTGCAGATGGTGATTACAGCCATGAAATTAAAAGACGCTTACTCCTTGGAAGGAAAGTTTTGACCAACCTAGACAGAATATTAAAAAGCAGAGACATTACTTTGCCAACAAAGGTCCATCTAGTCAAGCCATGGTTTTTCCAGTGGTCATGTATGGATGTGAGAGTTGGACTATAAAGAAAGCTGAGCGCAGAAGAATTGCTTTTGAACTGTGGTGTTGAAGAAGACTCTTGAGAGTCCCTTGGACTGCAAGGAGATCCAACCAGTCCATCCTAAAAGAAATCAGTCCTGGGTGTCCATTGGAAGGACTGATGTTGAAGCTGAAACTCCAATACTTTGGCCACCTGATGTGAAGAGCTGACTCATTTGAAAAGACCCTGATGCTGAGAAAGATTGAGGGCAGGAGGAGAAGGGGATGACAGAGGATGGGATGGTTGGATGGCATCACCGACTCAATGGACATGGGTTTGGGTGGACTCCAGGAGTTGGTGATGGACAGGGAGGCCTGGCATGCTGTGGTTCATGAGGTCGCAAAGAGTCGGACACGGCTGAGCGACTGAACTGAGCTGAGTAGCTCTCAGAGATGACACGAAGTCATGACAGTCTGCCTCATCACAGATGGGTGTCTTCTGTAAACCAAGGGATAGTCATGTACATAACTTTCTCAGGCTTTTTGTAATTATTTGATTTCTCCCTTGCGAGTTTCTCCCACACTTTAATTTTTCAAATTGTTGTTAAGCCATGTTAATTCATGTTTTTTTGTTTGTTTGTTTTTTTACTTTTTCTTTTTTTAATTTATTTTTTCAGTGGGTTTTGTCATACATTGACATGAATCAGCAATAGATTTACACGTATTCCCCATCCCGATCCCCCCTCCCCCCTCCCTCTCCACCCGATTCCTCTGGGTCTTCCCAGTGCACCAGGCCCGAGCACTTGTCTCATGCATCCCACCTGGGCTGGTGACCTGTTTCACCATAGATAATATACATGCTGTTCTTTTGAAACATCCCACCCTCACCTTCTCCCACAGAGTTCAAAAGTCTGTTCTGTAATTCTGTGTCTCTTTTTCTGTTTTGCATATAGGGTTGTCGTTACCATCTTTCTAAATTCCATATATATGTGTTAGTATGCTGTAATGTTCTTTATCTTTCTGGCTTACTTCACTCTGTATAATGGGCTCCAGTTTCATCCATCTCATTAGAACTGGTTCAAATGAATTCTTTTTAACGGCTGAGTAATATTCCATGGTGTATATGTACCACAGCTTCCTTATCCATTCATCTGCTGATGGGCATCTAGGTTGCTTCCATGTCCTGGCTATTGAGAACTTATCATGCAGAAAGCTCTGTTGTAGGCAGCTGAGAGAAAATCAAGATGTGATATGAAATACCTAGCTGAGGTTTTAATAGCATTAAAAATTACAGTATCCTTAATGTGTTGAATAAAGTCAATTTGAAATAACTAATGCTACAAAAAATAGAACTTTAAGCATAACAAAGCTTATTACCAAGTTTTCATTATTTTGGCATGTATCACTTGGGCCTCAAGTCTTCTGAGGTATTCGGTTCACCTGAATACTTCAGCATGTTTACTTGAACAGTTTGGAAAATCTGACAGCTGAAAGTAAGGAATCTTGAGCAATTATTTTTTTCTTAAACTGCATAGGAAGGAAGAAAAAAATAAACTACATAGGAGGTGTCTGGGGGTATTTTTTTTAGTTATTCAGAAGTGCAAGCAGGCTGAAAATGTATTACAGTAATAATATCGTTCTTTATTTGGCAATAAGTGTGTCCATCATAAACAAATTCTTTGATTCATTAACCCCTCCTAAAACTCTACCCAAAGGGATTAATCCACAACTGTCAATTCCGAGATCCTGTCTGCCTTCATGAGTCACAGGTCAAATCACACCACACCTTAAGTGCGCTGTGACAAAAAAAGCAGGGTTCGAGAGCTACTGGCCTCAGGCTACTCCTCCATCACCACCTTGGACATACTTTCCTGCCTTCTCTCCAGGCTGACAGTACTGAGTCGATTACTCGGGCTTTGTCCGCGGGGTCTGCTGTTTGTCTACTCAGGACGTGTGTTTCAGCTGTCCCCCAGAAGACCTTCCCTATAAACACCATGCCTGCCTTTTCCACAGTTAAGAGTTTACTGTCATCCTCAACCAAATTCTGTCATATCCTCTCCACACCTCTATGGGTCCAGCACACAGAAAGCAACCAGTGAGTGAATGAATGAAGCAAATACCATTAAGATAGTCTCAAAGCTGCTATCTCATTCTCGCTGCTTCGACAGACTTGACCATCTCATAGACGCTTTCTAGTTCTTGGCTTCTGACACTCAGCTTTCCTCGTGGCTCCTCCAACTATACGTGGGGGCATTTCATAAGGCTCACTCCTGTTGGCTATTTCTGCAGTGAACCAGTATTACAGGTGAACCACTGTATTCTTAAAAATTAAGAATAATTTTTAAGTTAGGATCCCAAATCCTGCAGGAGATAGAAGATGGGTAGGAAAAGGATCCTACAAATATTAAATTCTATGCTTTCTCATTTTTAGACAATAGTGTTTTAAAAGATTGCTTTCGTCATTACCACAGTAACATGCTCAGTGTAGAAATTGGAAATAAATATAAAAGCATTAAAAAGAAAAGCCTCTCATCAAACCACCCAGAGAAGATCACAGTTAAGATGGATTTTTTTTTTCCCTTCAGGATTTCTTCCATACCTCTTATATCAGTCCTGCCATCAATGTATTTGATTAAGATCCACTGCAATTAATAAGCACATAGGCTCTGAAGCCAGACTGTCTGAGTTTATGTCCTAACTCCATCACTTCCAAGCTACATGGCCTTGGGCAAGCTACACAACCTCTGTCTCAGATTCCTCATCTGTTAAAATGAGTAACAATGCCTATATACTTGCATATAAGGAATTGAAAGTATTTATAGAGCACATAGTAGAGTGCCTGGCACAAAATTAATACTGTACAGGTAATCACCAGCATTATTTTTAAAGTTAAAAATCTTTAATGAAATGGTGAGTTACCTAAAAAGCAATCCTTACATGAATAATCCTGAATATTCATTGAAGGACTGATGCTGAAGCTGAAATTCCAATACTTTGGCCACCTGATGCGAAGAACTGACTCATTGGAAAAGACCCTGATGCTGGGAAAGATTGAAGGTGGGAGGAAAAGGGGACGACAGAGGATGAGATGGTTGGATGGCATCACCGACTCAATGCACATGAGTTTGAGTAAATTCCAGGAGTTGGTGATGGACAGAGAAGCCTGGCGTGCAGTCCATGGGGTCGCAAAGAGTTGGATAGGACTAAGCGACTGAACTGAACTGAACACGAATAATGATCATGTATATTTACAACAAAGAGCAGAACTCACCCTGAGGGACATCCCTGGAGGTCCAGTGGTTAAGACTTCACACGTGCACTGCAGGACGCACCAGTGTGACCCCTTATCGAGGAACTAAGATCACCCATGCCACGTGGGATGAGGAAACTGAGACAAAGGTTAAGCAGTTTGCTCAAGGCCAAAAAACAAAATCTCATCCTGATTCTGAAATAGAGGTGGGAGATCAGTGATCTAGGAACAGGAACAACGAGACAGACCTTACCACCCTCCAAAGGTTACGACCTAGATATAGGTGAGCTAATATCAAGTTTTTGAAGTATACATATATAGACATACTTTTCTGAAAAAGTATATTTTTAAAATAACTAAGGACAGAGAGATCTAGAATGACACATCCCATCTATAACTGAGTTAAAGAGATGATTACTTGAGCTATTTCCCAAGAATGTTAAATAAACAGGCTTACTCCATATTTCCTAGAGTTTATAATAAGTTTATATTACACAGTATATTCTTTAATTTGTCCTTTATAATATTTATTCTTCAATGGTAATTACATTATAGTTTTTACTGTCTGAGCTACAGAACATCTGGAGAAGCAGATTAAGAAACCAGAAATGCTAATGTACCTTCTAAGATACTCTTTTGGAAGGATACCAACCCCACTGATTCATGTAATGGATTCACACTGGGAGCCACCTGCTTTCTATATTGTGTTATCGGGCTGTTCCTGCAGGCCTTATATCACATGAAGAGGGTCTCTGTCTGTTTCTGACAGGATAATATTAATCTTATTCTCCAAGTGAGCACCCAGCATATCTCGAAGATCAGAAAGAAAGCCTCGTTCAGTGTTGCTGTGTTCACAGAGGATGACACTTATTCCTTGGGAAGCAGCATCCAGAACATCATGGTGGGACATCTCACCTGCCAACAAAGGAAAGAGCAGATATTTAAATATCAGACACAGTCTGTGGACTATAGTTCTGTGCTGAACCATAACAGCAGAAATACCAAGTTTTCATCCTATATGAAGCAAATGTAATACAGCAGAACTTTATACATGAATCTAGAAAGTTATATGCATGTTTCTTATATGTCCTCCAATTTACAAAGAGAGACCATCCCACTGAGAATTCCAGATTCTTTCTCCTTGGCATATGCAAGGCAAGTATCCAAATTCACACATCCTACAGTATCTGATACCGCCAGAACTGACCTATAGGAACACCCATTCAAAAGGTTTCCACAATAAAATAAAATAAATGACCACTGCTTACCTCCCAAAGACTTCTTTATGCTTTGTGAAGTAAAGTGAAGTGTTAGTAGCTCAGTCATGGCTGACCCCTAGTACCCCCATGGACTCTAGCCCGCCGGGCTCCTCTGTCCATGGAATTCTCCAGGCAAGAATACTGGAGTGGGTTGCCATTTCCTTCTCCACGGGGTCTTCCCAACCCAGGAATCGAACCCAGATCTCCCACATTCCAGGCAGATTCTTTACCATCTGAACCACTAGGAAAGCCACTTATACTTTGCAAATACCAAAATTCTCAGCATCAACTGTAGTCTAATTCCTAAGAATGAAATGAGCTTAAGGTTATTTCTAAATTAAAAACAAGGTATTTTCCTTTGACTCAGGCAAAATGTGGAGAAGGCACTGGCAACCCACTCCAGTACTCTTGCCTGGAAAACCCCATGGACGGAGGAGCCTGGTGGGCTGCCGTCTATGGGGTCGCACAGAGTCAGACATGACTGAAGCGACTTAGCAGCAGCAGCAGGCAAAACGCCTAGAAATTCTGAAGTTACTGGTAGAAGAGGATCTCATCTTTTGTGGAAAGATTTTGGGAAAACTCAAATGCGTTGAATTTTTAAAAAACACTTTGTGAATCTGATGTAAGAGCAAGAATATTTGGCTTTTTCATAAAAAGCACAATTTTGAAATATACTTAAGACATAAAGGTATTTTAAAAAAAGGTCTTAGAAAAAAAAAACACCTCAATTTCAATTCCCCACACTCTCCCCTAGCCAAATACGTATCATTTCATTATGAAGTGTTAGTCACTCAGTCGTGTCTGACCCTTGCGACCGCACGGACTGTAGCTTGCTAGGCTCCTCTGTCCATGGAATTGTCCAGGCAAGAACACTGAAGTGGGTAGCCATTCCCTTCTCCAGGAGATGTTCCCAACTCAGGGATCGAACCCAGGTCTCCTGCACTGCAGGCAGATACTTTAACATTTGAGCCACCAGGGAAGCCCTCACTGTAAGGACTAGTTTCTACTCAAGCACCTTTTAAAATATCTTAATTTAAGTAATAGTAGAGAAAAAGTGAAAGGAGGAAAAGACACTAAGTGGCCCAGTTAGAAGTCCTGCTTTAGGAAAGACAATCTGGCTGTTTGGACTAGTATACAATTTATATTTCCAAGGAGCAAGCTTGCCATCTGCTGGTCTTCCTAGGATACTACCCTTTATGATCTAATATGTAAAGCTCAAAGGAAGGGTGATGAAAATGGTCTTTTTGGCTGGGGTTTCCCATCCCTAAAGTGATATTCAAAGTGACGCCTCACAGATTACAGACATCTAAAGCAAGCTAGATAAGACGTTTTCTGTTTCCCCAACTAACCATGTAAGAAGGACATTTTAACATTTTGGAACTGTGTGAATTTATCTCATGTACACACTGCTTTGTGATACGAAAACTAATTTTAAAAAGTCATTATTTATGAGAAAACAATCATACACTCCAAACTGAGAGACATACAAAAAGGCAAATGGCCTATGCTCTTCAAAAATGCCTGTGCTCTAGAGACAAAGTTGAGAACTAGAACAGATGCAGTGTGTGATCAAGAATTGAGCATCAATCTGAAAAAGAAATACTATAAATTTTGATCAATTAACAATATTAAATTCCTGAATTTGTTCATTATAACATGGTCATATAAAAGAATGTCCTCGCTCCTAGGAGATAAAATGCTGAGGTATTTGAGGGTAAAAGGTCATCATATCTGTAATTAATTTATAAATGGTTTAGGAGAAAACATAAATACATATTAGGTTGGTGCAAAAGTAATTGTGGTTGGTACAAAAGTAATTGAGATTCAAAAGTAATTGTTGGTGCAAAAGTAATAGTAACTCAGGCTGATGAAAAAGTAATTGAGGTTCAAAAGTAACTGCAGTTGGTACAAAAATAATTGAGGTTGGTTTAAAGTCAACCACAATTACTTTTGCACCAACCTAATACTTATGCATACACAAATATACACACACATATATGATGTTATAGAAAGACAGAATGTACAAATGTGGCAAAAAATAGCCATTAGTAATCTAGGTGAAGGGTGTATAAGAGTTGATTATACTATTCTCACTGCAACTATTTTATAGGTCTAAAATTCCTTCAAAGTAAAATGTTAAATTTTAAAATAGAAACATCATGTTAAACTGTCTATACACTGAAAGTTTATTTCAATTTGGTATAAATTTGAGGGCTTATAAAAATCTTACAATTTAGGTGACCTAGACAAGAAGGAAATCTAAAAAAGAGTGAATATATGTATACATATAACTGATTCATTTTGCTGTACGTTAGAAACTAATACAACATTATAAAGCAACTATACTCCAATAAAAATTAAATAAATAAATAACCCCCTCCCAAATAAAACCCTTGCTTCTTTAGAAGGAAAGAAAAGAAAACAGACAATGGTCACATACACTTTTAATTGGTTCAAAGCAATACATCAGGCTTGCTAAGATGCTGCACCTATTCTCAGAGATATGACATTATTTCAAGTGCAGCAGCCTTCGTAAGGGAGTATGCTGGATAATAAGACATGGGTGTATGGTGGCAGGAGAGGTCTAGTAATGGCAAGTCCCAGAGGTGGCCAAAGGAACCCGGGGCTTACAACCCTTGAGCCTGGTTTTAGAAGTGGGTAAAGTAATCTCAAGCCCCTGTCTCCTAACCCTCAAGCGGCCCAGAGGCAGTAACGCAGCTGGGAGCAGCAGTGTTCAAAGTACCTCCAGCTCCCTTGGAGGAACAGTGGGCCATGTTACCAATTAGGTATTACCAACACGGCCAGAGTATAGAGCCTGGGAGCCAAACAATTTCTGTCCAAAAGAAACGCATATTGTAGATTAAGAACAAAGTGACAGGAATTGGGAGAGAAAGGTATGATCAGCAGGGGTAGGAGCTGGACACTGTCAAGAAAATGCTTCTCAGGGGAGGTTATCTTTGAGCTTATCACCAGAAGTATAAGAAAGGAGCAGAGAAAAGACATCCCAGCCAGGGAAAACAGCATGAGCCAAGACTGCACGAAAGAGGGAGGGACGTTCTGGCTTCAGCAGGGCACTTGGAGGAAATCGCTGAAGGGTTTTCAGCCACGATAATGTTATACACCATCACATCTGTACTTCTCAAAGTTAGTTCTGGGGGAGTGTGTGGAAGATTAAGCTTAGAGGCTTAATGAAGTACTTTAGGTAGGGGATGCCTGGACGGAGATAAGGGGAAAAATAGAAAGATTTTGGAGCTGGAACTGAGAGAAAGTGATCATTGCCTTCAGGGCCGAGTAAGAGGAACAAGTTTCTACCTAAGGCAACAGGTAAAAAGTGTCCCAGTAACTTACGTGAAATCTGAGAGAAATCATGTTTAGGAACAAAATAGGTTAAATAAATGCTGAACATCACTTTTTAGATAATCTATTAGATGATTTTTTTTCCTTCCACAAAGTATGTGGTATGTCCCCAATTTTGACATAGTTCTTATTTAGTTCAGGTTCAAAAACATTTATTAGATCCATCTGTATGTTAGATGCTATCCTAAAATCTGCTAATTTTTACCTTGTAAAAAACAAACCAAGGTAGGGAAGGGATACACAAGAAAAGGGTACAAGAAAGGTCCAATGGCTGTCCTACCTGTGAGATAAAGGTCGGCATCTGTCCCCTGCAGGACGCTGCTCCCAGAACCAGCGCACAGAGCCACGACTTTGACTGGGGACTCTTCACGATAAAGAAAGCAAGAGACCAACACTTTACAATTCCCCTTCATATTCATATTACAATCTGTACCAGGCATCTGATATGTAATATCTTATCTTACCCAGTCTTATCACCGGTATGTGAATTTTGTGAAAAAAATTTTAAAAAATAATAGAACATGTCTTCGTATAGGCAGACAGACTATTCCGTGGTATTACAGAGCTAGCCTAAGGCAGGATTATTGCTCCGGTGGACACTGGCTGTGGCACAAGCCCCCACGAGGCGCCTCCGAACAGCATCCACCGCCATGAGCACCAGGTTTGAGGCCTCACCGGAGCGGCCCAGTTAAGCGACCTCACCTGGTCTCCAGGTGACAGTGAGAGGCAGGCACATTTGTCTCTGTTCCCAGGTAAGGAAGCTAAGGAACTAAACAGGCTAGTGAGAGGATGCTATGCAACGGATTTGACACACATCTTTTTAACTTTTGATTTTATATTGGAGGATAGTTGATATATACAAAACGAACTTATAGTTACCAGTGGGGAAGTACGGAGAAGGGATAGTTAGGGAATGACATGTACATACTGCTGTATTTAAAATGGATAACCAACCAGGACCTACTGTTTAGCATAGGCGACTCTGCTCGATATTACGTAACAACCTAAACGGGAAAAGAATAGGTGCGTGTATAACTGAATCACTGTGCTGTAATCCTGAAACTAGCACAACACTGTTAACTGACATTTTTTTTAACATGGTATTTTCCTAAAAGAGCATCCTCTGGAGAGTGAAATACAGAAACTTTCAAGCCAAAATCCAACAAGTGTTGAGCACTGAGGTTTCTAGAACGGACACTGCATTAGTAGTATTTCAAAAAAGGGGCAATGGGGCCGGTCAGAAGTCTTACTCCACCTCTGCCACCCACCTTCTTCGGAAATGAGCACTCGTGAGTTGTTTGATCCAACTGTGGATTTTGGTTAAGTCAGTTACCTCTGCAAACCTCAAATTTTTTCACCTATACAACAGGAAAAATAATACTTTCCAGACATCTAACAATAGCTAGCATTTACTGCACTTAATGTGTGCCAGCCACATGAACTGTATCACTACTCTCACGTCTGTCAAAGTCACGCAGCAGACACGACTGTTACATGAACCCACAGCGTCAGACTCCACACTCATGACAACTGCACTCCACCTGTTGCCTTCACAGTGGAAACACACACACTGAGGGCACTCTGAATAGTCCCAGGCTCACTGCAGGGGCCCAGTAAATGTTCTGCTCGTTCCTTTTGTTCCCCAATTACAGGAGAAAGCCAAGAGAGAAGGCAGTGGCTACAAAACTCAGCAACCGCAGTCAATTACATCACCGAGCATAGCAGTACCTCACTATAAGTTATCACCAGTATTGTAAAACTTAAGATCTGCCTTGTAACTGGAGCAATCACTGCTTCTAGCTTTCTTCCTGGAACGTGGCAGGAGTGCACTCCATGCTCTCCCTGGGCTGAGTGACTCTGAACAATGAGTTGAAGAGAATATGTATCATTTCTAGACTACAATGTTTAACTGCAGTTTAAGACCCTCCTTCTTCAAGACCTGTCTACAATAAGCAGACTCCCCTGCTGATCTGAGATGGACCTGGAGTGTGAATGAGAAATACATCTTGTTTAGACCGAGGAGATGTATATCACAGCATAACCTTGTCCACTCTGACCAATAAAGTAAATCAGTTATCTTCAGTGAGCTGCTAACACATTTCTATCATATTGATAGAGCCAAAAGTTTCAATTTTTGCCCAACATTATCAGTAGGTATGCTGGACAAATATAAAAGACATACTTACCTAAGGTCTTCCCTATTCCAAGAGCAAGGCGGACATGAGATAGTTTTAGGTGGCTTTTGATTCGCTCAATCATGGTTGCCAAGGAGACAGACTCATCCAGTGTGCATAACCGTCCCATCCCAGTATGGAGAAGTAGAGGCTGTAGAGAAACAGAAATTAGGAAAACTGGACATCATCAGTCCTAGAAAACAATTGCATAGAGCAAAGAGCAAACACAGAGATCCATAAAACAAGGGTACTACGAGCTTGCTATAAAACTAGCTCCAGGGCTTTTCTGGTGGCTCGGTGATAAAGAATCTGCCTGCTAATGCAGGAGACACAGGTTCGATCCCTGATCTGGAAAGATCCCACATGTTGCAAGGCAGCTAAGCCCATATACCACAACTATTAAGCCTGTGCTCTGGAACCCGGGAGTCGAAACTACTGAAGCCCTTGGACCCTAGAGCCCGTGCTCTGCAAGAGAGAAGCCACCACAAGGAGATGCCCATGAATAGCAACTAGAGAGCAGCCCCCAATCACAGTAACTAGGAAAAAGCCCACGCAGCAATGAAGACCCAGCACAGCCAAAAATTAATGGATAGATAAAAATTTAAATAAGAAAAGTAGCTCCAAGCTAAAATTTAGGAATGCCAACCTGACAAAAATATCTTCTGACTTCCAGGAGCTCAGTCTCCTGAGAAGGTCGTTTTCTCTTTTCCTATTTTTTTTTTGGCTGAGTGGCATGTGGGATCTTAGTTCCCTGTCCAGGGATCAAACCTCTGCCCCTTGCATTGTAAGCATGGAGTCCTACCAGTGGACCACCAGGGAAGTCCAAGATAGGCACTATTTTTTAATGGGATCACAAAAGAGTGACAAAATAGATGAGTTGAGATGGGAGGAAGGTGGGTACTTGAAGTAAGGGGAGTAACATAAGCTTCTACAAGAACTTGGGTCTTGAAGACAAACCAGAGAGGCGTTAGGAAAGGAGTGATGTCAAGTGCAGGATGATAGGGTGAGATGTGGTGAGGCATTCTACTTTTCCTTTTTCCTTTTTATTTAGTTATTTATTGAGGCATTCTAAACAGAGAGAACATGTACAAAGGTACCAAGGTGTGAGGGAGTACACAGGCAGATCTAAAAGTAGAGAGTACAGCCGGTGTGCAGAGCGAGGGACGGGGAGGGAGGAGCTGGGACAGGGGTCCTCGCTGGTCAGGAAAGGCTACACACTCTAAGCCGAGAAGCCTGGACTATCTCCTGGAGGTGCCCGCTCAGGAGTTCACTGTGTCTTCTATCCCAAGGGAGGGAACATGAGAGTTTCCAACTACTGTGGCGGCAAAGCAGAGAGGAGAAACATCTTATAGATTTAGGGACAGAATCAGCAGGGCTTGGATGTATGGGAGCAAGGGAGAATTGTTCAACCTGCAAATAAAACAACTCTTAGGGTCACCGGTAAAACAGAAAAAAAAACTTGTATTTAAAAGCATGGTATGTGGATAAGGTCAGTATTTGTATATACTGGATTTTAAATACTTGTAAGATCTGTAAGTGGAAAATGTTCAGAAAGTGGCTGGATATACAGATTTTTAAAAAATTTTTATCTTTTACCTTAAGAAAGCATCCTGAGACAGGAAGTAAAGACATAGGGATCATTACAAGTCAAGTTAAAGGAATGAATAAAATGGTCCAGGCAGAGGGTACAAAATAAGAGCCTGAATCTGTAACTGAGTCTCTAATCTTGAAAAAGTACCATCATGGTCTGAATGTTTCCGTCCCCCTCAAATTCATAGGATGAAATCCTAACCTATAGATTAGGAGGTGCAGCCTTTGGGAGGTACTTTCGGGTCATGAGGTTGGAACCCTCACAAATGGCATTAGTGCTTTAGAAAAGAGGCTCCAGAGAGATCCCAGGTCCCCTTCACTGTGTGAAGACACAGACAGAAGCACCACCTTTGAACCATGTAGTGAGCTCCATCAGGCAGCACTCAGAATCCGCCAGTGCCACGATTTTGGACTTCGCTTCCTCCATAACTGTGAGAAATTAAGTGTCTGTCGTTTATAAGCCATCCAGTCTACAGTATTCTGTTAGAGAAGTCCAAACATGTTATGGTGGCCTGAATGGACTAAGATATCTACATTTTTGTATTCCTGAAACGTCTCCCTTTTTCAATAAACTTTCCAGGGCATAACATGCTTTCCTCGCCACTTTGGGCTTCTACTCTAGGCAATAGTTAATAACCTGTTGAACTAACACTTTACATATGAATTTGTCAAACAAAACTGCACTGTAACGTAAGATATCTTTTATTACCTTCTCTAGTGACAGAATTTCAGTCCTCTGATAAAACTGCCTATTCTGGGAAAGAAAAGCCACCACCTGCATCAAAGCTTGCTGAGTACAATTCAGACTGAGCCGTGTTTGTTCTTCATCATCAGTCCTGGAAAAAAAAGTCACTTGGTTTAGGATAAATATAAACAAAATAAATATAAATTTATATATATACACACATTTATGTATTTAAAATAATCCATAGTTTACAACCTCCGGTAATAGGAGATTAGATTTATATGGAATTTAGGATTTAATTCCAAACCATTTTCTAGAATACTGTTTCTCAAACTTCAGCAAGCATCAAAATTATCTCATGGCCTTATTAAAACAGACTGCTGGGCCGTACCCTCAGAGTTTCTGCTTTAGTAGATCTGAGTGGGGGCTGAGAATTTATCTAACAAGTTCCAGGTGACATTGATGTGCTGGTCCAGGGACCTCACTTTGAAACCCCTGTTCTAGAACTGTTCTTAGTCCTGGTCGTGCATCAGAAATCTCCTGCTGGCTTCTTAAAATAACAGCTGCTGGACTCTTCTATAGACTCTGTGAAACAGAACATCTATGAATGGGGCTGGGGCAAACAATGTTTTTGAAGTCCTAGAAAAGTTAATTTTCAAACATCATTGAATACAAGGATCTCCCAGACAGATTCTCAGGCAAATCCCATTCTAATTACACAGATTTAGGATAAAGCAGAAAATCTGCACTTTTCTTTGTTTATTTTTAATTGAAGGATAATTCTGCTATAATATTGCATTGGTTTCTGCCACACAACAACATGATGCATTTTTCAAAAGCACCCATTATGCTTATGATTCAGAGGGTCCCTGAATCACCCTTTAAAAAGCAACACGCTTGGGAATTCCCTGCTGATCCAGTGGTTAGGAGTAGGTGCTTTTATTGCCAGGGCCTAGGTTCACTCCTTGGTCAGCGAACTAAGATCCTAAAAGCCATGAGGCATGGCCAAAAAAAATTTTTAAAAGGAATATCCGAGAGCCTCTCCAAAAAAACTAGCATCAAGAAAGTTTCGTGTTTAACCATAAACTCTAAATATATATCACAGAATTTGAGAACTCAAAGATTCCTTACAAGATAATGTGGAAGCGTAGTTTCAACACTGGAACCATCTGCAGAGATTTGAAAAGAAAAAGCAAAAACAATGCCTGGTCCCAGTCTAATTGTTAAGTCTCAGATACTACCTGTAATGTGGAAAAACTGGAACCAAACTAAATGTGTATCAGTTCTTTAAAAGGTCCACCAGTTAGGAAGAGAAATGCTTCAAGAAATTACAGTACATTCATAATAAGAAATCTACATGGAAAGATTACTATGACAAGTTGAAAAGGCAAATACAGCATACCATTTAAATTAAAAAAAAAATGACTAAAACAAAACTATACATTCCTTCATGTCCCTATACATGTTTGGAAAGATACCCACTTCTCTGAAAACAAAAGAAAAGACAACTTGAGTTGAAGATCTTGGGACTGAGTAAAAGGGACAAGGAGGACTTTGGTATTGTTTGAAGTTTTCATGCTCTATTTGTATAATTTTAATTTCAGTATTCACACAGTATTTCAGAATGGTAAAAGATATCTATGACTAGAATCTATGCAAAATCTTATAAATAATTTTTCTTAAGGTTCTTGAAATCCCCCAATACTACTATAGGACATTTACTATGGCTTTAGTATAATGTATCTACACATAAAAACCACTCATCAAAGAGTCATTTTTGGTGTAGCCTATGTGGATTTCCATTTTAGCTTTGCACAGTGGCAGTATCACAGCCAGTGAGATTTACCCAAGGCATGATTACTGCTAACAGATTTCCATTTTATTAAAAGGTCACTATATTTATCTTTGGCTTTTTTTTTAATAATTAAGTCCTAACTCTGTATAATGTGTCTTTTACAATGCTTTAGTGGCTTCCCTGGTGGCCCAGATGGTAAAGTATCTACCCGCAGTGCAGGAGACCCGGGTTTGATTCCTGGGTAGGGAAGATCCCCTGGAGAAGGAAATGGCAATTAGTAGGCATTAAGGTAAATTAGTCCCCCCAAAAAATCTCCAATGAGGCAACACTTTTTGGTATCTCAGACCTAATTAAATGATTGGCCTATCTGAGAGGCATTTTAATGTATTTTTTCCTTTCAAGTGTTTGGGAATCATCATGTGCTGGGAACTGATAAAAGTAAACCTATACTATCAGTATATCACTAGGGTTTATCTACATACCCTAAAGTAAAAATAGCTTTCAACACTGTCAGGAGGATTAGAAATACTGTAAGATGTGTGGTATAGTCCTTCCTGAATAGAAAACAGTCAGTAAGTGTTATCATTTTTATTGTATTGAAAAGATCCCATAGTTTTCTTTCTCAGGGACCCATATGCAAATGAGAAGAACGCTCTTTTGTAAACCTACCGGAGGAAAATGATTTCACCCAAGGAAAATAATTTGTTGTAAACTTAAATAGCAGGGTTATAGAATTTGTAAGAAAGATTCCTAACATATACACAAGAAGAGGAAAATATATTGTACCTAGCAGAAAAAGAAGTGACAGATACACCTGCAATTTCTTTCAGTGCAGAAATGACTTTGTCCAGGTCTTGGGTGTGGGTAACACTGAATTCTACTCTGTGAGTTCCCTCCGTGGGGTAGTCAGGAGCTTTGGAAGGATGGATGGGAATGGAGGTGCAAACACCTAGAAAAAAAATTGTCAGGAGTTAAGAGAGATTTTGTGGGTTTTTTAAAAAATTAAAAAGAAAAACTACTACTGTAAGAAATGAGTATTCTTTAAAAGATTCATTCTTAGATGCTTCTATAATAAACACACACAACATGGTCCTTACACATACACCCAATAGTCCCCATAACCTAAGGATTTCGTATTATCATACAGAATCATAATTCTTTTCAGAACTATTTTCCAGAAGACTTAAATATCACAGAAAGTTGGACAAGACTGACTCATGAATTTCTGATGGCATATAGAATTGTGACTGCTTACTAAATTTACTTCTGTAAACTATGATTCAAGACACAAAGCTCATAATCCACTTGACCACACTAATCCAGATTGTATCATCACAGAAGCTTCAGCCCAGCACAAGGAAACTAAAAAGGCTTACCAAAAATAAAGCTAAAAACATGTACACTGAATTCCCTCATTGTGCTGGGCATAAGCACTAACCCATTGAAACTATCTGACTGATATATGAAGTATATTCTGGAGAGGCCTGAGCTTTCAATTCAATTCAACAGGCATTTCTGGAGCGCCTGAGTGCTAGCCACTGTGCCACCTGAGTAAGGAATCACAAAGCTCAGCCAAAAATGAAGATTTCCAATGTGGTCTTTATTCAATAAGAATAAAATTTCATTTTCAAATATAATTTAATTGTCAGGTTTCAGCAAGATTATTTTAGAATATATAAAGACAGAATAATGGTCCGCATCCCTAAAGAGGTTAAAACACGAATGAAAAGACACTCTATAAAATTTCAAAGCACTGACAGGGAAAAAGCTAGATATGAAGGATCAAGAGGCTTCTCACCAAGCCCTTTAGCCAGCCAGCTGTTGACCCCCTGAGGAGCAGCGTCATAGGCTGTATGAGGAGAGTAGATCCCAACTCTGCTCTCCAGTGCCCGGATTACCAGGCGCTCCTTCCACGTTTTCCAGGTGATGCGCTTCATGGGTCGGAAAACAGGCGGATGGTAGGAGAGGATGAGATCCGCCTTCTTCTGCAGCGCCTCCTCCATCACTTCCTCCGTCAAGTCATTGGTCAGGAAGAGCGTGTTTACAGTGTGCGGTGGGCTCGGTTCCACCAGCAAGCCAACGTTGTCCCAACTCTCAGCAAATGAGAGGGATGCAAAGTCATTCAAGGAGGAAAGGAGAGCCTTCAGATCCATGAAGGAGCGGGAAGAACTGTAGATCAGGGAACGGACCAGGCGGGCTGTCGTGGCGACCAGGCGTACACGAGATGACAACATGCAGAAGCCAGGTAAAACTGAGGATCTGAAGTCAAACACAGACTATGGAGCACATGTACACTTTACAGACTCAAACCCTTTTAGACAGCAAAGTATATGAGCAAAAGAGCTGTAGTCTCACACTAAAAAAGACAGACAGACATGATGGCATGCATACTCCGTTGCTTCAAACCCAGGCCTCCCGCATTGCAGGCAGATTCTTTACCAGCTGAGCCACAAGGGAAGCCCAAGAATACTGCAGTGGGTAGCCTATCCGTTCTCCAGCAGATCTTCCCACCCCAGGAATCGAACCAGGGTCTCCTGCATTGCAGGCAGATTCTTTACCAACTGAGCTATCACGGAAGCCCACTCAGTTGCTTCAGTCATGTCCAACTCTTTGCAACCCACTGGACTGTAGCGGCTAGGCTCCTCTGTCCATGGGATTCTCCACGCCAGAATACTGGAGTGGGTTACCATGCCCTCCTCCAGGGCTTCTTCCTGACCCAGGGATCAAACCCACGTCTCCTGCATCTCCTGTGATGCAGGCAAATTCTTTACTGCTGAGCCACCAGGGAAGCCATACCTAAGTTCAAATATTGGCTCTATCATTTACCAGCACATGGTATCACAGGTGAGTCACTTAAGCGCTCTGAAATTGTTTTCTCATCTACAAAACGGAGATACTATAAACTTCATAGGTCATCTGGAGGAGTAAATGGATTAATATGTTTAAGTCACCTTGCACAAGCCTGGAGTGTGTGTGTGTGTGCACGTGCGTGTATGTGTTGCTCAGTCGTGTCTGACTCTTTGCATCCCTTTGGGCTGTAGCCCACCACACTCTTCTTCCCATGGAATTCTCCAGGTAAGAATACTGGAGTGGCACCATTCCCTTCTCCAGAGCACAAGCCCTGTACATAACACACAATTACATTCACCCCCTCCTCCCTGTCCCCCACACACCCTCTGTTCTTATTCTCCTCACCCTTACTTCAACCTTCCTTATCCACTTCTCTAGATACTACACTTCCTCCCAAGACCACTTCAACTTCCTAAATAAAGCTTTTCTGGACAAACTTTCTCTTTCAGTGTCTCCCCTGTTACTCCAGACATTCTCTTAACTGATGTTACATTCCTGTTTGTCTCCCCTAAAGCTACCAGAGAGCAGGAACTATCTTTTCTGCATCTCAGTATCTCCAATATGGGCCAGCACTAAATGCTTACTATACACAGACATAGTTTCCCTTCCCCTATCATAGCAGAATTTGGAGTTAGGGTGGTATATACTGACATTAAAAAGTGCTTTATCAGAGAGTTCCCCGGTGGCCTGGTGGTTAGGATTCCAGCTTTCACTGCTACGGCTCAGGTTCGACCCCTGGTTGGAGAACTGAAATCTCTCAAGCTGTGGGACATGGCCAAAAAAAAGGTGCTTTATCGAGAAAAAATAATGATACCATATATAAAAAATTAAGTGGTTTATCAGTAGCCAGAACCACGGGATGCAGAGGCGGGTTACTGTGAATCAGCAACGTCAAGGCAGCAAAGGGGCAGGAGATGCTGCCCCCAAACGAACACCTTGGTGCCAAAGGCCAGAATCAGGAGGCGGGAGGGGTGAAGGGGCAGGGTACTCTGTCCGTAGAGTCTGTCAAAGCCTTCTAGACATCTGTATCCTACACAAAAAACAACACGGTCAGCTCAATTCTTAAACTGAGTATCTATGAAAATTTTTTGAAGAAAAGCATTTCATGGTATGCAAATTAACAAGAAAGCAGTCAATTGTAAATTTTAATTGAAATACTTGTAACTCGTTAACTTCGGAAACAATTTTTTAAACTTTTATTTGTACACAAAAAATATTTAATATTTAATGCACTTATTCAAAATATGGTTTGGAGTGATGTAGAACCTCCACAAACCCCTGAAATGGGGTCTTAGAAGATCTTCTTTTTTTTTTTTTTTTTTTTAGAAGATCTTCTAAGTGTCCTTATACCACTTGCGGGCTTCCCAGGTAGCTCAGCTGGTAAAGAATCCGCCTGCAAGGCCGGAGAATGCAGGAGGCCTGGGTTCGACCCCTGGTTGCATACATCCCCTGGAGGAGATCATGGCAACCCACTTTAGTATTCTTGCCTGGAGAATCCCAATGGACAGAGGAGACGGGTGGGCTACAGGCCACGGGGTCACAAGAGTCGGACACGACTGAGGCACTAGGCACCACAGCACACACCCCTTCCAATCTCCAGATTCCAGGTCCTGATACTAATCACTCCGCTCTACAGACTCTTCTAAATCTGGCAAGGGCTAAAGTGAAGCTCTAGTGGTCTACCACGCCGGTGTTGATTTATGTACTGTTAAATTCGTAGGACTTAAAGGTAACAAAATACTCCCCATCCACAACGAAGCTGCGTGACTTGAAGCCACAATTAACAAGAATGCGAGGCGGCCCAGCATGGTAGAAGACCACAGATTCTAAAACCAGACTGACTCCCAGAGCCACAGCTGTCTGCGGTTTCTACCTCTGAAGGATGGAAATAATAGTCTCCAGCTCACAGTGTTGTTGCAAGATTTAATCGTAAAGCTGGGGAAAAGTGCCTGGCCCAGAGTCAGCGCTGTTTAAGTATCATTAGCAGGGCCACTTCACAGCCTGCAAACTGCGCCCCCCCTTTTTCCGTCCCACTTCAGATGTTTTCCAGGACAATGAAGAGAGCATGTAGCAAGGCCGTAAACCTGAGAATCAGGGCCCCGGCCCCTCTAGAGCCCTATCCTATCTCGACGCAACCCGGTTTTCTGCGCCCATCTCTGCCCTGTGGCTATCAGGTGCTGCCACAGCCCTCCACCGAAGACTCACCAGTCTCGGGAGAATCCAATTCTCCCAAGACTCACCAGTCTCGGGACTCCGTGAGCGCTACTTCCGGTCCTGCGCGGAACTTCCTGCTGCTGTGAAAGTGGGCGGGACGCCGGAGCCGGGCGGAAGAGGTCCTTTACATTTTACGTCTGAGCCCAAGGCAATTCTAGAGGTTGTCCAGAATTAACGCTTCTTGTCCTAGTGTAATTATTGAACGAGCCCCCTTTCAAGGTCAGAAGTGTTCCTGGTGGGGAACAAATCATACATTCTCTCCCTAGTTCTTCTCGTTTGGGTTACAGATAGGGATGGGGGAAGGGAGGACGCGAACAGGCAAGGGGCGTTCTCTCTAATGGGTCTCTTGCTCGACTTCCGGTGGCATTTCGAATCTACAGACCCGTGGGGGCACCTACGATTGCATCTTTGCTGTTTTAGCAACAACTGTGCTAATCGAAGTGGTTAAGTAAGTATGGGTAACGTCAGTTTTGTTTCATTAGCTTAACTCAAGAGCTGGCAGAGCGCTGTGTGTTTTAGTTCTTGTACTGCTCACAGTGAGTATTTGTTCTGCGCGGGGAGGGTGACGACTAGTAAAGAAAGAAAGTGAAGTCGCTTAGTCGTGTCCAACACTTTGCGACCCCATGGATTATAACCTATCAGGGTCCTCTGGCCATGGGATTTTTCCAGGCAAGAATACTGGAGTGGGTTGCCATTTCCTTCTCCAGGGGGATCTTCCCAACCCAGGGATCGAACTCAGGTCTCTTGCGTTGCAGGCAGATGGTTTACCATCTGAGCCACCAAGGAAGCCCATGTAGTGTACTAGTGCTAAGTGCTGTGAGAAAAAGAGATCGTTAAGGAAGGTTTACCCAGACATTTGGGCAGATATTTGGAGGTGAGGAAACTAGCCATACAGATGTCTGTGTGTACATGTTCCAGGCGAGGGGAGCACCCAGTGCCTGGACCCCAAGGCGGGAATGTACTCGGCCCTTGAGAAGTGAGCAGGGAAAGAGGAGTTTGAGGGTCTGGAGTTGATTAGTTTCACCTGATCGCTTCCATAACCGAATTTTTATTACTTGGGTAGGATGGGTTCTCGTTGACACTTTTTCTTTTAAGTATGCCATAAAGCTGAGCTTGTGTGAGTTAAGAGAGGGAGATGAATTCAATTATCTTTTCTTTTGTAAATAGAGGCTCGTTTTTGAACTTCTCTCAAAAAACTCTGAGAAAGTAACAGTGCTCCCTGAAACCATCAAGAAAGAAAATGGTAAATTTTATGGATTTCTTATGAATGTCTTTCAGAATAAGTAATTTTTTTTAGAAACGCAATCAAGGGAATTAAAACTGCATGGAAATTTCAGTGACAAAACAGAAATAATAAGCTGAAGAACTATACAGTGTAAAATGATTCTAAACAAAACCAGCAAAGGCAAAATTAAATTATGTTTTTCACTTAACACAGAATTTACCTTTGTATGGAAAAAGATACGAGAGAGAGATGGAAAGGGGTTGTTGCAGAAGAGCATAGTCAGGTGTGGTCCTTTTCATTGGATCCTTTTGCTCTTGATCTAAGATGGACAACTGGAGCTGGAGATAGAAAGAAAGCAGTGTGCCCCACCAACACACACACATTCCTGCCCTCTTTCTTCAACTTAGCGTACTCTGACTGCTAGATACTATTGTGAAAAGAAGAGAAATTTAAAAAGAAGTCTCAGAAGCTTTCTAGCCTCTCTGGAATGGGGTAACAAAAGGAGTATTTTGACTACCAATGAATAGATTAAGCAAAAAGGCAAGAAAGAAAGAGTACTCTGGTTACCTCTGCACATTTAGGATCTGAAAACACAGATGCTTTTTATGTCTGTTGTCTTTAGTGGAGAAAGAAATTGTTTCAGTTCTCACAATTAAACTACATAAGGGAAATGGTAAAAAAAAAAAACTTGTTTGTAAAAGTTTTTTTCATACTATTTTTCAATAAATATTAATGACTTAGTGAATTGCTTATTTAAGTCAGTCACACTAACATAAAAATCATTTTTATTGATGAAAAGTTCAAATAAGATAATTATTTCCATCATATTATTTGCTCCCAAATTTTTTAGCATAGATACCATTTTACCTAAACATTTACATTTCTCCTCTGGAATTTTTTTTTTTTCTACTGCTGAAATAATTTTGAAGAAATGCAACTTATCTCTGAAGAGCTACTGTGTGGATAGATCATCTCTGAAATGGTGTTTTTTTCTGTCTTTATTCAGATAGTCATCTTTAATATCTAGTTAGGGAAATGATACAGTGCACAAAATCACCTGAAGAAATCTCATTTTTCTCACAAATTTCTCTCCTTTTTAGTCGGTGACATTGCATACAGATGTAGGTGATATTAAAATAGAAGTCTTCTGTGAAAGGACACCCAAAACATGTGAAGTGAGTACAATAATATATGCATAAAAGATGAGTTAATGCAATAGGGTAACCATTTTCAAATTGAGTCACCTAACTTAAATGGCATAACCCCCCCTCCCCCAAAAATAGAAAACTTTTCTATAAAGCCATTGTCAAGAAAAACCATCAATCATAATTTCTGATCTAATTTATACTTCACTTTCTTTTAAATGAATTATTTAGTTTTTGGCTGTGCTGGGCCTTCGAGGCTGCATGCAGGGCTTCTCTAGCTGCAGGGAGCAGGGCTGCTCTCTGGCTGCAGTGCACCAGCTTCTCTTTGTGGTGGTTTCTCTTGTTGTGCAGACAGGCTCAGTGGTCGTGGCACACAGGCTTAGTTGCCCCCTGGCATGTAGAATCTTCCCAGACCAAGGATTGAACCTGTGTCCCCAGCATTGACAGGCAGATTCTTAACCATTGGACCACCAGGGAAGTCCTACACTTCTTTTTCTGGTGTTAAAAGTGAGTTGAAGAAAGGATAGACAATTTTTCTCTTACCATAGTGTGGCTGGTATCTTTTTCTCGGCTCATTTTTCTCAAGAAATATAGGGGAACTGTTCCGTTCATCATTTCACTTGTTTAAATAACAAGGATAGAAGGAACCAAGGAGTGCCTTGGCGGTCCACTGGTTAGGACTTGGTGCTTTCACTCCTGTGGCCTACGTTCAGTCTCTGGGGAACTAACATCCCATAAGCAGCGTGGCATGGCCAAAAAGAAATACAAGAAAGGGAAAAAAAGAGAGTCAGCTATATATATTCATTCATTCAGCAATTTTGCTTATGAGAAGCTATCTTGCCAGCATCTGGAACTTCAGTGATGAACAAGAGACATTCCTTGCTCATGTGAAGCTAATATTTACCTGATAGGCAGAGGGGAGATTCATTCTAGAAAAAAATGTAATTCTAGAGGGAAATAATGCCTTGAAGGAAATAAAGTGTTGAGATGGAGAATAATGGGAAAGGATTTATTTAAAAGAAGGTGAGGGCAAGGCTAGCCAAGAAAGTGGTACCGCACTTTAAGAACTCAGTGTGAAAGGTAATGAAGGCATCTCCATGGCAGGACTTATAAAAAAGGACGTCCCAGGTATAGAAATAGGTACAGGGCCTCAAGGTGTGAAAACCTGACTTTTTTTAATAAACTTTCAGAAGACTGATGGGGTTAACAGAGTAAGTAGCAGGGAAGGAGTGATTATCATTATGAGATGCAGAAGTAGGCTAGGTCATGCAGGGCTTACTAGGGTCTGCTGAGGATTTTGTATTTTCTTTCAGAAACAGAAGGAAGCTATTGGAGAGTTTTAGTCAGTGACTTTATCCAAAGTAATGCCTAAAGGACATTGTTTAAATAGGTTGCTGCAGTATTTCCAGTAAATACAATTCATTTGTTATCTAAAATATGTTTCTGCTACATTTCTCAATCATTATTTTTACTCTCCAGAATTTCTTGGCTCTTTGTGCCAGTAATTACTACAATGGCTGTATATTTCATAGAAATATCAAGGGTTTCATGGTTCAAACGGGAGATCCAACAGGTAAGTGATTCCAGTTAATACGTAGGGAATTGAATATATAGTGTAAAGAAGAAACTGGCTAAAGAATAGAAAAATAAAAGCATGTGGGGTTTTTTATAACTTACCTTAGCAAGAAATTTTTAAGCAGAAGCTACTAGCACCAAAGCCCTAAAATATGAACAATATTGATAAGGAGGGTTTGGAGGTTTTGTAGAGATACTTTATTTTTATGTTCTTTAAAGTTCATTTTGGGGAAGAAAGAAAGGACATATCAGATTTTATTTGTATTTAAAGGGTTACACTATATAAACTAGCCCTTATATTTAGAAAATGAACTCTTTCACCTTTAATTAGATACTTCATTTGTTTCTCTTGTAATATAGGTACTGGAAGGGGAGGTAACAGTATCTGGGGCAAGAAGTTTGAAGACGAATATAGTGAATATCTTAAGGTATATCCAAAATACTTCAGAATCTATTTTTTCATGCTGTGTTTACACTTGGAAACAGATACATATGTTGTAATAATACAGGTTAAAATAATTAGTAAATATACTTTTTTTTGGTAGTTTTTCACGCTTGATAAGTGATGTCAGAAAAGAAATATAAATGTCAGTTCTAGCCTAGTATATAATGGAATCTCACCATCACATGAATCTTGACATTAGGTGTTCAGTCCAATCTGAAATGTTTAATCAATAATATACCTGTGGGGCTTCATGTCTCACTATAAAATTCATGTTGAATGACATGAATCATTGGTCTTTTTGAGAGTGGGGAGGAGAGACTGTCAGACCTCCTGGTTGCAATATTATCAATCGCCAGCTTTTTATCTTCATCTCTTAGATATTTGAATATTTCTGTATTAACTTCACTTAATGTCTACGGCAGATCTCAGCTAGGTCTCAGAGAAGTGCATATAAATAAATCTTCAGCATAGAAAAATTAGATACTTATATTTCCTTTGTATTTTTTCAAACTTTCTAAAGAATTTTCTTTTTTCTATAAGTTAAAAAACTAGTACATATTAATTAAAAAAAAAAAGTTCCATTCCTCAGAGATGACATCAGTTAACAATTTATTGTATAGTCTTTCAATCTGAATATGTAATTTAGTATATTGTTTTGCAGTTACAGTAAAATGTACTCAGCAAAACTTCTAAAAATACTCACTTCAGTGTTTATCTCTCGACGGTGACTAGGAATAATTTATCTTTTTACTTTTCTATAATAAATAGATATTGTTAAAAAAATATTGTTACAAAATTGGGGTTAGGAGGTGATAAATTATTTAAAAAGTCATCCTTTTCCTGAATTGGAAATGAAACAGTTTTTTAGGCATTGATTAATGACTGTTTCCATGGTACTGATCTGTCATCCTATACCAGTGATTTTCAAACTTTGCTGGTGACAGATTGACCTGTAGAAGTTTTAAATTAAAAAAAAAGAGTAGGGCCTTACCTCCCTAAATCTAGAGAAAAACAATAGAACTGATTAGGACCGTAAGTACATTTTAAGATTCCCTGGTGATTCCTACACAAACAAGGTTAAGAACTATTTTCTAACATACCAGAAATGCGGATGCATGAATAGTCACATTCCCTAACCCAGAAATTCCATCCCCACATGTTTACCCTAGAGAAATTCATGGACATGTGCACTAGGCAACATGTACAGGTATGTTCCTAGAGTACTACTTGTAATAGCAAAAATCGAAAAACAATGTCCATCAATCTTTGAGTGGACTAACTGTAGTATATTCAGTAGTAAAATACTATACAGTGAAAGGAATACGTATAATACATGTATGAATCTTAGAAACATTATGTTAAGTGCAGAAATAATTTTCTAGAAGACTAAAAATAGTATGAGCTATTTTATGGAACTCAGAAACCAGCAAAAGGAAACAATATATTGTTCAGGCATTTATAAAGATATTAGAATACTAGTTACCACTTCAAGAGGCTGAAGTAATAGCTGAGAGGAGCATATAGGAATATGCAACAATTTGGTAAACTTTAATTCTTAAAACTTGGAAACAGGTTCATGGTTGCTTATTTTATTATACTGTAAGTGGTACATATATTCTTATGATGCATCAAATACATTTGGTTGGTAGTCACCTTTTAGGGAGACAGTAAAGCTTTAATATCCATGTCGTTGCATCTCTGTGGTTTGTCTCACTACTGTCTGCTGATGGATAGAATAATCATTGGACAGAGTAATCATTGGAGTTACTTTTAGTGTATTTTATATTTGGGCATCTCCCTGTAAGACAGTTCTGTCTTCAATTTTATTGGTAAAGTTCTTTTAACTCTGGTACACATCCCCTGTTATAACAGGGTAATGAATAATAGACAAGGCCTTCCTTAGATCACCCAGTCCTGGGTTTATGAACTGACTGCCCATAGGTGGAAGACCCACAGATTCATTCTCTGTGGCCATTGGTTTAAAAAAATTGTAAATGTCATGAGGCAAGAGATACACTGTTCCTTTTTGCCAGATTCCACCATTCCCTAATGTTTACATTCTTCCCAATTATCAATTATTATCTGCTAATCCTTGTGAGAATTAGAATTATGAAAAAACCCCTGAACTAGTCCAACCTCCCTTGTTTTACAGATAAAGAAACTAGCCAGAGTCCAGTGTATATGTGAAGAGATTATGGGAATTTTGGTTTTGTTGTCTGCCTGATGGTTTCATGCCAGCACACTGTTCCTTAATACAAATGTAAGGATTATTTCTATTATACATTAGTGTTGCTGAAAGTGTTTGCGGCTGTACTTCTCCAAAGAAGAAATTGAGGAATATGATTTGGTATATAAACAATTTACATACAAGTTTTGAGAGATACAGATAATACAGAAACTGAACATTTGGACTAGCCCTATGGAACTGATTACATGTTTTCTTGATCTTTTAAATATTGGGAAGGTGAAGAGTGCATGTCTTGTTTCAGTCCTACATTTGGAATGCTTATGTAAAAACAGTTAATACTTTGGTCTGTCCTTTTCAGCACAATGTTAGAGGTGTTGTATCTATGGCTAATAATGGCCCAAATACTAATGGGTCTCAGTTTTTCATCACCTATGGGAAGCAGCCACATCTGGACATGAAATACACAGTATTTGGCAAGTGAGTATTCTGATTTAGAATTTCACTGCAAAGGATGCATGAGTGGCTGTGATCATGGCGTAACTAGTATCGAAAGAGCAGTATGAGAGCTAAATGTACCTGAAATTTACATCCACCACTTAATAGGCATGTGGCCTTGGGTAATTTACAACCTCTCTCATCCTCAGTTATTTTGTAAAGAAACACCAGCAGTTTTTTCAGGATCTTATGCAAGTTAACAGTATGTATTGTTTTCATTCAGAATAGCATTTTGTATCAACACATCTGAAAAACAGTTGCTTAAACAAGATGAACTGGGATGGTGTCACTGATGTCCCAGGTGCCTTTCTTTTTCTCGGCCACCATTAGCTTTCATTCTGAAATTCACCTCATGGTTATAATTTGGACAGCAATGGTTCAGTCAGAACATTTGTGTTCCAAGCAGAAAGGAGGAAAGGCAAAAGGTGCTTGCCAGCTGAATCAGTCCCTTTTTAAAGAACTTTCCTGGAAGACCCAGGCCTTACTTACAAGTTCAGTTCAGTTCAGTCACTCAGTCGTGTCCGACTCTTTGCGACCCCATGAACCACAGCACGCCAGGCCTCCCTGTCTATCACCAACTCCCGGAGTCCACCCAAACCCATGTCCATCGAGTCGGTGATGCCATCCAACCATCTCATCCTCTGTTGTCCCCTTCTCCTCCCGCCCTCAATCTTTCCCAGCATCAGGGTCTTTTCAGATGAGTCAGCTCTTCTTATCAGGTGCCCAAAGTATTGGAGTTTCAGCTTCAGCATCAGTCCTTCCAATGAACACCCAGGACTGATCTTCAGGATGGACTGGTTGGATCTCCTTGCAGTCCAAGGGACTCTCAAGAGTCTTCTCCAACACCACAGTTCAAAAGCATCAATTCTTCTGCGCTCAGCTTTCTTTATAGTCCAACTCTCATATCCATACAGGACTACTGGAAAAACCATATCCTTGACTAGACGGACCTTTGTTGGCAAAGTAATGTCTCTGCTTTTTAATATTCTGTCTAAGTTGGTCATAACTTTCCTTCCAAGGAGCAAGAGTCTTTGAATTTCATGGCTGCAATCACCATCTGCAGTGATTTAGAAGCCAAGAAAAATAAAGTCAGCCACTGTTTCCACTGCTTCCCCATCTATTTGCCATGAAGTGATGGGACCAGATGCCATGATCTTAGTTTTCTGAATGTTGAGCTTTAAGCCAACTTTTTCACTCTCTTTCACTTTCATCAAGAGGCTCTTTAGTTCTTCCTCACTTTCTGCCATAAGGGTGGTGTCATCTGCATATCTGAGGTTATTGATATTTCGCCCAGCAATCTTGATTCCAGCTTGTGCTTCCTCCAGCACAAGAGAGGGTAGGAAATGTTTTTCAGCTAGATATATTGCCATCTCAATAAAATCAGCTCTCTATAAATAAGAAGAAAGGGGAATGGAATCCTGAGGAGACTTTTAGCAGTCTCTGCAAGGAAATCCATTAGATGCACTATCCCTGGGAATTGCTTTTATAAATCAACATGAAGTCAGTTTGTCAACAAATTATTTACTGTGTCCAGTAAACTAAGGCACAGTTCTAGAGTTTATTTTATTTAACAGTTTGGATGCGAAGCTAGTTTAATTAAAAATACAAGAGTCTACAACTTTTCTTTTTCATTCCATATGCATTTCTAATTTATAGATTAATACTCGATGAAAAGGAATATTATAGCCTTTAGTAGTTTTTGTGTGTATATGGATACACTCCCTTTCTTTTATTTTGTCCCTAACCCACCATTCAGAATTATTGATTAGCAATTAGTAGGACTTATCTTACTGAATTGGTTAAAAAACACTGTAGCATTAACCTTTTTTTTTTTTTTAGCATTAACCTTCTTAATAGCATTCTTCTTGTAGCATTCTTAACCTTCAGTCTAGTAACTCCTTGAAACTCTTTTCTGTATATGCACACACATTTTTCTCAGAAAATGGTTCATAGCTTTTGCTGGTTCTCTAAGGTACCCATTCCCAAAACTTACCTCAACTCTACATGCCCTTTTTTTGCCTGGGGTCTTTTTCCTGCACCCTCTTTTTTCTCTTACTGACCCAGAAGGTGGGAAACCCTTTAAAATTTACAATTTAAAGACCTTAACTGCCTGCCTTTGGGCGTAAAATCAAAAGGCTTTGGCTATAGTAACATTTTAATGGAAATGTAAAATAAAATGGGAATCTGTTATTTTAAAAGTACCTACTCTAAGTCTTAGGAATTGATTCAAAAAAGCCACTTTGTCTTAGTAGACTAAGTTTCTAGAACATATTAGAAAAACAGCTGTATTTTTTTTTTCTCTGATAGAAACATGAAGTAGGCTTGCCGGAAGTGGGCTTAGCAGTCCATCTTCTCTTCAGTATTTCTTCTTGTTGTTTAGAAGCAAAAAATAAAAACACCACGTTTAAACACTAAAGTACAAAGAAGCTACCCATGCCAGAACCTTCAGTGTAGGGCAGTTCTCATAATAACTGTCATCCTTACATACTTTCTCCAGGCTTTTCCTGTAGCAAAGAAAACCTTCTGACTTTGTATTGGCCCCATTTGTAGCTAATCCATGTGAATGAGGCAGAATACATCATTTAGATACTTTGATGGGAATATTCCTGCCCATTGCTACTTTTGTCTAAAGGCATAAACATGAATTTTTGTTTCTGAATTTTGGGCCCTACTTATGGCAGAAAATCAAAGCAATATCTTATTGTATACTCAACAGGGGAACTCAAAAAACTGTACAACTTGGTCATTTTCTCTTAGAGCAACTGTAATTGTTGTAGGTATTTGGATATTATGTTTCAATTGTAGGAAATTTTCAAACATTATATTGTTTCTCTTTCAGGGTGATAGATGGTCTGGAGACTCTAGATGAACTGGAGAAGTTACCCGTAAATGAGAAGACATATCGACCTCTTAATGATGTACACATTAAGGACATAACTATTCATGCCAACCCATTTGCTCAGTAACTATAATAGACCTGGACAGATACTTGGCAAGCTATTCAGGGAACACACCTATTATGGTTCACTCAGTTTTAATTATGTCAAAGATTGCAGCTTTGTTTACAACTAAGATCTTCTGTGAGGTGCTGGTACCAAGAGGGGACAAACAGTGTTTAGTCCTATTTTTAGGGCATATTCTATGACTATTATCTAATGCATTTCTTTAATTAAAAAAAAAAAAACCTGTGTTTAACTTTGTATTTTCATGTAAACATTCATTTTTAAATGCTGAGTGTCAAATGCAGGCATTTTTACATACTCCTACCTAATTACCTAATTACATACTCCTACCATATCTAGTCCACATCCTGTTCAGTTCAATTCAGTTGCTCAGTCATGTCTGACTCTTTGCAACCCCATGGACTGCAGCATGCCAGGCCTCCCTGTCCATCACCAACTCCTGGAGTTTACTCAAACTCATGTCCATTGAGTTGGTGATGCCATCCAACCATCTCATCCTCTGTTGTCCCCTTCTCCTCCCGCCTTCAATCTTTCCCAGCACCAGGGTCTTTTCAAATAAGTCAGGTCTTCGAATCACGTGGCCAAAGTATTAGAGTTTCAGCTTCAGCATCAGTCCTTCCAAAGAATATTCAGGACTGATTTCCTTTAGGGTAGACTGGTTGGATCTCCTTGCTGTCCAAGGGACTCTTAAGCATCTTCTCCAACACCACAGTTCAAAAGCATCAATTCTTTGGCACTCAGCTTTCTGTATAGTACAACTCTCGCATCCATACATGACCACTGGAAAAACCATAGCTTTGACTAGACAGACCTTTGTTGGCAAAGTAATGTCTCTGCTTTTTAATAAGCTGTCTAGATTGGTCATAACTTTTCTTCCAAGAAGCAAGTGTCTTTTAATTCCATGGCTGTAGTCACCATCTGCAGTGATTTTGGAGCCCCCCAAAATAAAATCTGTCATTGTTTCCCCATCTATTTGCCATGAAGTGATGGGACCAGATGCCATGATCTTAGCTTTCTGAATGCTGAGTTTTAAACCAACTTTTTCACTCCTCTTTCACTTATATCAGGAGGCTCTTTAGTTCTTCCTCACTTTCTGCTATAAGGGTGGTGTCATCTGCATATCTGAGGTTATTGATATTTCTCCCAGCAATCTTGATTCAACCAGCTTGTGTTTCATCCAGTCCAGCATTTCACATGATGTACTCTGCATTTAAGTTAAATAAACAGGGTGATGATATACAGCCTTAACATACTCCACATCCTAGACATATTTCTATTAATTAACTATTTACTTTGTACAGTTAGAGGAAAGATAAAGAGATTGCCTAGAGAGGCCAGTCAATCCATTAGGTATTTCCCCTGGTGTTTAAATTTATAGTAAAGGCCCAGAGAAGTCCTGGAGTACAGTGAACACTCAGAATTCCCTAACTGATTTGCCCATGGAATATCTTTTTAAAGCATATCTTTTTTAAAAATGCAGGAATACATAAATGCAGGATAAGAGTTTTACAGATGACCCATTTGGAAAATACAATTAGTTGTAGAGTCCTGGTCTGAGTCTGAATCACAGCTCTGCCTCCTACTATTAACTAGGCAAGTTAACATCTCCAAGCTTTAATTTTCTCATAAATAATCCTCCATGACTCTTGTTAGGATTAAATGACACAGTGTGTTTTTAGCTGGTGTGGAGAAGTGTTCTGTAGCCAGTAAATGGAGGCTGCCTTCTTAACCATATCAGGCTTCTCACTTAATCAGGTCATTTATCAGACTATACCATTGATTTGATCAAGATCTATGTCCTATTCAGTGTCTAGATCACCTGGATTAGACTTTGGGTATTCCTAAAAATTATACAGACATTTCTTTGTATCATTTCTGCAGATAGCTGATCTAATTAATGTCTTGATTCTAGAGTGCAGTTTGGGAGTTAGCTTGCAGTTACACTCTTGTTACTACTGATGTCTCCCATACCTTCCAATAAACTGAGTGGCCAGTTATATCAGTGCCCTCAGGTTTTGTTTCACCTCTTTAATTTAATCATTAGTTTCTAGAATTAGTATTAAGGCCTTTTTTGGGTCAGAATTTGGTTTGTCACTTCTTGATATCTTTTTTCTCTTTTAACCACAAAAATAACAGCTATGTTGTTTCCCATGGGAATGTTCTGGCAATTTCAAAATATAAAATACACCAAATAGTTAACCTATGACCAATAAGACCTCACATTGTTCATCCAATGAGAAAATGTCTTTGGGCATTTTTCTGCAGCTTTATTTGTTTTTGTTTATATGTAATGATGAAATAGTCTTTGAATTCTTCTGACTCTGTGATAGAATTTCGTAAGGTGTTTAGACAGTGATTTGATTTTAGTCAGTCTAGTTATCCTAGAGTATAAGTTATCAATCACAATCTGATTTTAAAATATTATTTTATCAATTTCTTTTTTCTTTACCCTGTTATGTCACATAGAGTTCATCTGTCAGAGTAAACCTAATGTGAACATCTTTGTTTATAAGATACTTGATGGAATACAGAAAAATAAGTTTGGTAGATCAGATAAGACTTTTTTTTTTTGTTGTCCCCCTGCTTAAGGACATAATCCCTCAAACAAGCATGTGACTAGGAAAATCAGGTCTCTGCTTTTACTCACTGTCCCACATATATGTGTTAATATACAATATTTGTTTTCCTCTTTCTGACTTAACTTTATGACAGTCTCTAAATCCATTCACCCTTGATATATTTCTTCTCCAAACATATCATTGAATTTTGTCACCACCCTTAAGAGTATTTTAGTGATTGTCAGGATGTTTTTGTACTGACTGACATTCCCTCAATTTTTATTCCAAACTGTGCCATTGTTTTTTTAGTGTTGCCAATATGGAGACTTTTGGGTTCTTTGAACTCATTCTTAGGTCTGCTCAGCTGTACCCACAAGGATCTCATAGATAAGGAAGTATATTGACTGCACCCATGGGCCTCTTGTAGGTAGTGAGGATCAAAACTCAGAACATTGATTTCTGTCCACTCACACTGAATTGACTGGTTCACTGATCACATTAGCAGTTGGGTGACTGATATCTGTTCCATAAATTGAAAGTCAAAGTGTTAGTTGCTCAGTCGTGTCCAATTCTTAGCGACCCCATGGATTATAGCCTACCAGGTTCCTCTGTCCATGGAACTGTCTAGGCAAGAATACTGGAGTGGGTAACCTTTCCCTTCTCCAAGGGATCTTTCCAACCCAGGGATCGAACCTGGGTCTTCTACATTGCAGGCAGGCCCTTTACTGTCTGAGCCACCAGGAAAGCCCATAAACTACTAAGAAGACTAGAATGTTGCTGATCAACCCAAATTCTCTTTAAAAAGAAATTAATATGATTCCCCATCTAGACTAGAGGTTGGGAAACTGCAGCCCTTAGGCTGGGTACCTGTTTTTGTAAGTAACATTTTCTTAGAACTCTGCCATTCCTGTGTTTATGCAGGGAGTCTTCTACAGCAGCAGAGTTGATTGGCTGTGACAGAGACCAAATATCCTGCAAGCCTAGAATATTTACTATCTGGCCCTTTCAGGAACAGTTTGCCAGCCCTTGACCTAGACTATCAGCAGTTGCCAGATAATCATGGTTTCACAGCAGAGGGAGGAGGATGAGTCCAAGGATAGTATAAACAAACTATGCCTGAAACCTTCTCTGCTGTAGAAATGGACCTGAATTCATTAGAATTCCTCAGTCCTGTTAGATTTTGGTTTGGAGTTCTCTTTTGAGTAGAAGTCTTGCAGACCTTTTGTTTTGGTTAATGGCAAATTGAGTAGTTAAAATTTATATCTTGGTTGAACTTGGAAATTTCCAGATCCATTTAGTAACACATTTATACTCTCTATGTTGGGTATTTCTGAAGATATGTTTAATTACTAAAACTAGTAATTTATTAAGCTTCTTCCAGGTTTGGAGACAAAGGTGCATATGACATTGCCTACTCTATGGGAGCTCAGTCTGTGACGCTAACAGGCATGTAAATAGATAAATTTTAATACATAGAACTCAACTTTTAATCAATTTAGTAAAATGGATAGATTAGTTACTATTTCACCAATGGGTTGAAAAGAAAACTGATGCATTTTTTCAATTCAATTTGTACCAACTGTGGTTCAGGTAAGTGATTGGAACTCCATATAATAATTTTAAAGTAAATTTACAAGAAAAATGATAAAAGAAAATTTTAAAAATATAATGAAAAGGAATTAACCCCCAATTTTTATAAAGCAGCAAATATTAAAAGTGTTATGATGTGAGGAATGAGGCTAGAATAATAGTGTAGGACTTCCCTGGTGGTTCAGTGGTTAAGACTCCATGCTTCCAATGCAGGGAGCAAGGTTCAATCCCTGGTTGGGAAACTTAACAGTGTATACATAGTTTATTTAAAGCAGTATCCAGGAGCTTCACTGGTGGCTCGGTGGTAAAGAATCTGCCTGTTAATGTAGGAGACACAGGTTCAATCCCTGAACTGGGAAGATCCCACACACCTCAGAGCACTAAATCCATGCACCCTAGAGCCCATGCTCTGCAACAAGAGAAGCCACTGCAATGAGAAGCCCACATACTGCAACTCAAGAAAGCCCACACACAGAAATGAAGACCCAACACAGCCAAAAATAAATAAACATTAGAAATTTTTTAAAAAGCAAGATCCAAAATCATTTTTTTAAAAAAGAGAAGGGTTATTCTATAATTTGTGTTAGGGTAACTGGTAAATGACATGGAGAAAAGCAAAAGAATTCACATGATATACCAAAATTCCAGATAGGTAAAAGAGTTGCCTATTTAAAGAATATACATGAGAAACCTAAAACATTTCAAAGAATTCCTCTGAAGAGGAAAGGAATTTCTCAGTTTACAAACTTGATAAAGGCAAAGATGAAATGGGTTTAACTGAATGCAAATAGGACAAAAGAGAGTTGTACATTCAAAAAAGGAATAGATATGAATGGGCAAGTCACAAGAGAAAAGAGAAAATGTTCAACCTCACTAATTAGAAACCAAAGTTACAAGTTCAGTATCCACCAAAATAACATTTTTTAATGTTATGCACTAAGAGCAGCCAAAACAAAGTACTGTATCAGAGACTGGGTGGCTTAAACAACAGAAAATTTTCGTACAGTTCTAGAGACTAAAAGTTGGGAGGTCAAGGTGTGGGCAGGGTTGTTTACTCTTGAGGCCATTCTCCTTGGCTTGTAGATGACCATCTCCTGTCTTAACCTCATCATTCCTCTGGGTGTGTTTCCTAGTCTCTTTTTAGAAAGACACCAGCTAAATTGAATTAGGCCTCTCCCTAATGACCTCATTTAATCCTAATTATCTCTGTAAAGACACTATTTACTGCCAACTGAAAAATGCTGCTTTCCATCTGGTTCTACAGTATAAGAATGAAGTCACTAGCCACTGCAGTCGCTGACTTTTGACACACCTTGAAAGGAGTTTGCTTTGGGAGAAGCTGGCAGAACACACCTTCAAATAGGTATTTTCGGGAAAATATTTTTCGAGCTCAATTTCTTGCATCTTCTCATATCTAGAAAAGCACTAAAATCATTAATGGAAACATCTGCCCCTCTGTCATCAGCAGCAACTTTCTGCCAAGATATGTGCTTTCTGGCACTAACTCCTTTCAGTAAAATCATATGTAATACTGACTTCTCTCCCTACCTCTTGGGAGCAGTTCCTAAGAGCTACTGGCAAGGCTGTCTCTGGGTATTTTGCCTCAAAAAAACACTTAACTCACAACTCTCTTTTTGCCTTTTCATACTGTTCATAAGACTCTCAAGGCAAGAATACTGAAGTGGTTTGCCATTCCATTCTCCAGTGGACCATATTTTGTCCGGTCCTAATTAGCAGACACGCCCTTCTGCCACTCAGTACAGCTGGATGACATGCCTGGTGCCCTGGCTGTCCCACTGTTGGTGTCTGTTGAACTTGTTTAAACCTTAACTGGCTGTTGGGTGTCGGTCAATGTGCAGCCAGGAGTCAAGACAAAGGCCCTACTAGAGTGGCTGGGAAGGGGATCTGGGGAAGGCTGGAGGTATGTTGAATGATGTCCAGCACCTCGGACTCACTGCTGCCTTTGACTGCCCTGGGACTGATCCGCTGCTCAGGAGTCACTGTCAGCTGTGGAGCCAATCACCCACCCAGGAGCCACTGGTCACCTGATGCTGAAGCTCCAATACTTTGGCCACCAGATGTGGAGAGATGACTCATTGGAAAAGACCCTGATGCTGGGAAAGATTGAGGGCAGGAGGAGAAAGGGGTGACAGAGAATGAGATGGTTGTATGGCATCACTGATTCAATGGACATGAGTTTGAGCAAACTCAGGGAGATAGTGATGGACAGAGAAGCCTGGTGTGCTGCAGCTCATGGGGGTCACAGAGTCAGACACAAAATAGCACCTGAACAACACAACTCTCACACTGTGCATTTTTTCCAGTTGACACTACAGTCACATTCTGAAATAGTGGGAGCTAGGACTTAAAACTATGAATATGTGTGGAGGTGGAGACACAGCCCTTCAAACAGCCCATAACATGCATTAACACTAAAATAGTTAATAAACGAAACTTTGGATATATCCCAAATCACTAATTGGTTAGATATGGGTTTTGTTAAATTTAAAATCACTTTGGAAAACAAGTACAAGATTTCTTCACCTTTTACCCAGCAATTTTACAATGAGGAATTCTCCTAAAGAAATTAAACATATCAACTTGCACAAGCTGGAATCAAGATTGCTGGGCGAAATATCAATAACCTCAGATATGCAGATGACACCACCCTTATGGCAGAAAGTGAGGAAGAACTAAAGAGCCTCTTGATGAAAGTGAAAGAGGAGAGTGAAAAAGTTGGCTTAAAGCTTAACATTCAGAAAACTAAGATCATGGCATCTGGTCCCATCACTTCATGGGAAATAGATGGAGAAACAGTGACTGACTTTATTTTTCTGGGCTCCAAAATCACTGCAGATGGTGATTACAGCCATGAAATTAAAAGACGCTTACTCCTTGGAAGGAAAGTTATGGCCAACCTAGACAGCTTATTAAAAAGCAGAGACATTACTTTGCCAACAAAGGTCCGTCTAGTCAAGGATATGGTTTTTCCAGTGGTCATGTATGGATATGAGAGTTGGACTATAAAGAAAGCTGAGGGCTGAAGAATTGATGCTTTTGAACTGTGGTGTTGGAGAAGACTCTTGAGAGTCCCTTGGACTGCAAGGAGATCCAACCAGTCCATGCTAAAGGAAATCAGTCCTGGGTGTTCATTGAAAGGACGGATGTTAAGTTGAAACTCCAATCTTTTGGGCACCTGATAAGAAGAGCTGACTCATTTGAAAAGCCCCTGATGTTGGGAAAGATTGAGGGCAGGAGGAGAAGGGGATGACAGAGGATGAGATGGTTGGATGGCATCACCCACTCAATGGACATGAGTTTGGGTAGATTCCAGGAGTTGGCGATGGACAGGGAGGCCTGGTGTGCTGTGGTTCATGGGGTCACAAAGAGCCTAACACGACTGAGTGACTGAACTGAACTGAACTTGCTCTCTGTACAGTCATTCGCTGCAACTTTGGCCTGTGTTAGCAGAATATGGTTAATACCCATATTTAGATTGCTGTTAGGATTAAGTGAGAACCTATGCTCAGTGTTAACACAATGTGATTAACTATTATTCTCCAAAGACTGGGATTCCCTATGTTTTGGTTAACATTTAAATGTGCTGAGAAACATATACTTAATAGCATATTTCATAAGTTACTGTGAGAAATTTCTCCCTTACAAGTGAAACACTAACCTTAAATTTAGTGATCCTGATCCCATATAAAAATCTAAGTATTAAAGATTTTAAACCATTTTCAGAGACGAGGCTTAAGAAATGCAAACCACCATAGGAATTTGGGGAATTCCTATGTGTATTCCTCCTCATCACTTTACGCTACAGTAGTCCATCTGTAATGGGCAGGTTATCTACGTTGCTCTCTTGTGCAAAAAACACAAGTATGCTCCATCTTCATGCGTGATAATTTTCCCTTTTCAGTTTACTTGATCTTTACACCTTAGAGGCTTCTTAACGCGGAAATGTTGCTTTCCTGTGGAGTCCCACTTCCTGTCTCCAGGCTCTGGCTCTCACATTTCGATTTCTAAAACCTCGGTAAAAATCTTTACAATCTAACCTCAGTGAGTGTGGGTCTCAGTCACGTAAGATTTAACTAGTTTTAAAATGTCTCAGAACAAAAGCCCAAATCCAGACAATTCCTAATTTGGGGCTACTTGATGCAGATGGTGTAATCTTTCAGTTTAAGCGGTTGCAATCAGGACACACGCTACTTTGTACCCGCTTCCCCCACTTTTCTTCATTTCTAGTGTTCACGAACACAATTTTTAGTGACGATGAAAGAGTCTTTTCTACCCAACACAATGTTTTCTGAGAACGGTGAGCGAGGCCAAAATGGCCGCTGACAGAGCCTTGCCTCGGTCCACCTATTGTCTCTGAGCTCCCACCCAGCGCCTGCGCGTAAGGCTCACCAGCTCAGCCCTACGCGCGTGCACGCCCCGCCCCGCCCCGCCCCGCCCCGCCCCGCCCCCTCCGGAGGCGGAGACGCGCTTGCCTAGTCATCTTGTTTTCCAGGAGTCCAGACGCTGCGGTTGTTAGCTCCGTACTGCCGTAGGAGCTTGTCGCAGCCAGCTGGGTTTTCTCCGTGGTCGTGTTGCAAGCATTGCCTCCTTAGGCTTGGACTCTCTGGCCAGGACGGTAAGACGCAGGGAGAGGCGGGCTAGATGTCGGGACCCCCTTTTGTGCCTCGAGAACGCCCGTGAAGCTCCCCCACAGGCTTGTTGGCCGCCCGCAGTCTCTGGCGCGGTGATCTTTTCTTCTCCGCCTCCCGCTCCCCTCCCCTAGCTGTAGAAAGATGGTCCGCTCCTATTCCAAGCTTTGTCAAGGCCGTTGCTGCGAATTTGTGTGATCCGCGACGAAGAGTTCGCTAGGCGGACAGAGGTTCTCGAACGTTTGTCTCCCCCGGAGGAACCGGGGAGGGCCGAGCCCGGCGTCCGCGGCCGCCATGTTGTCTGCGACGGCAGGCCTCGGACGGGCTCTTAAGATGGCGGCGGGGTGGGGGTGTGGGGGAGGTTGGCGATGACTTGGGTTCTGGAATGTGCCTAAGTCACGCTCTTATGAGGAACTATGCTCTTAACAAAGAGAAGAGCACATTGACTCGATGTAAGGCGACTCGAAAGAAAATGGCGAGTGAATTTGCCCTCAGTGGTGAAAGCAAAAGTTAGGTATAGGAACTCAAGGAAACAGGAATAATATTGTGTAGTTGAAGGGGCGTGTGAGAAGTCGGGTGATCGGGCCTTTTAGGCGTGGATGTTTCTGCCTCCCCTTCTCGGAACAATTGGAGCGTCTTGATTTCGACGCTTGTGTTTGTATAGAGTCGAGATGGAGCCCGGTTGTTAGTACTGGTATGAACGGTAGTTGATGAAAAGTCGTTTCTGTATAATGTCTTTTTCAAGTTAGGAATTTGTAGTTTTGGCAGGAAAGGATTTCCCTCATAGTTGGATAATGATGACTTTTGAGCTTTGATTTAGAAGAACAGTTAAAACGTCACAACTCGAATGAATTTTAGAGGACGAGTTTTATTAAAATGTGACATGTGGGATACAACTTAACCGGGAAAACTTGTCTTTCATGTAGATGAGACACTCAAAAAGAAGTTACTGTCCTGATTGGGATGAAAAAGATTGGGATTATGGAAAATGGAGGAGCAGCAGCGGCAGTCATAAAAGAAAGAAGAGATCGCATAGCAGTGCACGGGAGAACAAGCGCTGCAGATACAATTACTCTAAAACATCTGATAGGTAAGGAGGGTTCTTAGTATCTCAGTAGGAAAATACTTCCATTACAATATTAACATGTCAGTTTGATTTCAGTAAAACTGGTGGGGAATACATTTTCATTATTAAAACTAGAACTGACTTAACTGATGCATTGCTGTTTTCAGCTATGGTTGTAAAATTGGAAGTCTGTTTTTTGGTGGGAAAAAAATTTTTTTTTTTTTATTTTTTTTTTTGGAAAAAAATTTTTTTAATGAGTACTATTTTAAGAGATTTACTGAAAATTTGAGGATATTTGATACCAACATAAAAGCATTGAAAAAAATTCTTTTTCTAGCTATTACCTGGAAAGCAGATCCTTAAATGAGAAAGATTATCATAGTCGACGCTACATTGATGAATACAGAAATGACTACAGTCAAGGATGTGAACCTGGACATCGACATAGAGATTATGAAAGCAGATATCAGAACCATAGTAGCAAGTCCTCTTGTAGAAGTGGGAGAAGTAGTTATAAAAGCAAACACAGAATTCACGACAGCACTTCATATCATCGTTCACATGGGGTATGAGCTCTTTTAAATTTTTTGGAACTTTTATTTCCCATGTGGAACAGGAAAACTTGAATTTGTGTTTGATCATTTGAGAAAATTCTATTTAAGATGAAGTCATCTCAGTTTTAACTTGCAGGATTCTTTGTGCATTGGATAGGAAGTTCCTGAAATACAGTACATGTTTAATTTTATATGGTAACAGATTTTATTAATCATTGGCAACTGATTGTCATTCCAGTGAAATAGTGGAGATAATGTCTGTTAGTTTATAGCAGGGATTACAAAATATTCTGAAAATATTTTTATGGTACTTTGAGAAATTTGATTTGCTTTGATAAATGAAAGTTTTACCTACAAGTAGGATTTTTATATTTGTATGATTAAGGATTATGCTTTGCCTTTGTTCTGGCTAATCCTTTTATCACTAAAAAACAGCCTTGAACATTAGGGTTAGTTATGTGTTAATTTGGAGCTCAAGCTCAGATGACATTTTAAATACTGTAATGTTACTCTTGTATGCCAATTTTTTTTTCTCCCCAGCATTAGAATTTTTATTTTATTTACTGTTTCAATATTTGTTTTCTTAGATTAGCTAGGAAATTATAATTTGGCCACAGTCTACGTTTGACAAGTAAATAATTACATTCTACAATTTTGCAACATTAAATTAGGACACTAGAAACTTAAAGTTATGATTCAGTGAATGCTACAACTAAGCATTTTTTTTTTTTTTAAGAGAAACAATTGTATTATGTTTTGTTACCTTGCCACTTTGAGTATCTTATCTGAAAATCTGTTCCTTGCCATGTTTTTCTCCTGTTAACATAAACTATGTGCCCTGTGAATTTCTGGGGACTGAATTTGAAATTGCTCCTGCCAACCGTTTGTGGCCTGGCGTGTATCTGAATGCCTGAATATCTCCCCGCTGAATGAATTTCGTATTCTGCCCTGAATTCACTCGGGTATATTGATTGGCTGGATGATCTTGGTGCCGCGCACTTGACGTTTCCAGAAGAGTCACCGAAGGAAAAGAACCAGGAGTGTAGAGGATGATGAGGAGGGTCACCTGATCTGTCAGAGTGGAGACGTACTAAGTGCAAGATGTATAGAATATTTTTCAACACTTATTAACTTTTCAGATAACATAATCTATTTATAGATTAAGATTTCAGGGATTTGGAAATCTTTTTTTCTTTCTCTGTTTTTGTTTGTTTTGTTTTTTCCATTTCTTTTGGTGGGGGGGGATTGTGTTTTTGCTTTCTTTAGAAATTTAATGTTATATAGAACTTCCAAAACAGTAAATCAAAGTTAATGAAAGTAGCTTAAGAATGAAATTAGACCTAAAAATAGTTATATATGTTTTTTGGCAGTGTTGACCAATAAACTGTCTAGTGATAAGGAAATTTGTAGCATCAACTAGAATAATCTGCATTTGATAGCCTTTATTGTAAGTAAACTCTTAACTTCTTGGTATAACTGAGTTTTATTTCTCTCTTTTAGATGAAATTGTTGATACTTTAGGTGAAGGAGCTTTTGGAAAAGTTGTGGAGTGCATTGATCATAAAGCGTAAGTTTCTTGGTCTGAAATTGGACTTGGGAAGGTGAACAGTACAGAAAATACATTTGGTTTTAAGGATATGATCTGACTGTGAATCAGTTATTGTCATTATACCCTTTTAGCTTAGGTTTTTATCTTAGATACAGGAAACAGTAAAGTTACTAGCCCTTTGCGTTGAGGCAGTAGCTGTTTATAGTGCATGTAAGCTGCTTCTACAAGCTGAGAACAGATTTTATTGTGTCAGAAGGTATTTTTTGGTTATCCCACTGGGAACAGTTCTGTGGTTTTTTTTTTTTTTTCCCTAGATGAGTTTTTAGCCTTGGTTTCATGTTAGGAGTCTGGAGACTTCCTTACCCCAGACATTGAACCAGTCTTCAGGAACCTATATTTTTAGAAAGTGACATAACTGATACTAGTAACAAAAGCTAGGGCTAAAAACTTTCTAGATTGGTGTCATAAGTTTATCCATGTTCTTCAAACAACTGATTGAAATAAGATAGGATAGGAAATTTCTTTTGTCTCTTGTTTGAATTTCTTTCTCCTTAGGGGTGACAAAACATTTCTAAATGAATTATTAGAGGAGGCTTCCTACTATTGCTTGGTAAGGTTCTAAGAACTAGCACTCTTTTATTTTACTGCCACAATTTCCCAACTTTTTTGGCAACCTGGTTCAAATGAAGATTAGCCAGTGACTGGTACTATAGGAAGAAAACTACTCCATGTATGTTTGTTTTATGTCTTAATTGGAATGTAAATGGAGGTGATAATGTCACAGTATTGTTAAATTAGATCTGTTGGTGCATAAAGAACCAAAAAAGTCAAGTGAGTTAAATGGGCTGATGAAAAAAATCTGTCATGCAGCTTGTATCGACCCTACCATATTTCCAGAGGTCATTCTAGTTGCTAACACTGAGTTGAAGTTGGACATATAATTAGACATAACTATATGTGTATAATTACATGTAATGAGACAACTGAATGCCAAACCATAAATTGGAAAAACAAATACAGCTTCAAAATAGAAGGACAGTTTGAAGAGTGATTTAAAAAATGGATATATCTGGTTTTTTTTTTTAATGTGGACTTCCTTTTCTTAACAGGGGAGGTAGACATGTAGCAGTAAAAATAGTTAAAAATGTGGATAGATATTGTGAAGCAGCTCGCTCAGAAATACAAGTTCTGGAACACTTAAATACAACAGACCCTAGCAGTACATTGTAAGTATCAAAATAGAACTTAGGAAATGGCCTCAGGTAGATTTGAATTGTGAGAGGCTGTACTCAGTTGTTTTTTTGTATGTTTATAGCCGCTGTGTCCAGATGTTGGAGTGGTTTGAGCATCATGGTCATGTCTGCATTGTGTTTGAACTATTGGGACTTAGTACTTATGACTTTATTAAGGAAAATGGTTTTCTGCCCTTTCGACTGGATCATATCAGGAAGATGGCATACCAGATATGCAAGTCTGTGAACTGTAAGCGCTTACATATTCCAGAGTGAGGCTGATTTTAATGACCAATTTGGATATTTGAAAAAATCTAACATACAGTACTTGGTAGCCTGCCTTAAGAGTAGGTAGGGGAAAGATACAGTTGATAACAAGCTGTTGGTCCGTTTACTGCATATCATTCGGTAAATAAGCATATTGTCCAGCATGTAACAATAGTCTTGAACCACTGCCTTAAAAATAAAGGAATGGCAAATCTCACCATCTTGACAACAATATGCTACTTCACTTTTTAAACAGTTGTTTTTCAGTGAACTAACTTGAGAAAGGTGTAGTGGGTTTTAGTCCCTGATGGTTTTCTAACAGGCTGTTGAATGTTAACCACTTCTTTGGACATATGAAAATCAGGCTTTTTGTTGTAGAGCTTTGTAGAGTTGCACAGTTTTTATAATATGGGAACTTTTTCTGTTTTGTTTTCAGTTTTGCACAGTAATAAGTTGACTCACACAGACTTAAAGCCTGAAAACATCTTATTTGTACAGTCTGACTACACAGAGGCATATAATCCCAAAATGGTAAGTCTTTGATGTTTTATCTTCACACTTTCAAATTAATATTTTATGCCTCTTTAATACGCCTTCTTAACCATCATTTATGATTTTCAGAAACGTGATGAACGTACTTTAATAAATCCAGATATTAAAGTTGTAGACTTTGGGAGTGCAACATATGATGATGAACATCATAGTACATTGGTATCTACAAGACATTATAGGGCACCTGAAGTTATATTAGGTAAGAATTTCTTAACTATGCTTTGAGACCTGTTTTGAAGCCAACTTTAAAATTTACTGTTCTAAGTGTTTGTGGGACTATCTTTTTCTATTTTAGGGGTTAGTATAATAAAACACATTAAGGATTTTAAACTTACTCCAAATGGTCAACTCTTTTAAGACTTTTGAGAGATTGCTTAATCTTGATAGGTTTCAGTTTTCACGTTTATAATACATGATGGTATTTTAAAACATAATAATTTAGTGCCTGTTACTTTTCATATACTTTATGTTGGTGTTTGCATGGTGTAGCTTGCTCCCATTTTACAAGCTAATAAATGACGACTTGGACTAAAATTTTTTTCCGTAAGTCTGTTGTCCCAAAAAAGTAAGCCTGATGTGGGGCTTGAAACCAGATGTCTCCAGAGCCAGGATTCTTAACATACTATGCTATTGTGTTATGTTTAAGCTTGGATTAAGTGATCCTTTTAGGATCTTTCCAGCTCAAATATCAAAGACAATAAGAAATACTGAGAATCTTCTCATTAACAGTTTGCTTTGCTTTGCAGCTTTAGGATGGTCCCAGCCATGTGATGTCTGGAGTATAGGATGTATTCTTATTGAATATTACCTTGGGTTTACAGTATTTCCAGTAAGTGACAATGATCTGTTTCAATAGCTTTGCCAAAAGTAAATTGTTTGTTTATATGAATGGACACTTTTAACACAAAGTATACATGTGTTTTAGGTAACGCTTTTACCTTTTCAGGTGTAATTCTGACACTATTTCTTTCATAATTTATTTTATTTTATTTAAAACTTCTAAGTATATTACAAGTAATTATCTTTAAGAAATTTGTGGTGAATTTACTCTGTAGGCCCTTTTTTTTTTTTTTGTAAGTTATAACTTGCTATAAGTGTACCTGATTTAGAGATCACATTCTTTGGTGACTGTAACTATCCATTGACTAAAAACTGAGCAGCTCTGTTAAATAAGAGCAAAACACAATGTGCAAGTAGAGGTAGTTAATAAGTTTTCTTTATTATTTTAGACGCATGACAGTAAGGAACATTTGGCAATGATGGAAAGGATTCTTGGGCCTTTACCAAAACATATGATACAGAAAACCAGGTATGTTTAAGAAAAATGTCATCAGTCGGTCACCTTTACTAGATGTTTTTTAAGTTTTCATTGTCAACATTATAAACGTGAATGGATATCAATTTATTCTTAGGAAACGTAAATATTTCCATCATGATCGATTAGACTGGGATGAACATAGTTCTGCTGGCAGATACGTTTCAAGGCGTTGTAAACCTCTGAAGGTAAGCCTGGGTCTTCGCTTAAATGATCAAAACCTTGAGTTTCTTTCATGGTAGGTAAATAAACTTAAATGGTAGTAGAAAAGACTGTTGACTGTATTTCTTCTCCTTTCAGGAATTTATGCTTTCTCAAGATGCTGAACATGAGCTTCTCTTTGACCTTATTCAGAAAATGTTGGAGTATGAACCAGCTAAAAGGATCACTCTTAAAGAAGCCTTAAAGCATCCTTTCTTTTACCCCCTTAAAAAAGCTACGTAAATCTATAATTGTATAGTTCCATTATAAGAGACCATATGGACTGTATCAGTCCCATTTTTAAATATTGTTATTTTGTACAGCTTTTGTAAATTTCTTGCAATTTTGTATTGCCATGTTTATTTTGTTTGGATGATTTAAGTAAATAGTAATGAATGTCCTTTTCAGTAATTACTGTATAAAATGATTATTCAGAATAAATTTTCTTATTTATGAAATTTATATGAAGCTGTAGAGTTCATTTTTATCATCATATTCTGTTACTGTAAGAATGGATGTATATCTCTTAGTGGAGTTTTCATTAAGTCTAGAAATTTTGGGCTTTGTTGGCATTTTAGGAATTGCCTAAATTGGAACTTTGCATTGGAACTTACACCTTCCTTCTCTGAACCAAATGTAATGAAACCAAGTTATAGAATACCAAGAACTAGAGATTAGCCAAACAAATTCTGTTTTCCCTTCACTCCCAAATTTAATACTGCTGCTTTCTCATCTCTCCCAGTGGGATTCTGCAAATGGCTTAAGGTGCTGAACCCCTTTAAGATTCATAACAGAAACTTCCAGAAATCCTTTGTGGCCAAATCTGAATCATCAAATAGACTGTAAACTCATGTTTTTGTCCATGGCTTTAAACTCCTTGGTCCATTTAGGATTGAACATGGTTGGCTTTATAGTTGCAGATTCATAGCAAAATAGAGAAGAAAGTGCAGAGTATACCACTTGCTTCACCCATAGGTAGCCTCTCCCCTGTCCCCCCATTATCCACATCCCTCATGTGTTAAGCATTATAGGATACAAAGTGTTTTCATTGCTGTAAAAAATCTACTCTATTCCTCCTTAACCTCCCCCAACCACTATTTTTACTGGTTTATCTCCCAACCACTGCTATTTTTACTGTTTTGTCTAGAATTTGGAATAGTTGGGCTCACATACATAGTCTTTTCAAATGGATTTTTATAAACGATATCTATGGTAAAGACAACTATGAACTGGACAAAGACATAGACTAAACACAAATGTTTCAGAAGGAACTGGGGTAAAAATTATGTAGTAATACTGCAGAGTCTTTGCGAGAGTTTTCAAGTTCCCATCTTTTGAGTTTGTAGCAGTGTAGCTACACTGGGTGGTACCGTGTAAATAGTAAAAGCTGCCATTCTATGTGGTGGTTTGGGGGTACTTAACTCTTTCACTTTTCAGAAATCCTCAGGTCCTTAAGTAGGCTAAAGTCTATTCTGCTAGTACTCTGTAAATGGAAGGAACAACATAGCCTGGATGACAGCGTATCTATTGACAACGTTTATTGAAAATATTAAGCCCACTGTTAAGACCTGACTGCTCAGAAAAGATTTCTTTCAAAATACTACTGTTTATTGACAGTGCTTCCCAGGTGGCGCTAGTGGTAAAGAATCCGCCTGCCAATGCAGTAGAAGTTTGATCCCTGGGCTGGGAAGATCCCCTGGAGGAGGGCATGGCAACCCACCCCAGTATTCTTGGCTAGAGAATTCCATGGACAGAGGAGCCTGGTAGTCTGTAGGGTCACGAAGGTCCAAGACAACTGAAGCGACTTAGGACAATAGCAGAAATGAACATTCCTAAGAGCTCAGGGGAGATGGACAAGGAAATTTAATGTTTTCATGCCTGCTAACAGCATCCATTTTGCAGCCCATGGATCAAGGAGTAATTTCAACTTGACAATTCTTTTTATTATTTAATAAGCTACAGCTGTCATAGATAGTGATTCCTCTAATGGATCCTGGACAGTCAATTGAAAGGAAAAAAAATGAAAAGGATTCACAATTCTGGATACTGTTAAGAACATTTGTGATTCATAGGAAGAGGTCAAAATCAATATTAACAAGAGTTAGACATGTATTCTAATTCTCCTGGAAGACTTCGAGGGACTCAAGACTTCAGTGGAGGAAATAACTGCAGATGTGGTGAAAATAGGGAATTAGAAGTGGAGCCTGAAGATGTGGTTGAGTCTCTGCAACCTCATATACAACTTGAATGAATGAGGAGGTATTACTTTTCAGTGAGCAAAGAGACAGGTTTCTTGAGATGGAACCTACTCTTGGTGGAGATACTATTAATATAATTAATAAATTATAGCATATGAATATTACATAAATTTAGTTGGAGTAGTAGAGTTTAAGAGGATCAATTCCAATTTTGAAAGAAGTTCTGGTATTACTGTGGGTAAGATACTATCAAACTGCACTGCATGATACAGAGAAATCCTTCATGAAGGGTGAATTGATGTGGTAAACTTTTCTTGATTTAAGAAATTGGCACAGCCACCTCAACCTTCAGCAAACAACACCCTGATCAGTTAGCATTGAGGGAAGATCAGGAATCCTGGTTCCTCAGCATTGAGGGAAGACCAGCAAAAAGATTAGGACTCACTGACTGGTTAGCATTTTTTAACTATCAGTTAAGTTGTCGTTCAGTTCTGTCCGACTCTTTGTGACCCCATGAACCACAGCACACCAGGCCTTCCTGTCCATCACCAACTCCTGGAGTTTACTCAAACTCATGTCCATTGAGTTGGTGATGCCGTCCAACCATCTCTGTCGTCCCCTTCTGCCTTCAGTCTTAGCGTCAGAGTCTTTTCAAATGAGTCAGTTCTTTGCATCAGGTGGCCAAAGTATTGCAGTTCAGCTTCAACATCAGTCTGGAATTCCAATGAACACTCAGGACTGATCTCCTTTAGGATGGACTGGTTGGATCTCCTTGCAGTCCAAGGGACTCTCAAGAGTCTTCTCCAACACCACAGTTCAAAAGCATCAATTCTTCGGCACTCAGCCTTCTTCATACTCCAACTCTCACATCCATACATGACCATTGGAAAAACCATGGCCTTGACTAGATGGACCTTTGTTGGCAGAGTAATGTCTCTGCTTTTTAATATGCTATCTAGGTTGGTCATAACTTTCCTTCCAAGGAGTAAGCATCTTTTAATTTCATGGCTACAGTCACCATCTGCAGTGATTTTGGAGCCCCTCAAAATAAATTCAGCCAGTTTCCCCATCTATTTGCCATGAAGTGATGGGACCAGGTGCCATAATCTTAGTTTTCTGTAATGTTGAGCTTTAAGCCAACTTTTTCACTCTCCTCTTTCACTTTCATCAAGAGGCTCTTTAGTTCTTCACTTTCTGCCATAAGGGTGGTGTCATCTGCATATCTGAGGTTATTGATATTTCTCCCGGAAATCTTGATTCCAGCTTGTGCTTCATCCAGCCCAGAGTTTCTCATGATGTACTCTGCATATAAGTTAAATAAGCAGGGTGACAATATACAGCCTTATTTTTAGCAATAAAGTTATAAAATTAAGAAATGTATGTTGCTTTATAGACATAATAATGAACACTTTAATAGACTATGAAAAAAAATAGACTACAGTATGGTGTAATTTATCGTTTGTATATGCACTGTTGGGAAACCAAAAGATTAGTGTGTGTTGCTTTATTATGATACTCTCTTTATTGCAGTTGTTTAGACTCAAACCAGCAATATCTCCTAGGTATCCCCATAGAGGAAAGACAGATCGTCTTGATCCAATCCGGTACTGAGCTGATTTGAAACTAGGCTTCAGTCTTTCTCAGGGCAAATCTATGTCCAGTCTACTGTCTTCTTTTTTCAATATCTTTTTAAAAAGTTGTTATTTTTTAAACTATTACTTATTTTTGGCTGTTTGGGGACTTTGTTGCCGCACATGGGCTTTCTCTAGTTTCGGCGAGTGGGGGTTACTCTCTTTGTGGTGCTTGGGCTTCTCATTGCGGTGGCTTTTCCTGTGGAGCACAGACTCTAGGGTGTGTGCTTCAGTAGTTGGCAGCTCCTGGGCTCTAGAGCAGAGGCTCCATAGTTGTGGCATAAGGACTTAGTTGCTTCACAGCCTGTGGGAACTTCCCAGATCAGGGATCGGACCCCTATCTAATTCGTTGCCAAGCAGATTTTTAAAAATTATTTTTTATTGAAGGATAGTTGCTTTACAGAATTTTGTTTTCTGTCAAACCTCAACATGAATCAGCCATAGGTATACATAGATCCCCACCCTTTTGAACATCCCTCCCATCTCCCTGCCCATCCCACCTCTCTAGGTTGGTACAGAGTCCCTGTTTGAGTTTCCTGAGACATAAAGCAAATTCCCGTTGGCTATCTATTTTACGTATGGTAATGTAAGTTTCTGTGTTACTCTTTCCATACATCTCACCCTCTCCTCCCCTCTCCCCATGTCCACAAGTCTATTCTCTATGTCTGTTTCTCCATTGCTGCCCTGTAAGTAAATTCTTCAGTACCATTTTTCTAGATTCTGTGTATATGCGTTAGAATACAATACTTATCTTTCTCTTTCTGACTGACTTCACTCTGTATAAGGTTCTAGGTTCATCCCCCCCATTAAAACTGACTCAAATACATTCCTTTTTATGGCTGAGTAACCTTCTATTGTGTGTATGTACCACAACTTCTTTATCCATTCATCTGTCGATGGACATCTAGGTTGCATCCATGTTCTAGCTATTGTAAATACTGCAGCAGTGAACATTGGGATACACGTTTGTGTCTTTTTCAGTTTGGGTTTCCTCAGGGTATATGCCTACAAGTGGAATTGCCAAGTCATATGGTGGTTTTTATTCCTAGTTTTTTAAGGAATCTCCATACCGTCTTCCATAGTGGCTGTATCAATTTACATTCCCACCAGCAGTGCAAGAGTGTTGCCTTTTCTCCACATCCTCTCCAGCTCTTATTGTTTGTAGACTTTTTGATGATGGCCATTCTGACCGGTGTGAGGTGTACTTCATTGTAGTTTCGGTTTGCATTTCTCTAATAATGAGTGATGTTGAGCATCTTTTTATGTGTTTATTAGCCATCTGTATGTCTTCTTTGGAGAAATGTCTGTTTAGGTCTTTTCCCCACTTTCTGATTGGGTTGTTTGCTTCTCTGGTATTGAGTTGTATGAGCTGCTTGTATGTTTTGAAAATTAATCCTTTGTCAGTCTCATTTGCTATTATTTTCTCCCATTCTGAGGGTTGTCTTTTCACCTTGATTTGCTGTGCAAAAGCTTTTAAATTTAATCAGGTCCCACTTGTTTACTTTTGTTTTTATTTCCATTACTCTGGGAGGTGGGTCATAGAGGATCTCACTTTGATTTATGTCATCGAGTGTTCTGCCTGTGTTTTCCTCTATAAGAGTTTTACAGTTTCTGGTCTTACATTTAGGTCTTTAATCCATTTTGAGTTTATCTTTGTGTATAGTATTAGGAATTATTCTAATTTCTTTCTTTTACATGCAGCTGTCTAGTTTCCCCAGCACCATTTATTGAAGAGGCTGTCTTTGTCCCATTGTATATTCTTGCCTCCTTTGTCAAAAATAAGGTCCCATAGGTGCATGGTATTATTTCTGGGCTTTCTATCTTGTTCCATTGGTCTGTATTTCTGTTTTTGTGCCAGTACCATACTGTCTTGATGACTGTGGCTTTGTAGCATAATCTGAAGTCAGGCAGGTTGATTCCTCCAGCTCCATTCTTCTTTCTCAAGACTGCTTTGGCTATTCGGGGTCTTTCGTGTTTCCATATGAATTGTGAAATTTTTTGTTCTAGCTCTGTGAAGAATGTCATTGGTAATTTGATTGGGATTGCATTGAATCTGTAGATTGTGTTTGATAGTATAGTCATTTTTATAATATTGACTCTTCCTACCCAGGAACATGGAGTATCTCTCCATCTATTTGTCATCTTTGATTTCTTTCATTAATGCCTTATAATTTTCTGTGTACAGTTCTTTTGTCTCCTTAGGTAGGTTTATTCCTAGATATTTAATTCTTTTTGCTGCAATGGTGAATGGGATTGATTCCTTAATTTCTCTTTCTGATTTTTCATTGTTAATACATAGAAATGCGGGTGATTTCTGTGTATTTTGTATCCTGCAACTTTGCGAAATTCACTGATTAACTCTAGTAATTTTCTGATACTGTCTTTGGGGTTTTCTTATGTATAGTATCATGTCATCTGCAGTAAGAGCTTTTCTTCTTTTCCAGTCTGGATTCCTTTTATTTCTTCTTCTTCTCTGATTGCTGTAGCTAGGATTTCCAGAACTATGTTGAATAATAGTGGTGAAAGTGGACACCCTTGTCTTGTACCTGATCTTAGGGGGAATGCTTTCAATTTTTCACCATTGAGAATAATGTTTGCTGTAGGCTTATTGTATATGGCCTTTACTGTGTTGAGGTAGGCTCCTTCTGTGCCCATTTTTTGAAGAGTTTTAATCATAAATGGGTGCTGAATTTTGTCAAAGGCTTTTTCTGCATCTATTGAGATTATCATATGGTTTTTATCTTTCAATTTGTTAATATGGTGTATCACATTGATTGATTTGTGTATATTGAAAAATCCTCTCATCCCTGGAATGAACCCAATTTGATCGTGGTGTTTGAGTTTTTGGATGTGTTGCTGAATTCTGTTTGTTAAGATTTTGTTGAGGATTTTTGCATCTGTGTTCATCAGTGATATTGGCCTGTAGTTTTCTTTTTTTGTGTTGTTTTTTTCTGATTTTGGTATTAGGGTGATGGTGGCCTTGTAAAATGAGTTTGGGCGTGTTCCTTCCTCTGCAAATTTTTGAAAGTTTTAGAAGGATAGGCATTAGCTCTTCTCTAAATGTTTGATAGAATTCTCCTGTGAAGCCATCTGGTCCTGGGCTTTTGTTTTTTGCGAGATTTTTGATCACAGCCTCAATTTCAGTGCTTGTAATTGGGTTGTTCATAATTTCTGTTTCTTCCTGGTTCAGTCTTGGAAGATTAACTTTTCTAAGAAGCTGTCCATTTCTTCCAGGTTATCTATTTTATTGCCATATAGTTGTTCATAATAGTCTCTTATAATCCTTTGTATTTCTTTTTTTTTTATTAGTATTTTATTTGTATTTTTGGAGAAGGTTTACAGTTTCAGAAGAAACACTGATTTTTTTTTTCAAACAATAGAAAAAGTTAAAAAAAAAAAGAATGTATTGTCTTGGAAGAATAGAAGAAGTCTCTTCAGCAAGCAATGGGCCAATTCTGATTGGAGGAACTAGTGAAGCAAGTTACATACAGGAAGTTCCGATTTATCCAGTTTCAGGAATAATGCAAATCTCTTCTTGTCTAGTTGTGTAAGGCTCCAAATGGGCCATCTCAGCTTTAAACTGGTGACACGCTCATAAACAAAGCTTCCAGGGTCCCATCTAGTGTGAATGCAGGGGTGGTTCACTCTCCAGGAGGCTGCATCTGTTTACAGAATTCATCAAACTGCTGCTGCTCCAGTTCTGTCATGACTCTGTTGAGGGCATAGATCTCTGCTCTCTGTCTCTGCTTCAGCTCCTGCTGGGCTGATTTCTGCTTGGCCTTCTCGATTCTGCTGAAAGGCTCCTTAACTTTGGGCTTTTCTTTACGTGAAGATGGATCCATGACTTGATTTCCGTATACGTCTTAGTCACCTCTAACCTCAGGGCCTAGCTTCTGAGCCTGCCGCGCCTCGGATTCAATCCTTTGTATTTCTGCATTGTCTGTAGTAACCTCTCCTTTTTCATTTCTAATTTTGTTGATTTGATTCTTCTGTTTTATTTTTCTTGATGAGTCTGGCTAAAAGCGTGTCAGTTTTGTTTATCTTCTCAGAGAACCAGCTTTTAGTTTTACTTTACTATTGTTTCTTTCATTTCTTTTTCATTTATTTATGCTCAAATCTTTATGATTTCTTTCCTTCTACTAATTTTGGGGTTTTTTGTTCTTCTTTTTCCAAAGTTGTTTTAGATGTAAAGTTAGGTTGTCTATTTGATGTTTTCCTTGTTTCTTTGAGGTAGGATTGTAGTGCTATAAACTTCCCTCTTAGAACTGCTTTTGCTGCATCCCATAGGTTTTGAATTGTGTTTTCATTGTCATTTGTTTCTAGAAATTTTTTTTATTTCCCTTTCCCTTTTGATTTCTTCAGTAACCTGTTGGTTACTTAATGTGTTGCTTAATCTCCAGGTGTTTTGTGTTTCTTACAGTTTTTTCCTTGAAAACAATATCTAGTCTCATAGCATTGTGGTTGGTGAAGATGCTTGATGCAGTTTAAATTTACTGAGGTTTGATTTGTGACCCAAAATGTGATCTGTCCTGGAGAATGTTCCTTGTGCACTTGAGAAGAAGGTGTATTCTTCTGCATTTGGATGGAATGTCCTGAAGATATCAATGAGATCCATCTCATCTAATGTATCATTTAAGACTTGTGTTTCCTTACTAATTTTGTTTTGATGATCTATCCATTGGTGTGAGTGGGGTGTTAAAAGTCTGCTATTATTGTGTTACGTCAATTTCTCCCTTTATGTCTGTAAGTGATTGTTTTATGTGTTGAGGTGCTTCTATGTTGGGTGCATAGATACAATTGTTATGTCTTCCTCTCGGGTTGATCCCTTGATCATTATGTAGAGTTCTTCATGAGGATTGCTTCTCCAGCTTTCTTTTGCTTTCCATTTGCATGGAATATATTTTTCCATCCTCTCACTTTCAGTCTGTGTGTGTCTTTAGGTCTGAAGTGGGTTTCTTGTAGACAGCATATATATGGGTCTTGTTTTTGTATCCATTCAGCCAGTCTGTGTCTTTTGGTTGGAGCATTTGATCCATTTACATTTAAAGTAATTATTGATATATATGTTCCTATTGCCATTTTATTAATTGTTTGGGGTTGATTTTGTAGTCTCTTGTATTTCTTGACTGTATAAGTGCCTTTAACGTTTGTTGTAAAACTGGTTTTGTGGTACTGAATTCTGTTAACTTTTGTTTGTCTGAAAAGCTTTTTATTTCTCCATTAATTTTGAATGAGATCCTTGCTGGGTACAGTAATCTTGGTTGTAGATTTTTCCCTTTCAGCACTTTAAATATATCCTGCCATTCCCTTCTGGCCTGCAGAGTTTCTGCTGAAAGATAAGCTGTTAAGCATATGGGGTTTCCCTGGTATGTTACTTGTTGCTTCTCCCTTGCTGCTTTTAATATTCTTTCTTTGTGTTTAGTCTTTGTTAGTTTGATTAGAATGTGTCTTGGCGTGTTTCTCCTTGGGTTTATCCTGTATGGGACTTTTTGTGCCTCTTGGACTTGATTGATTATTTCCTTTTCCATACTGGGGAAATTTTCAACTATAATCTCTTCAAAAATTTTCTCATACACTTTCTTTTTCTCTTCTTCTTCTGGGACCCCTATGATTAGAATGTTGGTACATTTGATATTGTCCCAGAGGTCTTTGAGACTATCCTCAGTTCTTTTAATTCTTTTTATTTTATTCTCCTCTTCAGAAGTTATTTTTACCATTTTATCTTCCAGCTCATTGATTCATTCTTCTGCTTCAGATATTCTATGGATTCCTTCTAGAGTATTTTTAATTTCAGTAATTGTTTGTCTCTGTATGTTTATTCTTTATTTCTTCTAGGTCTTTGTTAATTGATTCTTGCTTTTTCTCCATTTTGTTTTCAAGGTTTTTGATCATCTTTACTCTCATTATTCTGAATTGTTTTTCTGGTAGTTTGCCTGTTTCCTCTTCATTTATTTGGACTTCTGTGTTTTGTTCCTTCATGTGTGTAGTATTTCTCTGCCTTTTCATCATTTTTTTTAACTTATTGTATTTAAAGTCTCCTTCTCCCAGGCTTCAAGGAAAGTTGAATTCTTTCCTTGAAGAAGATTGAATTCTGTCTTCCTTTTGGTTTCTGCCCTCCTAAGGTCTGTCCAGTAGTTTGTGTAAGCTTCCTGTAGGGTGAGCTTAGTGCTGAGTTTCTGTTTGTTTGTTTTCCCTCTGACGGCCAAGGCTGACTGAGGTGGTGATCCTGTCTGCTGATGATTGGGTTTGTATTTCTGTTCTGTTTGTTGTTTAGATGAGGTGTCCTGCACAGAGTGGTTGCGTGATGCCAGGGTCTTGTATTCCAGTGGTTTCCTTTGTGTGAGTTCTCACTATTTGATACTCCCTAGGGTTAGTTCTCTGGTAGTCTAGGGTCTTGGAGTCGGTGCTCCCTCTTCAAAGGCTCAGGGCTTGATCTCGAGTTTTGCGTGGTTCTATATATTCTTTTCCACTGGTCAGGTACTCCTATCCTCTCTCAGCTGGGGTTCTACATGCACTTCTGTGTCTGAAGGTGTACTCCTGATGTATCCCTGGAGAGAGATGTACTCCACATCCACCTACTCCTCTGCCATCTTGTTCTCTGGCAAGCAGATTCTTTACCACTGAGCCACCAGAGAAACCTAAAATTAATTATTACTTTTTTTTTTAATTGTTGGCTGAGTTGGGTCTTTGTTGCTATGCAAGGGCTTTCTCTAGTTGTAGTTAGCAGGGGCTACTCTAGTTGTGATGCATGGGCTTCTCATTGCAGTGACTTCTTGTTGCAGAGAATGGGCTCTAGAGTGGGCTTCAGTAATAGTGGTGAATGGGCTTAGTTGCCCCTCAGCATGTGGGATCTTCCTGGAACAGGGCCCGAACCTGTGTTCCCTGCATTGATAGATTCTTAACCACTGGACCACCAGGGAAGTCCCCAGTCTCCTCTTACTTCTAAGGATTTGTACTCAGGGAATCTCTGTTAGTTTGGGTTCCCCCTGACAAAATTTTTGCCTAAGACAAAAATTTGACCACAGAAATAACAGAAAGTTTATTTGAGAGATGATGCCGTCAATTATCAATTGTGGAATGGGGAAGTGGAGACAGGGAACAAAAAACAGCTAATATAATGTATACTCTCAAGCTATTTTCTTGATAGTAGTTGTCAAGAAAACTACTTGTCACTGGATAGTTGAAGTTTGATACCACTGAGGAACTTTGGGAACCAGTGTAGATAGAACATGTCTTAAAGTTATTCTACCTAAGTTACCAGAGATAGAAATACGTATACACCAACTGTGATTTAGGCTGCTCTGACTAAACATGGAGGTCAGTGGGTGGGCTTAATTCTTGGTACTTCTGGACTCTGCATTTAGACAGAGTGGGTGCTGGCTCAGGCAAAGCCCTCAGGCAAAGAAATGGAGGTGTTGATAGGAGAAGGGGGACCTGATATGGCCTGGTAGGATGGGTGGGGGGGGGGGACAACAGTGATGTCTGTTTTTACTCTGTCCTGACACTGATTCCTCCAGGTGGTGGCTGGTCACAAGTCAGAACAAAACAAACAAAAACCCTGACTGTAACAGGAGGTTGAGTAGAATAAGCTATAAAGCCTAGCAATTGGTGCTGAGGCCAGTATTAATATTTATCACCCTCTGCTTTACCACACATTCTAGATTCACACTATGCTAGTTGAGGCTTGCTTCTGATGGGAGGCCCATTCCTTCATCCCTTCTGAGGCAAATGAGTCCCTACTTACCTTGCCTTTGTAAGGCCATGTTTGCTGCAGTTATGGACTTGTAATCATCAAGTCATACACCTACCAAGAGTGAGTCCTTAAAGTTCCAGACATATTCTGCCTTGTTCTGTAGTGGCAAGCCTATCTTTTATCATAATCTGGCCCGTTTCCCTGTGATATACTAACACCTTTATTTGGCTGATGGTCAACCAACATAAAAAGTTCCAAATAATCAGGCAGCATTCAGCCCCTGACTTACCCACTGATTTATTTGCCCTGGTGCTCAAGAGTTCATATGTATCCTTACAAAAGTTCATATATCCTACATCAGGCCACTTTTGTCCCTAAAATATTTAATGACCAGGTATTACATATTTTAGGCTGTGCAAAGAGCTCTGTCCACTGGAGGAATTTTTTCCCTCACTACTATCTTTCAGAGCCACCTCTGAGTGGGATTATAATACAAAAGAGTCCATTTTCAGCTATACCAACTAGTGAGCTAACCCATCCATGACCAGCCTGCAATACCTACTTACCCCCTCCCTCTAACACACCAAAACCAAGGGAGAAGGGCTGCCGCAACGTAGGTATATGATGGGACGTACCTGTGCCCTCTGAACCTGCTTGTAATGGATCCCGTCCATAGATTATTTTGGAAGACAGTGCTCCATGGGAACGTGCAAGCTTCTGCACAGTCTGGGCTTCCCGACTGTCTCTCTGGGTTAAAGAATGGCTGAATGAGGGCTTCCCTGGTGGCTTGTTGGTATAGAATCTGCCCACCAACGTAGGAGACATGGGTTCCATCCCTGGTCCAGGAAGATCCCACATGCCATATAGCAACTAAGCCTGTGCACCGCAACTATTGAGCTTGAGCTCTAGAACCCGCAAGGTGCAACTGCTGCAAACTGCGTACCCTAGAGCCTTGCCACACCACAAGAGAAGCCACCACAATGAGAAGCCTCCTCACCGCGACTAGAGAAGCCCTTGCTCGCTGCAACTAGAGAATGCTCGTGCAAAGTAATGAAGACCCAGCACAGCAAAAAATAAATGAATAAATTATTTTTAAAAAGACTGAATGACAAATATATCTTGGAAATTAGAGACAATGAATTGCTCTATGGGGTTTTAGAGACTCACCTTCCCTGGAGCCATTTGCTTCTGTTCTAAGAGCAATAAAAAAAAAAAAACAACTTCCCTGCTGGCTCAAATGATAAAAAGCCTGCCTGCAATGTAGGAGACCTGGGTTCAATCCCTGTGTCAGGAAGATCCCCTGGAGAAGGAAATGGCAACCCACTCCAATATTCTTGCCTGGAGAATTCCATGGACAGAGGAGCCTGGTGGGCTATCGTCTATAGAGTCTCAAAGAATTGGAAATGACTGAGTGACTTTCACTCAGTCACTTAAGGGCAATAAAACCTCAGAACCTTCTTTCTTTTACCCAATCAAAGGGAGAGCGGGCACAGCTGTGCTTTCATCGTGTATCCGCTCTGAGTTTCATGGTTCCAGGGTTCACACTGGCAGATACATCTGGCTCTCTTCCCATCAACCTGCAGGGAGCTGCAGTGTGGGGAGACAGCACAGATGCTCTGTGAGTAAATGTTCTGTTCTCCAGTCCAGAGGTCTCACCGTGTGTGTGTGTGTGTGTGTGTGTGTGTGTGTAGAACTGTGTGTGTGTGTGTGTGTCCAGAGGTCTCACCGTGTGTGTGTGTCTGTAGAACTGTGGTGGTGTGGCAGGCTCACTGGATTATCCAGGAAGGATAATATCTCTGACTCTTCACCATTGCAGCCTTCCTTGTTACCATCTGGCTCATGAATGATCCAATCAGGAATCCTGTCTTGAGTGTCTCATCTTGTAGGATCATCTCTTGTCCCAGCTGCTTTAGTTTGGGATTTCCCCAGAAGCAGAAACCCTGAAACATGATTTCAAATGCAAGTAGGTTCTTTGGGAGGTGATGCCAAAAACCAGTAAGAGAGTGAAGTGCGACAAGGAAGGGAAGGCAGTTGAAACAGGATGCATCATCAAGAAGTTCCCATTGTGGATATACCTAGAACGTAACTCCTCTGTGGACGTCTGGGAGCCAATGTAGAAAATGGGTCTCAGAGTATTCTCCCCAAGGGGCAATGTTGAGGACTCCTGGGGTGGGGAGACTCAGCATTTCAGGCTGCCAAACACAGAGCAGCTCACAGACAAATCAATGCAAATGAGATGCCCACAGCTGGAAGGTCACCTCCATTCAGTATGATGGCGGGAGGTCCGAGGGAAGTGGGCAGGCCACTGGTGGTATATGCTGCAGGGTCCTAAGTGAAGCATCTGGGGTCCTCCTGCCACGGAGGAGGCATGCTTCTGTGGTCCTCTGTGGCAGGCCTTCAACACCCTCTGCCCGCCCTGCCTCCCTCCCCCACCCCCCGCATGCAACCACCTAGAACTCTGCCCAGCCTCTCAGCCACCATTGGTAAATGCCTTAATATTTTGAGGTGTTCCCTCTTTGGACCTCCCTTTTCCCTTCTCAGGAATGTTAGTCCCCAAGACATCACTGATGGTAACTCCTCAGTGTTTCCAACTTACGCATTTTACATTTTATTCAGGTTTTCTAGTTGCTCTTAGTAAGAGAGTTTGTTTGGAATATGTTATCCTGCCATTGCCGGAAGCAGAAACCAAGCAGCAAACAAAGTACTTCATCCAAGACAGCAAAAGTTGGGATTTTCACTTCTCAGGTATCAATAGATTAGCAACTGAAGCATTGGTAAATCTATTGATATATTGCCCACCATAAATGCTTCGTTTTTCTGCATCCTGTGAGATTTACTCTCTTGCTGGTAAGCCAGACATGGAATAACTCTTACTGGTCTGCTTTCACAGAGAGCTTTGAACTGTAGGTTCTAGAAAATCTCCCCTCACAGGGCTCAGATTCCTCTGAAACCCCTGTGTTCTAACATCTGATTCTTAATTGGTAGTAGTATGTCATTATCAGTATATCAGTGTATGACTGATAAGTCATATATATATACATGTTGCCTTTGTCTTTTCTTTGGTAAACTGAAGGCATCCATAGATTGTATTATTTGTTAGAAACTGCTATTTTCAACTTTTATAATTTAGTACTGAAATAATACATGAACACTTCTCATTAATAGAAGATTCAAACAATATAAAATATAAAATAATATAGATTAAAATAGATTAAAGTCCCATTTCACTCATCTTCCTCATCCTCATCCCCATCCCAGAGATGCATTTGCATCTGTACCTATGTACACATTGAAACAAAAATTTTATTTATTATCTATTTGGCTATACCGAGTCTTCGTTGTGGGAACTCCAATCTTCACTGTGGCATGCTGACTCTTAGTTGTGGCATGTGGGATCTACGTCCCTGACCAGGGATTGCACCTGGGCTTCCTGCAGAGTCTGAGGCATGGGACCTCCAGGGAATTTCTTATGTACTCATTTTTAAACTTTAGAAATGAGGTTGGACCTCTTGCTTTTTTTCTTATAGCGAAAGTCTCACTGTAAGTTAGGTGTGGCAGAATTTTTCCAAAAATATCTACAACAATCTCTCCCACTTCACACATTCTTTGGAACTGGTAACTGCTTCAAATAACAGACATAGCAGCAGTCACGCCAGGTCATGAAAGCCCATGAGGCTTCTTCTTGCTTTCGTTGAACACCTGCTCTCAGCAGCTCCCTCTCGGGGGACTACGTTTTGGAATCCAGCTCAATGGTGTGGTAAATCTCCCATATACCTGTGCTGTCTCTACTCCTACTTGTGCTGTGATCATCACAGACTACATCATTCGACATCGTAAGTTCAACAGTTTTATTATAATCAGATGGAGAAAAAAGAATTACAAAAAATACATTTATACTTTTACATTTACCTATGTAGGGACACTTACCGATACTCTTTATTTATGTGGGTTTGAGTTACTGTGTAGTGTCCCTTTTGTTTCAGCCTGAAGGACTCTTCAGTACTTCTTGTAGGGCAGGTCTTCTATAACAGATTTGCTGTGTTTTTGTTTTTCTGTGAATTTCTCAATTTTCCCTTCATTTTTGAAGGATAGATTTGATGCCTACAGAATTCTTGAATGACATTTTTTTTTTTTTTTAAGCACCTTGAATATGTCATCTCATTGCTTTCTGGCCTCTGCGGTGACTCATGCATTCAGATGCCAGCATTCCAAGCCACGTCCTTGTAGTAATCATTATGCAATAATGGCCAATAATGGTCAGTGCAGCAGGCACTGGGTCTCTCAAACACTTCACTTTTGAAGTGCTTCATCAATAATTTCATTAACTGTGATGCTATTTCATGCCATAGATTCCTAGAATTCTGTTTCTGCCAAAAAAGCTCCAGAGCGTATTCAAGTACAAACCAGATCCCAAATACCCTCTTTCACAGTTTGTTTTCAAGGGCCACTCCTGGTGCCAATTCTTTCCAGCCAGGAGACCAGAAAAAAAATCTAATTGTTTTAACAGAGATTTAATATAAAGTATTTTAAAGTAAGAACTAGGGAATTGACAAGGCAGAGGTAGTAACTGCAAGAAGCAGCAATCCTGTCTATGGCTGAAGGGAAAAAGGCTTTAAAGGTTTAGAAGAGAACCCAAAGAGCAAGGATTCAGTTTGGGGAGGGGCACATGCTTGGCTACAGCCTTCAACTCAGAGAATGAACCCCGTGGAGCTGAGGCAGATTTTTGAGAGAAAAACGCCAGTTGGCTGGTCCTGGTATTTCTGAGAGTGACTGTAGTCAGTGTGGAAAACTGCAGAATGGAGCTCAGTGCCTTTGCCGGGGTGAAGGGCCATTGCTGAGCTGACACTGACAGGAAGAGGCAGCAGCAAGTCAGCCTCCTGCTTTATCACTCCAGTTTCCCTCAAAGACCCTCTATCAGCAGAGCCTAACTAGTAGCTCAAGGCAGTAAAGCATCCGCCTGCAATGCAGAGACCCAGGTTCGATCCCTGCGCTGGTAAGATACCCTGGAGAAGGAAATGGCAATCCACTCCATTGTCCTTGCCTGGAGAATCCCATGGACAAAGGAGCCTGGCAGGCTACAGTCCATGGGGTCGCAAAGAATCGGACACAACTGAGAACCAGATGGCATACAAGAAATGCAGTGTGCAGAGTTCCAGCCCTAAAATCATGTAGGATGAAAGGGTATGTTGAAGCTAAGAGACAACAGCTTCATAATTGGCATATTACCTCCTGATTTTTTTCCCCCATGATGATGGATTTATTTGGATTTTCTCCTTGAGTCTATTACGGCTATTTTGTTTGCGCTTTCACTTTATATTTCTAAAGAACCATTCAGGATTACATTCATCTGCATGGAATAGGATACCTGAAATAAAAATGATCTAGATAAGATTATCTGAAAGTAGTCCAGATGTAGGTTGTTCAGGGATATAATGCTGTTATGAACTCAGGATTTTCCTATTTTGTTGCTCTACAATTCTCCACAAATAGTTCATCTTTATGGTCCAAGAATCCTGTTTGAACTCCAGTCATCATGCCCATTTCCCAGGTAGCAGGAAGAAAAAAAGGGAAGGGAAAAGACATGGCCACTTCCTCTAAAGGCATCGTCTGTAGCTGAATCATATGGTCACTCTTACTTACAAGGGAGGCTGACAGATGTTCTGTGAGCAGACAAGTGTCCCGCTAAAGGTTGAGGAGTCTTAAGAACAAATCGGAAGAATCACTATTTGGGGACTACTGTGGCTCTGCTACACAAGGGTATTGTGCTAGGGATCTGCCCACGCTTTTGGAGGGGGGAGTTTAACATGACGCTCTTATCCTGTATGCCGTCAACTAGTCCATAGCCCCCATCATTTCTCCCCATTTATACAGATGGTATACCCATTTTCTGCTGACTTCTGTAAGGGCAGTCAGTGGTGGCATAAATTGAGAAAGGATAGAGGTGCTCTTACAGAGCCCAATAAATTCATCTATTTTCAGCTTTATTCCTTACCCGCATCCTTAAAACGAGCAGTCCAAACTTCTGAGACTTTCCTGGGCACTGCAGTGTTGATCTGTTTCTCCTTGTTGGCTCTCTACTGTGCCACACGGGGTTAGAACAGAGAGTGCTGAAACCAAGTCAGTCGGTCATCTGCTTCCCTTCTTCCAACAATTGAGTATTTTTCATCTGCCATTAACTCTTTGTGACTTTTTAAAAATATTTTAAAAAAATATTTATTTCTGGCTGTTCTGAGTCTTTATTGCTGCACGCAGGCTTTCCCCACTTGCGGCAAGTGGGGGCTATGCTCTAGTTGCGGCGCACAGGTTTCTCGTTGCAGCGGCTTCTTCTGTTGTGGAGCATGGGCACACACAATAGTGTTGCTAAAGCAGGCAGCGTGATGATGGTTGTTGAAACTTCCATTACCTTCTACCAATGCAAATCTATCAAGAGACCTGAATTCAGCTCTCAGTTTCCCATGAACATATCCTTCCTTGCCAAACAAAATAGCTGCTGAATCAAGTGATTATGTGACAAGTACTGCATCAAGCATCTCTATTTAAACAGATCATTTCATTGTAAACTTCTCAACCACTCCATGAAATCGGCATCATTATCACAGTTCCTTCTTTTACAGATGCAGAAAAGGCGGAGACGTGGGTTCGATCCCTTGGTCGGGAAGATTCCTTGGAGTGGCAGCCCACTCCAGTACTCTTGCCCAGAAAATCCCACGGACGGAAGAGCCTGGTGCAGACTATTGTCCATGGGGTCGCACAGAGTCGGACATGACTGAGCAGCTTCTTTCACTTTCACTAGGTGTTAAGAGATGCTGCTGCTAAGTCACTTCAGTCATGTCCGATTCTGTGTGACCCCATAGACCAGGCTCTGCCATCCCTGGGATTCTCCAGGCAAGAACACTGGAGTGGGTTGCCGTTTCCTTCTCCAGTGCATGAAAGTGAAAAGTGAAAGTGAAAGTGAAGTTGCTCAGTCTGTCCGACTCTTCGCAACCCCATAGACTGCAGCCCACCAGGCTCCTCCGTCCATGGAATGTTCCAGGCAAAAGTACTAGAGTGGGGTGCCATTGCCTTCTCCATAAGAGATGCTGATGGCTTCAATTCAGGTGATGGCATTGGAAAGAAGTGATTCTGTAATTGGAATGGGTAGGATTTGATCTGTTAGATATGAGAAGAGAAGGGACCTGACGCTTTCTGGAGAGGGTAGATGGCAATTTTTGAACGTGCACAGGTTTGGATGGGAGTTTGAAGTACATGTGAGTCAAACGAAAGCAAACATTATCTGGAGACAACTGTCTTCTGAGGGCACAGGTCTTTTGATGGTATTTTAAACACGAAGGCAAAACAGAAAGGACCAGGAAAAGGACCGAGTTTTAACCAACTCCAGCACTCAAAGGTTACTGACAACAACCAGTGCAAGTCATTGCTCTTCTTTTTACATTAGTAAGGAGTTCATGAAATTTTATTCAATTTCAGGGGTACAGGCAAGCAAATTTCACAGTTAAACACAAATAATGCAGCAATGTAATTACTGGCTTGAACGGCTGTACTTGAGGTTGTTCAGAGTGTCAAGAACTATCTGGATTATCAGCTATCCCGTTTTCTCCATTCTTCAGCTATTTGCCATGCCAGGATCCATTAGTCCTAACTAGAATGGAAATAAAGTGTACTTACAGAGATAATATTTTATTCTTAAGATGCAGAGAATGTAGAACACCTTTCTGAAAAGAGTATTCTTCAGTCTGTATTTCCCCAATGTTTACCTCTAAGTCAACTTGAAGCACAGCCTTCAGGAGTTTGGCTTTAAAAAAAAATGGTTTAAACTATTTTCATCCTAAGATATTTTAAAATGGTTATTACACTGACTGGAAATTCCCTGAAATGAAACAACTCAATTATATTTGATAACTTTGTAGCACCCCAAATTCATTATACATATTGAATGCATAGTTCGCAGACCTACACCAATACAACTATAAACATTCTAATTGTATCACAGTTTAATGAGATATTGGTCCCTCTCGATAAAGTCTACAAAGCAAAGGACTGAACAGGTTTGTTGCCATTGTCTCCTCTAGGGTACTAGAGTAGGCACAAGCAGTTGAAGCCTTTACTTTAAGGTTAACTGAGTAAATAACTTGACAGCAATTGAGTGAATTTGTAAAATATTCTCACCCTTTTTTCAATTCATTAAGAGGTGAAATTATAATCTTGGAATAAAGATAAAAGGATTATAAGTGCATTGGAAAATTAAAACGATTGGATTTGGTATGGTGGCTAATAGCCATAGTTAAATAGAAGGAAAAAAAAGTAGAGAGGGAAAGGAGTTTGGAAATCTTTCTGATCCAAACCAAATTTCATACAATTATGCAAGATTGTGTTTAAGTACAAATCCACTACAATTCAAGTTTTTTAGACAGAGGCCAATTATAAACTCATTATTTTGAAGTCAAAAGTACTTATTTTCTAGATCCCGCTTATATAAAGCCATCTTAAAAACATATTTCTTAATAATTATATGTGAAACCATTAGGCCTCAGTAGGCTGGTGAATAGACATACTCTTTATCAATACTAGAGCACTAATATTTTACATGAAAGATCACAGCAAGGCAGTTTACTAGAATTGTCACAGAAATGCAATAGCCTGTTTTACGTGGCACCTGTAAATAGCATCGGAGGAAATTTTTACAAAGGTAATTCAGTAGTCTAGGTATTAATTAATAAAGTACACTAAAACTTTGGCATCTATGTTACATTTTCAACCAGCCAATAATAGTGCTATCAGTTCCTGCAAGCAGCTTACTTGGGTATGACTGTAGACTCACTGGTAAAATTTCAATGCCATTTATCAAAGTGTTATAACCTACTTTAATTAAATCATTCACCTAGGATTTTAACTGATTTTTATAGATAAGAAGGAACCTGAATGATTCTAATTATGAATACATTTCTAAATCAAGCAAGAATCTATCAAGCTGTCCAAAGCCACGGGGAAATGATTTGTCTCATGCCTGTGGCAGGAAGGGTGTAAAGCACAGCTGTTAAATGGTGGTGACTGGCAGACAACAAAGGTCTGCTATTTTCTATGACTCTGGCAGAAAATAATACTGTCCAGGATTTGGACACACAAAGATACGTCTGCCAATGCAAATGTCTACCACTCGGTGGCCCTCCCCTTAAAAAATATATTAGGGTATGATTTCTCAAATGGGGGTGGGTGTCACCCCCAAATAGGACCCCCAAACCCCCTTACTCTTTTCATGTAAAAACCAGATACAATACATATACAGCATATCTGTGATACTAAAACTCATTGGGGCAATTCCCTGGTGGCCCAGTGGTTAGGACTCCATGTTTTCCATGCTGAGGGCACAGGTTCAAATCCTGGTTGGGGAACTAAGATCCTGGAAGCCATGTAGTGTGGCCAAAAAAAAAAAATTCACTGGTGCACTGTTAAAAAAGTTTAAAAGGCTTTATAGGGATAGGGTTGATGAGAAAAAAGCCTTAAAAACACTGAATTGGAAATAAATCTCAGTCACAAGCATTTCTTCTCCCCACCATCACTATGCTGTGTTAAAATATCCTGTGGCATTTGGAATTTTCCTAAGAATATAATAAATGTCTCTAGGACAATACTCCCAGAATAATTAAGATTAAGAAATTTAATCAGCTCTAAGCACACATTTAATTATGGTATCTAAGAGGAGACTTATCTTTAGAAACTGACACCAAGTTAGGAAAAATCAATGAACATTTATCGGATCATGATTACAAGTACAATCTTAACATCTATATTTACATATCTGAGGTTGGCACTGGCAGCTGAGACTCAAAATTGCCACTTAAAATTCAGAATGAAAATCTGCTAAGTCTTTTTAGAAAGCATTCCCTTTCTTTACACTATACTGTCATAGGTGACATCCACTTACTGTTAATATTGTAGTAAGTAAACACTACTTTGTCATTATGAAGGAAAGAACTGATCAGACAAGGATCATAATGTAGTTTTCTGGAAAACTACACACACTTTCACTATACACAGTATATAATAAACAAGGTACACTCTGTACTGCAGTAACATGCAATGGTTTGGTTGTAGAAATGTTAATGTAATTTCTGCTACATCAGAATTCTGTGAAGTTGGGAGTCATAAGGATGAAAAGAGCGATTATTTAATGCTTACACAGTAGATATATCTGACGCATAACATAGTTACCACTAGGCATCAGCATGGAATTTACAAAAAAAAATTAAAAAAAAAAAAAAAAAAGAAGACTGACCTATATAAACCTAAGTGTAAGGATAGACTTTATTTTTTAAAAAAAGTCTTTTGAGGACTACAAATTACAAAGTAAAAGCAGATCACTATGTAGAAACCTAGTGAATACATTTTGCCTGTGCATGAAAGCTTTATCAAAAGTCATTCATTTAACAATTTCACCCCCTTCACAATGGTATCAATTATAATGCTTTTCTTCATAAGGTTATACCTTTATTTCAAACTATATTACATGTTATTCCCTCAAGATAAACTTCTAAACACAAATTCTTGGCTCATAAGAATGGCACCTTTGAAAAAGGCAATTCCCACTCAAGTCTCTCGTGGCATTATTCCAAGCTCGTTTCTTTCATCAGTCAAAAAACTTTCGAAGTGTTCACTTTCAACGTGAAATCTTTGCAGCAAAAAGCGTGACCATACTTTGTTTTCTAATGACTACATATAAAGACAGGTAGCAGCAAGAAAAGATGGAAATTAAAAAGGCAGCCATTAAAATAAATGGATCAACTGTATAGAAGAGATATTTGGCTCATGGCAATTTAAAAAACTGGCAACTAGGTTAAGTTAATAGCCAGATAATTGAGTCATAAATGAACCTGTGAAGAGAATGAAGCTGGTCCACTATGACCAAGTAGGAATACATCATTATCACTGCACTTTACTCTTTACAACAAATATGCAAAGCCAACAGGCAATATTGAGTTATATTTGCAGTCCCAATCAGAACATGCTGATCATTTTTCTTTCAACAATTTTCTGGGTTTAGTACAGTCATTTGCTTTACTCGCACTATTTTTAGTCCTTTCTCACGAATCTAAGTGCAGGATAAGTGTAAAACACTTTAAGTGACAAGGCTTTTTCCAAGGTATATTTGAAAATGGTTTTGTGGAAAGAATATTCATTTGTTTTGTGTGGAAAGAAACAAACTGAATGCAGAAGTTTCTCAATGGGAAAAAGCTCCATTTTTTTCTTCCCACTACCGTTGTCACATATAATTTCCCAAATACCCCACTTTCAAGTTTGTTCCCCATGGCTTCATTTTAGGGAATAAAAATCAGAGAGCAGACAATTGAGCTCAAGTACATCTGGGGCTAAAAATGCCAAGAAAATGTTAACATGGAAGCAATGGTCCAAATACTCAAGATTCTTGAGTTTTCATTGATGAGCAGGGCTTTGGGCATATCAAATTATCACACAAATCATTGCCTTCTGAGACACTGGATACTTTTACAGTTTAATTTGCAAACAGAATTTTTATAACAAATTATTTTTAACCAAATCATATCTTGAAAACTGTTTATATAGAAAACCCAGGGAATAAAGTGAACTGTTCATTGTGGAAGGCCTTAAATTACATTATTACAGTAGAAAATACAGGAGGTAGAAGATAACTGAAAAGACTAATGCAACATCAGATTCAAATCTATAGCTCCTGTAGCTACTTAAAACATGGTTTTAGAAACTAAATCCAACATTTCCAGTAACCATAGAAACAGTTAAAATAAAATTTGCCATGAAAGCCCTTATATCATGCTTGATATAGGGAGGTAGGAAGATGTAAGAACCAGGACACATGAGACATGACATTTTATCTACAACTCCTGTTTGCTTTACTGAGGGTGTAGTTTCAAAATTCAGTCACCTTCTTCAGCTTCAGACTCAGATTCTAGAAAAGGGGAAAAGTGCAATCAAGCATTACATGATATCAAAAAGTAAAAGTTCCATTTATAACTTTACTTAAAAATTTTTATTAATAATGATCTACTCATATGACGAGGATATCAAAAAGTATGCATCTGTAAATCTTAAAATTCTTAAGTATTTGAACTTCCCTGGTGGCTCAGATGGTAAAGAAATCTGCACTGCAGGAGACCTGGTTTCAGTCCCGGGGTTGGGGAGATTCCCCTGGAGGGCACGGCAACCCACTCCAGTATCCTTGTCTGGAGAACTCCATGGACAGGAGTCTGGGAGGCCACAGCCCATGAGGTTCCAGAGTCGGACACGAGTGACTGACTAATACACATATTCTCAGAATTTTCAATTTTCCTAAGAATGTTAGTATTATGGCCAAGGCATCAAAATACCTGAAGTCTAGTTTTTCTCCGCTGCCTTAAAGTAAATGAGTTTTTGGAGGTGTGTCATGAATGAACAAAAATCTGTACCTTAGGTACAAAATGGTATCTGCATGAAAGACGACATGTATGGACATATTCTTGTCCACATTAAAGTAAGTTCTCAGGCTTTACCAAACAGACTGCACAAATGAAAAGACTTACCTTCCTCAGCATTTTTGAGCCACTCTACAAACTTTTTCATTTGCTCAAGGAAGACACTCTTCCCCTTGGCAACGTGTGCATCTTTATACCACTTTAGAATGGGTTCTTCACTCAGAACTTCAGCTGTAAAGAAGAGAGCAACCTTTACATCTGTGGAGTTCTCATATAGTACTCCCGTAACTAAGGCAGAGTTAGACACTCCCTGAGGTGCATATGCCTTCATAGCGTTTTTATTTTTACTGAAATGTGGAGTAAAACCAATTATTTTTGTTGCTTACAAAATAAATCTGTATTCAACACTCAACTAGTTTCTTCAACAAATTAATATTTTAAAGAAAAGTAGAAAAGATGAAATGAGAACCATATACTAAGAAACTTTTTATCAACTTGTAGAGTGATTCTCTCAACGGAAGACAACCTGATCCCCTGGGGACATCAGACAATGTTTACACACACTGCTGGTTGTCACACTGGGGAGATGTGCTGCTGGTACCTGTTGGCTGATGCCAGGGATGCTGTTAAACACTATAATGCACGGGACAGTCATCTACAAAACAGTTTTCTGGCCCAAAACAGTAGGGTCAAGGTTGAGAAATCTTGTGATAAATGATTAGGGATATTTGATAGATAATTAAAAAATTATTTTACATGTGGTACTGTGATGTTCCTTAAAAGTCCAGTGTTTTCTGAGGAAACCAGATCTGAAAGAGACACGTGCACCCCAATGTTCATCGCAGCACTGTTTATAATAGCCAGGACATGGAAGCAACCTAGATGCCCATCAGCAGATGAATGGATAAGGAAGCTGTGGTACATATACACCATGGAATATTACTCAGCCATTAAAAAGAATTCATTTGAATCAGTTCTAATGAGATGGATGAAACTGGAGCCCATTATACAGAGTGAAGTAAGCCAGAAAGATAACATTACAGCATACTAACACATATATATGCAATTTAGAAAGATGGTAATGATAACCCTATATGCAACACAGAAAAAGAGACACAGATGTACAGAACAGACTTTTGGACTCTGTGGGAGAAGGCGAGGGTGGGATGTTTCGAGAGAATAGCATGTATATTATCTATAGTGAAACAGATCACCAGCCCAGGTGGGATGCATGAGACAAGTGCTCGGGCCTGGTGCACTGGGAAGACCCAGAGGAATCGGGTGGAGAGGGAGGTGGGCGGGGGTTTCGGGATGGGGAATACATGTAACTTCATGGCTGATTCATGTCAATGTATGACAAAACCCACTGCAATGCTGTGAGGTAATTAGCCTCCAACTAATAAAAATAAATGAAAAAAAAAAAGTCCAGTGTTTTACTGATAAAATTAAAAGTTATTTATCAACTTTTCCAGAATTAAATGAGGACTTTAAAGACTTACTTCTAAATAATCTGGAGGAAGTAAGTGGGGGTATAGATACTTTAAAGAAATCTAACCACAAGTTGATAATCACCAAAGCACAGGGTGCTTAAAAAAAATCTGGGGATGCAGGTAGGCCTCTAGGTTTAAAATACAGGAACCAAGAAAATCATCTGTCTGGGGAAGAGGACTGGTAGAATACAGCAGGTGAAGTCTGAGGCTCATCAAGAAGGCTTCAGAGATGTTTCAATGATAACGCACTAAAACCGTACCCAATTATATCAGAGACAACTTGGCCCTGTGATTAGAGTGAAATACTTTAGGGTGCTGATGTTCAGAGAACTACTCAGAATTATTTTGAGTTTTCTGGGTTTTGCAATAAATATATTAACAAAATTCAAAATTTAAATTACCTTTATAAAAAAGCACCACTATTTTCTGGAAGGCTTTCATGAAATGAATGTTGTCATAGCAGTACTCCTGAATCTTCAGTAACAGAGTCAGCTCAGACTGACCTTGAGTTGTAAAGGCAGCAAGTAGAGGGCTGTATTGCTTTTAAAGGGAAAGGAGAAAAGATTTAGTCATTCAGTACAATGAATTTATACTGAATGTAGTGAATTTGTACATTCAGTACAAACTTCTAAGACAGAATACAACTCATCTTTTACAATCACTATATATTCTATTTAGTGGAAGTTTTTTTTTAAAACAAACAAAAAAGGCAGAACAATCTCTTACGCATTTAAATCAAAGAGGCAATATTAAACCAAGGATTCCAGATAACTGTGACTACAATCTTAATATTTTAAAGGGAAAAAAGAATCCTATTTTTCAATATTCTTTCAAAAGCAAACACCAAATTACAGGTTTAAGCTACTTTTAACATGAGTTTGTTTTTATCCTGTAGGTAATAGAAAGCCCAAGTTAAGACTTTTGAAAAGGTTATCACCAATATTTAATGTTATTTGTCTACTTACTGGTGGCTTACCCCAGAAACCATAGGATATGAGAAATCCTTTTGGAAAAGTACACGGACAGTGCACTTATCCCCACTTAACAAAAGCAAGGTTTTATCAGGCACAATTCTAATACCTTCAAGTGCTTGATGGCTTGCTCTGCTACAAGCTCCTCTTTTTTGTTCCATTCCACAGTGCTCATTACGCTGGACCACACTATTCCAATGACAACGGGTTCTGGGATGTTGTTTTTTTTCATTTCTTCCTTGACATACAAAATTATCTGCAAAAGAATCCAATTATCGTACAGAAGTAAGTTTGATATTTAGTACAGAACTAAGTTTGATACTATACATATCAAACTTACAAAAAGCATAAAGACTTTTCCATGCAACTAGCAATGACCAGGAGACCACATACAACCACACAACTTTTAAAACTAGAAGGTAGAGACTTCTACTTCTAAACCTTATGTTACACACAGGCAAACTACCTAAGAAAAGCCCACGATGAAAATAGAAAGGTCTGTCTATTGGCCTGCACCTTACAAAATCCCCAACTATTAGGATTTCAGGGCACATGTAAGGCACCAAATATGAAAAAGACTGAGGCAAAGCCCCAGCATAACATTCTCAGCTATTATTAAAACTCACTCTGGTGAAATACTTACATCCTTAAATGGATCACCACGGGACATCTGTTCTTGAAGTTCTTTCTGGAGTTCCTTACGAGCTCCTATGGTTTGCTGATTCCGAACATATTCTGAAAGCTCTTTCAAGCCTGCCTCAGTAAAATACTTTGTGAAGTGTTCAACGCTTTGTTTATTGGCAGGAAAAAGTTCCTGAAATGAAAATTTAATCTTGTTAAATGGTCTTCAAATCATTCAAGAAAAACACTTTCCCTCTTCTCACAGATTAAAAATGGGAAAGCTGTCTGTCACATTTTCCTTAAGTGTTGTCAAGAGAGGAAGAATGAAAAGTCACAAACCATCAGTCTGTTATCCATGCTCACTTTCCGAAGACTTGCAGCTACTGCATTGATATCTTTTTCATTTATCCATGATTTAAAGAGCTTTACAGCAAAAGCTGCTGAAACCCCTGTAGAAAAACAGAGCTTATTTAACAGAAGTACCTTCTTGGATTTCAATGACTTTATCTCCCCATTTCCTCCCTCTGAAGGTCCAGCACACAGGATTATTCACTTTATCCCCAAACCTACCCCCAAACTTCCCTCTTCCACTGTTTACCAACCCATTCCAATTTCTCTCTTCTACCACGTGTTAGTTGTGTACTGTTAGTCAAGTTAGATTTTTCTGATGTGTAAAATGAAAGTGACAATTCTTACACTTGACAGGGTTGTTCTGAGAATTACATTAAGGCATGTTAAATACTCAGTAATCAAAGCAGTTAAAATGTTCCCAAGTTTCTCAATTGGAATTAACCTCTCTGGGTTTCCACAGCATTTCTATTTTTACTTTACAATCAATCACATTTTGTCTAGACCCTGGATATTTGGTGTGTGTCTAAATGCTAAAGTTATACATTAAATGACTGAATTGAAATGAACCAATTATATTCAAGGACACTAGTTCTATCAGTATCACACAGGTGAAATCTACACAAACTATATCCTAACTTTTATATCAGTTCATCTTTACCCATTTATGAAAGGTTGATTACCTTCTTTAACCAAATTCTCATTGTAAAGGCTATTAAGAATGGATGCATTAAGTGTTCCATTAGCCAGAAGAACACCAGTCAACATAGCCAGCTTGTTCCTTTCCGACTCTGAAAAACCCTTTAAGAACAGCAGCAGCTATAAAAGCAAATAGTCAAGGGTTAAAAGAGCAACTGTATTATATAAAGAGAAGCAGTAAAGCATATTATATTGGTTAAAACTATGGGCTCTGAGGTCTAACCACTCAAGTTTGTATCTCAGTTATAATACTCACTAGCTAAATAATCTTAGGCAAGACACTTAACCTCTGGCACAGTCTCCTCTTGTCCACATGTAAATGTGTAAAATAAAACTTGCTTCACAGGGCTTTTGAGTATTGAATGAGTTAATATTAACTTTACCAACTTTTCTGTGCACTGATATGTACACTATCTGACTCTAAGAGCAAGCATGGTAAATTTCTCTTTGTCAAGGTATTTAGCTCTGATCTGTTACTCTGACTTTTGAACAAACTCCACTTGGATTTTTACTCCTTTGCCACTTGAACATAGAACTAAGAAACAGTGTACAGCAAATTAAACTACATGATATGCTCCGAACTTCAGTTCAAAGACAGCCCACTTAAATATCTAAAATTATCTCAAATCCATGGCAGAATTAGGATTTAACATTCCCTTCTTTGGCCCCAACCTTTTGTTTTCCACAAAGGATATTGCTGCTCATACCTTTTTAACTTCATCTTCAAAACCTTTCTCCAGGTATTTGTAGCGCCTGATTAACTTGTTAAAAACCTGTAAGAATTAATAAAGGAACTGAATAACTTCATGTGTAAAAATGTCAGATACCCAAAAGATCTAAATCAGGGAAACTAAGACCTCTCTACAGTATCTCTAGAACAGCAAAGGAATGAACCTTTCATTAGATATTTAATCAGCTTAAGAAATCCTGTCCGTTCCGAAATCCTACAATATACCAATAATGTTAACACTTTAATCACCAGCCCTGATAGACTTTTATTGCCAAAGTATCAAAGTACAAATTAATTACTGCTCAAATACAAGTCATTTACCTACCTGTAGGATATTAACAAAAGATCATAAAATATAGTTCTACTTTCTGAATGACAAAGACAACAACCCCTAGGTTAGATGCACTTGTATGAACTTTTGTTTTTTTTCACTTGTATGAACTTTCAAACTGATAAAGAAGCTAATCTGCCTATAACTCATTCACCTTTAAAAAGCTATATGTAGAATAATTTAATGATGAAAATCATGACAGGGAACTGATTTTCCTTTTTCAGCTTGACTTTTTTCCTTAAAAAATGGGTTAATTCTAGAAAAACAAGTAAAGGAAAAGTAATTCAATTTTTTTTCTATTTTTGTTTTCTTCAATGCATTTTTAAGTTTCCACATCATTCTGTACACCAAGAACACCTCTAAACTTTCAGCTCAAATTCCTTCAACCTTCTACCACCAACCTCTTAAAAGCAGACTATTCAAAAAAACAAAGGCAGACTATTCCTTAAACATCAGCCAGATGGACAACAGCTAACTGAATTGCGTAAAGTTTAATTTACCTGAGCAAATGCTTGCATGGTCTCTAGGTCTTCTTGTGCTGCAAACACACAGACATCTGTACGCATCATGTCATCTGCCAGTGTACCACCTGGGGCTAAAGTATATTTTACAAAAAAATTGCAATGACATTCATTTAAAATTAGTAATTCTTTCAATCTTTCTTTCTGATTTCACAGTTCCACCACTGAGCAACTGTTTGACTACATGCAAGCTATGGAAGCCTCTCTAAGCCTCCATTCTGCATGTACACAAATAAGAGTTCTCAATCCAGCAGCCTGGTGTGAGGTTCAATACAATGTTACTGTGGAAACATTGTGGAATACTTTAGGGAGCCATGGAAATGAAATTACCAGCATCAATTGAGGATATGTAACTAAGTAGCACATTCTGTTAAGATATCTAAGCTGCTGAGAGTGAAGGCAGGAGTAAATTAGCAGGGCTATGAGTAGAAATATAATGTGAGCCACATAATTAATTCTAAATCTCCTAGCAGCCACATTAAAAATAAGAAGTGAAATTAATTTTGATATACTTTAATTCAACACATCAAAAATATTAACATTTTAGTATTCAAAGTATTATTGAGATGTCTTATTCTATTTAACACTGTCTTCAAAATCCAAAGTGTTTTTTAACCTCTCAATTTGTACTAGGCACATTCTAAGTGATTGATAATTAGCTAGTGGCTAATACATAGAAGAATGCAGAATTAGTCTTCAGTTACTTGTTCAATTGCTAAGTTGTGTCCAACTCTGCCACCCCATGGACTCAGGTATAGCACTGTCCTGAACTGGCTCCAGGGCTCTGGTGGAAAATCTGTCAATACTCAAGTCCCTTATATAAAAGAGAACGTGTGTGCTTAGTCACTCAGTTGTGTCCGACTCTGTGAACCAACTGACTGTAACCTGCCAGGCTCGTCTGTCCTTGGGGACTCTCCAGGCCAGAATACTGAAGTGGGTTGCCATGCCCTCCTCCAGGGGACCTTCCCAACTCAGGGATCAAACCCAGGTCTCCCGCATTGCAGGCAGATTCTTTACTACCCGAGCCACCAGGGAAGCCCATGAATACTGGAGTGGGTAGCTATCCCTTCTCCAGGGATCTCCCCAACCCAGGAATTGAACCGGGGTTACCAGGGGCATAGTATCTGTATACAACCTGCATTTATCCTTCTGTATATTTTAATGGTCTCTAGACTGTACATAATATCAAATACAACATAAATGCTAAAAAATAGTTGCTGTATACGGAAAATCCAAGTTTTGCTTTTTGGAACTTTCTACTCCTCCCCTCCCTGGAAAATTTTTGATCCACAGTTGGGTTGAATCCATGGATGTGGAACCTTGGATATGGAGGGTTGTCTATATAAAGTATTTGGTAAGACAGAAAAAGAGATATGGATTTCTTCATTAACTGAGAGTGTGCAAACACAAGTTGGAAAAATCACCGATGAGAGATGTTTTGGGACTTATGTATCAGACTGAAAAGTCTTCCCCAAATGTTATGGTTCTGTCATGGATTTCAAATATAAAGTTATACAGAGCAAGGTGAGCTGCAAGTTTACTATAATTTGAGAAGGAAAAAGTGAAAATCCTAAGGGGGTAAAAAAAAGAAAACAAACAGAAACAAAGCCATCCTGATTTGATAGGTCTGTCAAACAGTTCAGATGCTGGGTTTTACATAATCCCCATACAACACACTTCCCACAAGACTCAGACACTTACCCAGCATTCCGCCAGCCACCAGAATGTCAAAGAGTGTTTCTGCATATCGTCGGTAATCAAGTTTTGCTCCAGAAGCATCAAGAAACTTTGCTACTGCTTCCAAATCAGTACCAGTTTCAGTTAAGCCTTGAATAATGCAGTCTTGAAACTGAGTAGGGTCAAACCTCTCTTTTTCATCTGGAGGGAAAACCCCAAAACATTTACGTTTTAAAAGGGCATGAAACCACTGCCTTATGAAGCTGTAACTACTGAGTAAGTTAACCACCTTCATTACAATTTCACTTATTTCAATACCTGGGAAAAACAAATGCTACTTAATTGCCTAAGACCTGTAACACAAGCAAACAGACAGGAGACTAAACACATCCTTTCCAAGTTGCACCTCTGTGAGTGCAAGGCAGGACTGCCTATCACAAGAAGTGTATGGCTTCTCTCTTATTTTTTCATGCAGGTCTCCTAAGTGACCTAAATGAGCTGGGGTGTTCCTACTGCTAGGAGACAATTTCCACCTGGAAAAGTGTGAAATTCAGGATATCTTCTATACCTCAGGTAAACTTTATTCCTGAGTGAAATTTTGTCCAAGTACGGGACACCTCTTGATTTCCTTTAAATGACCGTAACACTTTCTACTTAAAAAGGAAAAAAAAAAAAGAAAAATCACTCTAATACTTATTAAGGTAATTTTTAGAAAGTACATTTTTTGAGTATCCAATACAGGACATGGAGCAGTTATGAGTAGGGGCTCTGGATTTAAACTGCCTGATTTAAACCGAGATCTGCACTTAGCTATCTGAAGTTGAGCAACTCAGTGCTTTCTTCATGTCTGAATGTTCCTGAGGTAAATGATGATTAAGAGTAGGATCCATCTCATGAAGTTGTTCTGAATATTAAATGACATAACTAAAATAAAAAGCACTCTAAACAGTGCCTCGGGTATATACCTAGCCTTTACTGTGCGGCTGTCATACACTCCAGGGCAGGGTTTGATTTCCCTATCTAGGTTAGATGATGTCTTAATTTCTACACAGCACTAGGATGACCAACCCTTTTGTTTGCCTAGGACTCTTCTTGTTTGCAGCACTGAAAGGTCTATGTCCTGGGAACTCTATTCAGTCCCAGGCAAATCAGGATCCAATTAACAAGAACGAAGACACCATGAGTAATCTCAATCTGGGGAAGTGACATATCTTCCTGATACTAACAACAATGTTAAAACTACTTGATAATGTATTATACCAGATAATATATATAGATTTTTCCATTATAGAATTGTTCTGGTTCCCAACTATTCCTCTTGAGAAAATTTACTGGCTTAAATTGTAATGAATCTTCAAAGACTAGAATCAAAACACTCCTTGTTCCCTGCTGTAAGGGGGCAGGCTACAATGAGAGATTATAAAAAGATTCTCTAATATACATCTCAAAGAGTCTGCCACTCAGGGTTGAAAAACATAATTTATAACCAGTAGCCAATCCAGTTCTTTATTTCCTAAAAGTTTCCTGTAAGATAACGTCAATATGTACTTTTGAGCAATAACATTGAAAAGTTTAGGGGTAAAACACTAAAGCTAATACAAAATACATCTGAGACCACATCTCATTTAACTTTGTATCATGAGTGCAGTGTCTTGCTACAGTATTTAACACTCACCAAAGTATCTAATAAAACACAAGCAGTTAATGCAATTCTTGTGTTGTTTTTTTTTAAACTAAGTCTGTGAGGAAATAGTTTCAAAACACAGTGCAATGTGAACTCTGTTCCATAATTAACTTCCATGGGTTAAAGTCTGATTTTTCTCTCACAAATGTTCACATAGCTTGGATGAAACTAGTAATCACATTAGGAGTTCTCCTTTTATAAATTAACCTTTTCTCGCAAGCAAAATCTTGCTTAAATGAAATTTGGCAAGTGAAAATGAAGCCCTGAAGTCCATACTTTTTTTTCTGTTTAGAGTCACTGTATGTTCACAATAAAGACCATTCACTAGCCTGCTTAGATGTACCTATGTTGATATCACAAATCTTAAAGGCAGTAGAAACAGTAAGGGTATATCTGAAATGGCAGTCAACTACAAATTCAAGCTCCTTTCTGGTACTTTCCCTTTAAGTTTTAATAATAAGCAATAGCCTGCCAGAGGAACCAAAATACAAGTTATTCTGGAGGTCTGAAAAGAAGATATTATTAGAATATAAATATTTACCTCTTTTTCTGGTTTTAAAACGCTGGCCTGATAGCGTTGGCTTTTGCTGCTTTTGATTATTCATAAAAGACACCCTAAAGGGGGAAAATAATGCCTTAAAAATATCAGTGCCATAAACATCCATTTAAAAACAAAGCATCAAACCTTGGCCTAGTCACGGATAAACTACGTAGAACATACACTTTCAGCCTAGCAATAGACCTGGGACGGGCACAAAGAATTACCTTTGCTTGATTAAATGTAAGTTCAAAACCTGCATTTCTCCCTACAAAATACTCTTTAAAGATAAAATGTGATGGCCACTTTTAAATGACTTCACAGCGCCACTGCGCCTAGTGGCAAATCACCCATCATAAGCACGGTCTCCTCCTCGTTCCTGTTTAAATTCGCCTGCATCTTCCACTACTCTGAGCACCACAGAGGGCTAACAGAAACGACCACCGTAATCAGGAGGTATCCAAAACATGTATGTCAATTTAAAGACGCTATCAGAAGGCTAATCCCTTCATCCGAGGGCAGAAGCACCCTACCCTCAAGTCGTGACCGGACCGTAGCGGTCGCTTGCACCACTCCAGCCGGCAAAAAGGGGCTGAGAGAGGGCCTAGCCTCCTCCTTGCCTTACAAGGCAAGCCTCCTGCCCGGGCACGTGTCTCCCCATTCAACCCTTCCCCGGCCTCCGGCCCAGCGACGGATAACCCACCCCGCCCAAGGGCTGCTCCTCGCCCGCAGCCCCTTCTCCACTGACCCCGTGGTCGGCGGTGGCGGCCGCCGCAACGAGCGGACCAAAGGCGCCGAGGCGCTTCGCGCCGGGGGCCCCGCCGCCCCGTACATCCGCCCGCCCTCCAGCGAAAGCAGCGGCGGTGGAGGCGGCCGCAGTGGTGGTGGCGGCCCCTCCGCCCCGCCCGCCGGAACCCCCCACGCGTACATCACCCAACAGAGGCCGCGGCGGCTTTGTTACCCAGGCCGGGCAGGGCTGGACGAGGGCCTGCCTCGCCCACTGCCTCCGTCCGTGGAGCCGCGGGGCACATTTGTGCCCCGCGTTCTGGCCCGGGCAGCCGCCTCTCGATCTCCCCGCTGAAGCAGCCGCTCAGACCCCCGAATCCGAGCCCGAGATCTGGGCCGGCTTCATGCGGCGGCCTCCGCCCGGGCCCATCCAGATCGGGCCGCACAGGACCCACCGCCTCCCTCACCCTCTACCCAGCGACTAGGGGCCGCAGTCTCAGCCCAAGATGAGCAAGCCCCGGGACTCACCGAATTTAAGGCGATGAGAAAAGAGCCAGAAACCCCGGAGGTGGCAGCAACTGCGGCGGTGTCTCCTCTGCTACCGGAACTAACGCGAGGAGGAGGAGGAGGGAAGAGGTGCCACCCCCGCCCCGGCCGGTCTCATATCGCGAGATTTCTTCCTCCGGTGTCCTACCCACCCTTCTCCACCCCTCCTGGATCGCGGCTCAGCGGCCTGGGGTGGGAAAGAAAGCGAACGTGATTTTCAAAGATTATTCTTTTATTGGGTTGCCGATTTCCCGGACACTTAGACTACACTAGGCCATCTTTCTTCCACCGCCGTCTCCTCCGGCCTCTTAGTTAGCACCTGGAGAGGGTTGGGAGAACGAATATCCCCCACCACCCCCGCCGGTGCCGAGGAAGTTGGATACGTCCGTTCCGAGTCCCTTCCGCACCGACCCGTGCACCCACTCCCCCTCCCACACCCTCCCCCCTGCGCCGGAAGTTGAAGCCGGAAGGCTGGGGACGCCCAGGACATTCGTGGGTGGAAGCGGAGTTTAGTGAGTAGTCCTTTTCTGGCCTGTACTCCGGCTGAAGTTGGAAAGACCCTGCACGGGCTAAGTCCGAAGCGAGGCAACGGTGCTCCGCGGTGGTGGCTGGGTGGGGTCGTGTACTACCCCTGCTAGGAGCGAGGGCAATCCAGGTAGGGGTCAGAAGGAAGTTTGGTCCTCCGACGGCGGCCGCCATCCTTGCAGTGGTCTCCGTAGTTCCCTCCTGAGTATGACGATTGTGGGAACTTGGAGTTCATCAGATGCGCTGGAGGATTTGTTAAAACACGCTGCTGAAACTCATCTGAAATCCCATCGGTGTGGAATCCAAGAATGTGCATTTCTAACAAGTTCCTTTTGATGCCTGATGATGCCAGTCAAGGGACCATAAAGAAAGCTCAGTGCCGAAGAGTTGATGCTTTTGAACTGTGTCCAGGTTTCTAACATCCACAGTGCTTTCCGCACGCACTATCGAACTAGAGGATGTGTCATCAGAGAGCTGGGGAACAGTAAGATAATGTGTGCGAAAAGCACCATGGCTGTTACAAACCTGGACAAATAGAGATGCACAATGTCTTCAGGATGTAGGTTTTATTTTCACTCCGTTTGTACATTAGTTGTTTGCCTCTTCGTCTGCTTCCTTAGTCTCCTACCAGTTAGTTCAGTTGCTCAGTCCTGTCCGGCTCTGCGACCCCATGGACTGCAGCATTGCCAGGCCTCCCAGCTCCAGTCCATCACCAGCTCCAGGAGCTTGCTCAAACTACTGTCCATCCAGTCGGTGATGCCATCCAACCATCTCATCCTCTGTCATCCCCTTCTCCTGTGTTCAGTCTTTCCCAGTATCAGAGCCTTTTCCACTGAGTCAGTTCTTTGCATCAGTTGGCCAAAGTATTGGAGCTTCAGCTTCAGTATCAGTCCATGAATATGCAGGACTGATTTTCTTTAGTATGCACTGGTTGGATCTCCTTGCAGTCCAAGGGACTCTCAAGAGTCTTCTGCAACACCGCAGTTCAAAAGCATCAGTTCCTCACCGCTGAGCTTTGTTTATTTTTTTGTTTGTTTGTTTTTTGTTTTTTTCCCCCATTTATTTTTATTAGTTGGAGGCTAGTTACTTTACAATATTGTAGTGGTTTTTGCCATACATTGACATGAATCAGCCATGGATTTACATGTGTTCCCCATCCCAATCCCCTCTCCCACCTCCCCAGGCCCCATCACTTGGGTCTGTCACAGTGCAACAGCAAGACTTTGATCTCATGTACAACTGGGCTGGTGATTCGTTTCACCGTTGATAATAATAAATTTTCGATGCTGTTATCAGTCTATAAAATTCACTTTCGCCTTCTCGACCGACAGAGGTCAAAAAGTTTGCTCTACATCTTGTCTCTTTTCTTTTTGCATATATGGGTTCGTTACCTATATTTCAATTTCAATTATTATCGTTAGATATCTGATATGGTTTTTATCTTTCTGGCTTACTTCACTCTGTATAATGGGCTCCAGTTTCATCCATCTCATTAGAACTGATTCAATGAATTCTTTTTAACGGCTGAGTAATATTCCATGGTGTATATGTATCACAGCTTCCTTATCCATTCATCTGCTGATGGGCATCTAGGTTGCTTCCATGTCCTGGCTATTATAAACAGTGCTGCGATGAACATTGGGGTGCACGTGTCTCCTTCAGATCTGGTTTCCTCAGTGTGTATGCCCAGAAGTGGGATTGCTGGGTCATATGGCAGTTCTATTTCCAGTTTTTTAAGAAATCTCCACACTGTTCTCCATAGTGGCTGTACTAGTTTGCATTCCCACCAACAGTGTAAGAGGGTTCTCTTTTCTCCACACCCTCTCCAGCATTTATTGCTTGTAGACTTTTGGATAGCAGCCATCCTGACTGGGTGAGCTTTGTTTATGGTCCAACTCTCACATCTGAACATGACTACTGGGAAAACCATAGTTTTGACCAGCCGGACCTTCGTTGACAAAGTAATGTCTCTGCTTTTTAATCTGCTCTCTAGATTGGTCATAGCTTTTCTTTCAAGGACCAAGCGTCTTTTAATTTCATGGCTGCAGTCTCCATCTGCAGTGATTTTGGAGCCCAAGAAAATAGTCTATCACTGTTTCCATTGTTTCCCATTTGCCGTGAAGTGATGATCTTAGTTTTTTGAATGTTCAGTTTTAAGCCAGGTTTTTCACTGTCCTTTCACTTTAATCAAGAGGCTCTTTAGTTCCTCTTTGAGTTCTGCCATAAGGGTTGTGTCATCTTCATATCTGAGGTTATTGAAATTTCTCCGGGCAGTCTTGATTCCAGCTTGTGCTTCATCCAGTTTGGCATTTCACATGATGTACTCTACATATAAGTTAAATAAGCAGGGTGACAATATACAGCCTTGATGTACTCCTTTCCCAATTTGGAACCAGTCTGTTGTTCCATGTCCAGTTCTAACTGTTGCTTCTTGGCCTGCATACAGATTTCTCAGGAGGCAGATCATGTGGTCTGGTATTCCCATCTTGTGAAGAATATTCAGGTTTGTTGTGATCCACACTGACAAAGGCTTTGGTGTAGTCAGTGAAGCAGAAATAGATATTTTTCTGGAACTCTCTTGCTTTTTTGATGATCCAATGAATGTTGACAGTTTGATCTCTGGTTCCTCTGCCTTTTCTAAATCCAGCTTGAACATCTGGAAGTTCTTGGTTCATGTACTGTTGAAGCCTACCTTGAAGAATTTTGAGCATTACTTTACTAGCGTGTGAGATGAGTGCAATTGTGTAGTAGTTTGAACATTCTTTGGCATTGCCTTTCTCTGGTTGGAATGAAAACTGACCTTTTCCAGTCCTGTGGCCACTGCTGAGTTTTCCAGATTTGCTGATATGTTGAGTGCAGCACTTTCACAGCATCATCTTTTAGGATTTGAAATAGCTCAACTGGAATTCCATCCACTAATTTTGTAGTGATGCTTCCTGAGGCCCACTTGACTTTGCACTCCAGGATGTCTGGCTGTAGATCGGTGATCACACCATTGTGGTTATCCGGGTCATGAAGATCTTTTTTGTGTAATTCTTCTGTGTATTCTTGCCACCTCTGTTAGGGCCACACCATTTCTGTCCTTTATTGAGCCCATCTTTGCATGAACTGTTCCCTTGGTGTCTCTGATTTTCTTGAAGAGATCTCTAGTCTTTCCCATTCTGTTGTTTGCCTCTGTATCTTTGCACTGATCACTTAGGAAGGTTTTCTTATCTCTCCTTGCTATTCTTTGGAACTCCACATTCTGATGGGTATATCTTTCTTTTTCTCCTTTGCCTTTATCTTCTCTTCTTTTCTCAGCTATTTGTAAGGCCTCCTCAGACAACCATTTTGCCTTTTTGCATTTCTTTTTCTTGGAGTTGTTCTTGATCACTCAAGAAAACAGTTTGTCCCTAAAATCACCTTTCTTGGATCCTACTTATTTTCCTTATCAAGCAGAGTAAATTTTGGTAAATTAATCTGTTTTAGCTGACTTATTTTTCTGTAACAATCTGACCTTTGGCCCATGCTCCTTCCAACTTCATGGAAAATTACTTTTTCAGGGTTCTTTCTCTAAATTATTGCCAAATACAGTGATTCTTTCAATCTTGAGAATTTAAGATGTTACCTATCTCCTTAAAACTTCACTGCAATTATGACTGACTTGTATTGTTGTATGGCAGAAACCAATAGAATATTGTTAAAAATTAAAAAGCAAAAATAAAAATTTCACTCCAGCTCTCCTGGTTACCTCTGCATACTCCTTTGTATTTGCTCATTCATCTTTTTTTGTGGTCACACCTTTTATCATCTTTCCTCAGATTTTCTTATGTGGCAGCATCATACATTATCGGGGATTTAACTTTTATCTTCATTTAAAAGAGTTCCAAATTTAGCTATTGAACAAATATTTGTTGAGTCCAGGCTCTGTGCCCTTTGAGGTTGAAGGAACAGCAGTGGAAAGATCCTGAGGTAGGAAAAAAATTTGACTCACTGGAGGAACTGACAGAGGCTATTGTGACGAGCTGGTTGGAGATGAGAGAATGTGGGGAGCAGAGGGAAGTGGCAAGAGTCAGTCTTTTAAGGCTAGCCCCATCCTTTTTCTCAAGCCACCAATCCACCGTATCTGGTATCTTTACAAGAATACCAAAATAAACCCTTGGTACTACTGATTACTTTTCTCCCAAAATCACATTTCTCATTCTGAAGTTGTGTTAAAGGTACAGCATTTCACTAATAAAAATAATAGCTCCTTTGATACAGCGAGTATGTGTTGGTCATTCTTCTAAGCACGTTCTTTGTGTGTGTGTGGCCTTTTGTTTATTTGTAAAACACAAAACAAACAAGAAACACTGGAATTATGTTTTAAAGAAAGCTCTGTGAGTACCAAAGCCTTACATAATAGTTGTGGGTGTGCTCTTTTGCATTTGAGTGTGACCCCACAGACTGTAGCCCACCAGGCTTCTCTACCCATGGGATTTTCCTGGCAAGAATACTGGAGTGGGTTGCCATTTCCTCCTGCAGGGGATCTTCCTGACCGAGGGATTGAACTCATCGGACTCACATCTTCTGCATTGGCAAGCAGATTCTTTACTACTTTGTCATCTGGGAATCCCTCTTACAAGACTCTTTTAACCCTGATAATTGGGATTCCAGATCTGTTTGTATTGTTGTTATTGGTATCCTTGAACTGATTGAAATTCCTAGCAATATATTCTGCTCCTACTTGATAAATGCTGTGCTAATGTAACTGATGACCTTAAGTAGAGGAGGGATAAGTCAGATCTTTGAGGAAATGTCAATAAGACAAGGCTCAGGGCTACTTCAAGTTGGCTTTTGTTTTGTTAGAGCTATATAAAACTGTTTAAGTTTTAAGACTTTAAGTGCTCAGTTAAGAATTCTAAACTGGCTAAATTTGCAAACTCCTGTTAATAATAAATGTTTTGGTAAAATATTAGTAACATTCAAGACAGAATCTTATGATAAAAGTATTTTGGAACTTTTATTATTGATAGGCCAGACTGTCTTCCCTACTTTGAATGTCTTTTCAAAATATTTGATAGAATTCATCGGTGAAGCTACAAAAACAGGCTAGGGCTTTCATTTATGGGAATATTTTAGATTAATATTTCAATTCCTTTACTTATTATAGGTCTGTTCAGATTTTCTTCATGAGGAAGCCCATGACTTTACTGGCTGAGTTGTCAGGAAAAAGAGTTCTTATTCTTGGGCCCTGCTATTGTCCCAGTCCATGAATGCTCCTCCTGCTGATTTCCCAACTCTGTTTAATTGGGGTTTCTGTCACTAATTTTTTACACTTCCCCCTTTTGATCAAGATCTTTCTCTGAAAGCATGGTGGATTGAGTCAGGTTTTCCCTGAAAGTCCGTTAGATGTTCTTTAAGACCACAGACAGACTCTGATCCCTTTTCACTTTAACTATTTTTAAGAATAGGACCTGTTGTTTTGAATTAGTATCTAAGAATTTCATGGATTTACTACTGCATGCAGGAGATAAGAAAATGTTTAATTCATAACTTTTATATTAACCATTATAGTAAAATAATAAAGCTCACCCCAAAACCAAGTTGCCTTTCCTTGAATGAATCCTGCTTTAGTAGAACAATGAAAGAAAAAGAAAATTAATGGTATGTAGTCTAATTTGTAAATGAATGAATATTGAAATAATACACACTATGGATGTATTTTGGAGGAGGGCATGTCAATCCATTCCAGTATTCTTGCTTGGAGAAACTCATGGACAGAGGAGCCTGGCGGGCTACAGTCCACAGGGTCACAAAGAGCCAGACATGACTGAAGTGACTTAGCACGCCCGCATGCACATGGATATATTTTAAGGCCTTATGTAGTTTTTTTTTTAATTAATTAATTTATTTGGCTGCACCGGGTCTTAGTTGCAGCCTATGGAATCTTTAGTTGTGGCATATGAGATCTAGTTCCCTGGGCAGGGATCGAACCCAGGCCCTCTGCTTTGGGATGTGGAGTCTTAGCCACTGGACCACCCGAGGCCTTCTGTAGTTTTAATTGTTCTGTTTGTTCTGTCATTTTGTCTAAGACAATACGGTACATGATTCTCTTCAGTTTATCAAGTATTGTGAATGCTTTGGTTCAGATGTGTCAAATTAATAGTGAAATGAAAATATGCCACTCAAAAAAAAAAGTCAAGTTTTCCAGTTTCAATGGTTTTTTTGACTGTCAGTACCAAGAAGGGTCTTTCCTGGGTGTAGTATCTCATACTGGGGGAAAGTACACAGATTGGAGACCTATTGAGGTCATATTTGAGGGAGAATGCTCAAGCACATGTTAACCTAGTGTCCATATGTTATCAAGATATAGATATTGGAGATTATTTGAAGTGTTATGTCATCATCCAAGGTTTGGTAACAACATTCCAACAAGCCTGGTCTGTATATCTTGGGAAAACTCTCTCATTAGGTGTTATCTGCTTCAGTTCTGAAAAATCTTTGCTTTCAGATCACCAGATGATAAGCAGTTTCAGTCAAGAGTTTAGTTGTTTCTTTACTGTGTTAGATTTGAATCTAAGAGTCTGTTCCCTAGAATTTCGTAGCACAGAGGTTGGTTAATAGTACTTGAAAAGGCCTTCTCCGGTAAGATCTTCTGGAGGTGTCTTTTTCAAAAGAAAAATCTCCAGGTTTTAAGGTGTGATGCTTAAGGTCTTTGTCTCCAGAGAGTGCCTGTGAAAAGATTGTTCTACCAAAGCATGGTTATTTTTGGTAGAAGCAGTTAGGCCTTTGTGATGTTGGAGTATCTCTCCTTTTGTAAGTGGTGGATCAAAAGAGGCAAGAGCCAAAGGCACTGGGCGTCTGGTGACTCTAAGATTATTAGTTCCAGAAGGCATGGATGTGAGATTTAGAAGGATCAACTGCAGTGCGTTTGGTCAAGGGATTTGTAGGGTCTCTACAAATTTTGTCAATTGAGTCTTAATAGGGCTGTTAGTGTATATGACTAAACAAGGGGACGGAGGGTGATTAATACAGTAAAAGTGTTGTGAAATAGTGCAGACTTGTCAAAGTACCTGACCAGTGGGACTTCCCTGGTGGTCTAGTGGTTAAGACTGTGCTTCTACTACATGGGGCACAGGTTCCACCCCTGCTTGGGGAACTAAGAGCCCACATGCCACACAGAACAGCAAAGGGGAAAAAGAAAAAAGAAGTACTTGACCAGCAAAATGGGTTTCTCAAATCATTGTGAAGTTTAACACAAGTTCTCCATGTTGGAGTACTTTTTTCAGAACTACTTTAGCCATAGAAGAGGCGATAGCCCATCTCAAGAGAAGGCTCCAGTTCAGCTTGAAAACATATGGACCATGACAAAAACATGTTTATACCCATGAGATGAAGGAAATTATATGAAATCCATTAGCCAGAACTTCAGTGGCCCATTAAGCAATTTAAAATGTCTAGGGACAATATGGACAAGAATCCCTGTGTTCTTTTTCAGACAAGTGGAAGAAGTGAGATAGGCATTTTTTGTGGCCTTGCTGGTGTTTCCCCACCAATACTGACTGATAAACGCCAGCATTTTGTCAGCAGACTAATGGTTTAGTGCATGTACGATTGTTAGCCATGGAAATTTTTAGAGTCTTCGGTAGGATTACTTTGTTACTTGGTCAAAACTAGAGGTTTTTCTCCTTATTAAACCAATGCTTGTTGAATTTTAAATCTTGTTTTTCCTTTTTTTTTGAGACCAGTCATTGGGCTTCTCTAGTCACTTTTTCTGTTATCATTTGGGGAGATAGCCCTTTGAACCAAGTTAGAGGTTTGGTTGCTGTTGGTTCCTTTAAGAACACCATTCCTTGTAGAAATGTCAGCAAGAAGATTTCCCTTAGCTTCCAGAAAGTCAAGTTTAGAATGCTTCAGAAGCTGAATAGTAGGTAAAGTGGCAGGTAAAAATATTGTATTCGATAATTCCTGAAACTAGGGGTCATTTTAAATTTCATTTTTGCTGGAAATACAGAAGTTGCTTCCCAACTTTCCTAAATCATAAAAGTGCTTTAAAAATATATATTCTATCAGTGTAAGTATTGGCATTTTTGCTGTTGGCTAAAGTGCAAGTCCGTGTAAGAGTGTTTAATTCAACCTGTTGGGCTAAAGTGGTCATGGATAAAGATGCTGCCTCAACAACATCAAAAGGAGCTACAGTTGCATACCCAGCACATTTGCTGCTGTCACCTTTCTTTCTTCACTGTACACTGTTTAATAAACCAAATATAGAAAATTAAGAAAAATAGAGAAGATATGAAAAGCACTATTAACAATCTAAATTTAATGGACATATGTATTCTCATAGTCAATGAACCAGAAATCCAGAATCTTCTCAAAAATACATAAAACATTTACAGAAAACTGGCCATTGTTGCCCTTTAAGTAAGAACTGTCATTGAACCATGAGATGTCAGTGCTACCTAAAGGTATTTCCTGCAGATCATCATGGGGAGTGTGGAGATGACCTGTCAGAAATAAGTTATGGTGAGGGTGAAGGACTTTGCCAGTGGTGGAGGGGAGAAGAATAACAGGGTTAAAGTTAGCACAAAGTAAAAGAAGTGTGAGGAGCAATTAACAAATGGACTATCTAGGGTGAAACAGATCACCAGCCCAGGTTGGATGCATGAGACAAGTGCTCGGGCCTGGTGCACTGGGAAGACCCAGAGGGATCGGGTAGAGAGGGAGGTGGGAGGGGGGATCGGGATGGGGAATACATGTAAATCCATGGCTGATTCGTGTCAACGTATGACAAAAACCACTACAATATTGTAAAGTAATTAGCCTCCAACTAATAAAAATAAATGAAAAAAAAACAAAAAAAAACAAATGGATTTCAAAGGAGGTTAATCAGTTGACTGAAAAATGTTGAATGTTTGAGAACTGAGGAGCACTTCTACTGTATGGGGTATGAAAGTGGATAAAAAGGATCCCACAATTATTTTCTCAGTGCCTTAGCCAAAAGGCTGTAATGGCTCTAAGGCAAGGGGGGATATTCCCATAGCACAGGGTTCAATTTCTGGTTAGAATACCTTGTGAGTTAACCCTGTGTTTTGGGGTGAGTACCCCAAGGACATTCCCTTCCTTTTTATACACAAAAGGGAAAAGGCAAATCTGATCACTGGGATGCCAAAAGGGCAGGTGGGTTAATTGAACTCTTCTTTAAAGACTTAAAAGCTATGTTGTTCGATTCTTGCCATAAAATTGGATCAGGATTGATGTGCTTTAGTGAAACATACAGAAGTTTGGCCGTAAGAGAGAAATTTAGAATCCAGTTTCAGCAATAACCAGCTAACCTGAGGAAAAACCTCACAATTGGTGCTTGTTTGGGAGTCTGGGAAACTTAGGACTTCATGAAGTCTACCTGTATAGGTGTAGTCCTTATTCTGTTATCTGATGCCTTAAATATCAAACCTGGGTTTGGGCAAACTGCAGTTTTTCCCTGGTGACCTTATGTCCCTTTGAAGCTGAAAGCTTTAGCAAGTGGATTCTGCCTTCCTGTGAGGAGGCTTGAGAAGGAGGGCAAACAAGCAAATCATTAACATATCACAACAAAGTGGAAGCTCTAGGGAAATTATATCATCCAGAATGGCCTTCAGGATTTCTGAGAAATAAGGACTCTCAGTTAAAGCTCTGAGGCATTAGTGTCAGGCTACTTGGTTTTCTTCCCAGGTGAAGACAAAGTGGTATTGACTAGCTTAGTCAATCAGCATTGATAAAGAATTTGCAAGAATTCACTATAGAAATCAGTTATAGTTGGTGGGAATGGGTATTAGTAATGTGTAAGGGTTAACCCATCTGAATGCAGAGTTCCAAAGAATAGCAAGGAGATAAAGCCTTCCTCAGTGACCAAGGCAAAGAAATAGAGGAAAACAATAGAATGGGAAAGTCTAGAGATCTCTTCAAGAAAATTAGATAACAAGGGAACATTTCATACAAAGATGGGCACAGTAAAGGACAGAAATGGTATGGATCAAACAGAAGCAGAAGATATTAAGGAGAGGTGGCAAGAATACACAGAACTTTACAGAAAAGATCTTAATGACTTGGATAATCACGATGATGTGATCATTCACCTAGAACCAGACATCCTGGTGGGTGAAGTTAAGTGGGCCTTAGGAAGCATCATGACAAACAAAGCTAGTGGAGGTGATGGAATTCCAGTTGACCTATTTCAAATCCTGAAAGATGATGCTGTGAAAGTGCTGCACTCAATATGCCAGCAAGTTTGGAAAACTCAGCAGTGGCCACAGGACTGGAAAAGGTCAGTTTTCATTCCGATCTCAAATAAAGGCAATACCAAAGAATGTTCAAACTACTGGACAATTGCACTCATTTCACACGCTGGCAAGATAATGCTCAAAATCCTTCAAGGTAGGGTTCAACAGTATGTGAACTGAGAACTTCCAAATGTTCAAGCTGAATTTAGAAAAGGCAGAGGAACCAGAGATCAAATTGTCAACATCCGTTGGCTCATCAAAAAAGCAAGAGAGTTCCAGAAAAACATCTATTTCTGCTTCATTGACTACGCTAAAGCCTTTGTGTGGATCACAGCAAACTGTGGAAAATTATTCACGAGATGGGAATACCAGATCACCTGACCTTCCTCCTGAGAAACCTGTATACAGATCAAGAAGCAACGGTTAGAACCGGACATGGAACTGGTTCCAAAGTGGAAAAGGAGTACATCAAGGCTGTGTATTGTCACTCGCCTTATTTAATTTATATACAGACTACATCATGCGAAATGCCAGGCTGGATGAAGCACAAACTGGGATCAAGATTGCCAGGAGAAATATCAATAACCTCAGATATGCAGATAACACCACCCTTATGGCAGGAAGCCAAGAGGAACTAAAGAGCCTCTTGATGAAAGTGAAAGAGGAGAGTGAAAAAGCTGGCTTAAAACTGAGCTTTCAAAAAACTAAGATCATGGCAACTGGTCCCATCGCTTCATGGCAAGTAGATTGGGAAATAGTGGAAACAGTGACAGAGTTTATTTTCTTGGGCTCCAAAATCACTGCAGATGGTGACTACAGTCATGAAATTAAAAGACACTTGCTCCTTGAAAGAAAAGCTATGACCAACCTAGACAGCATATTAAGAACAGACACATTATTTTGCCAACAAAGGTCCATCTAGTCAAACGTATGGTTTTTCCAGTAGTCATATTTGGATGTAAGAGTTGGACTGAGCGCCAAAGAATTGATGCTTGTGAACTGTGGTGTTGGAGAAGGCTTTTGAGAGTCTCTTGGACTGCAAGATCAAACTGGTAAATCCTAAAGGAAAGCAATCCTTGAAAATTCATTGGAAGGACTGATGCTGAACCTGAAGTTCCAGTACTTTGGCCACCTGATGGAAGAGCTGACTCGTTCAAAAAGACCCTGATGCTGGGAAAGACTGAAGGTAGGAGGAGAAGGGGATGATGGGATGAGATGGTTGGTTGGCTTCACTGACTTAATGGACATGAGTTTGAGCAAGCTCTGGGAGATGGTGAAGGACAGGGAAGCCCGGTGTGCTGCAGGCCATTGGATTGCAAAGAGTCAGACAACTACAAAAGGTTAAGAGCAACAGGTGTAACGGGATAATAGTGTCGCTTGTTGCTTGCACGTCCTGGACAGACTTCTACCCTTAGCCCTTAGGTTTTCTCACCAGTAAATGGGAGTGTTAGGTAGCTCAGTGGTAAGGAACCAACCTGCCGATGCAGGAGACACGGGATCTATCCTGGGTCAGGAAGATCTCCTGGAGAGGGAAATGGCAACCCACTCCAGTATTCTTGCCTGGGAAATCCCATGGACAGAGGAGCCTGGTGAGCTACAGTCCATGGAATTGCAAAGAATCTGACACAGCTTAGTGACTAGACAATAAACAAATGGGAGTGTTACAGAGACTTGCACAAAGGAAGGCCTTGAGTCTTGTAATTTTCTCTTATGGGTTCTGCGCATTGAAGGGCTTCTTTACTTATAGAGTATTAATTAATTCTGTGAGGAGGTTTTGATGAATCTATTTGAATCTTGATGGGAGGTGTGCAGTGAATTTTGCCAATTTCAGCTGGAGATATTGTCCATAAGGAGGATGGTAGCTCCTAATTCAATAGGGACAAATGATCAGTGTTTCCAGAATCACTTCTAGTGCCATGAGAGATGGAGATGTCATAGAATCATTTAATTCACCTGGTTGGCTGCTTTGATGACTCAAATTCTAGAATTATTTCCCCCTTTTGGGAGCAAGAAATTCTGCCCATGATACTTCTCTAAGTTTCAGCCTAAAAAATGGACACAGGAGGAGGAACTATGGAGAAAAGGATGTGTATGTTTCAAAGGGCCTAAATGAAAGGAAATCAGTTCAGAAATAAGACTCTCTTGTGACTCAAGAGATCTCACTGTTAGAACTCAAAGCAGGGGCTGCTTTATTGTAGTGTGGTTGAGCACTGAGAGTGTGACTCCAATGTCGGTTAGGACTGGAAGAGATTCACTCCCAACCTGGAGAAATGTTTCTCCAAGCCAATTCTAAGGGAGAATTGAGAAGAGCCCCTGTAGTTCCTTGGAGGCCCAACACTGAGAATTGGGAGAATGTTGGAAAGGCCAGTTAGAGGGCTGAAGGCACCAGAAGTGCTTGACTGTAATTATCTTCTCCAGTGGCCTAGCTCTTTGCAATGGTAGTAGAAACTAGGAGGGTTTTGGTTTTGTTTAGGGACCTTCAGTTGCTAGAGTTGAAGATTAAGACTTTTGGCAGTCTTCCCTTGAGGTGACTCATCTAGAGATCAAGAGAGTTAGTTTGCTAGATTGATTACATCTAGTTAATGTGGACATAATTTTGTGTTTCATGCTGGCCTCTTGAAAGGTGCTGGTTCAGCCCATTAATAGAATTAAAAGCCACCTGGGTGGAATCAACATCTGAAGAAAAAACAGAATTTTCTTTAAAAGTAATCTGAAGTCAATTACAACAGTCATGAACAGTTTCTTCAGATTTTTATAAGCAAGTCTGAATTCTATTCCAATCAACAGGCTTTGGAAATGTCCTAGCAATTGCTCAGTGAAGTACCTTAGCAATTGCCCATGCCTGATAATGTAACAAGGTAGTGGGCTGGTTTCCTGTTTGTAATCCTAGAAACCTTTCAGTTTTCATCTACACTAGTAATGAAGGCCTGGCCTTCATTGACAAGCATGTGAACTAGCTGATACAAGTCAGAGAAATCAGGTTGGTAAGTTTGAATAACTAAAGTAAAATCCTCAGCAAATCTGTGAGAGTATTTGGTTACTTTGGGAAAGTCTTTGACTATGGCTCACGGTTCACCAGGGCCATGTAAGTCTGGGGTATGTAAGTAATTAAGAGTGTAGCCTCTGAATTCTCATCTGGCTTAATTTTAAAAGAAAAGATTCTGATAAGTTCAGAGGAAAAGAGAGTGGAGAGAATTTCAGAGAAAAAGAGAAGTTCAGAGAAAGCATTGGTTTGGAGGAACTAAGGGCAGCAGGAAGGGGGAGATGCCCTGGAGGTGGAGCCTGAGACCAGGAAGACGATGAAGAAGAGCCTGAGGATTTTAGAGCCATTTTCCTTCATTATTTGTTTATTCCTCTCAGTTAACATTGAAATCTTATTTTGTAGAGAGGCAATTTTAGGTTCAGAAACTGCAAAATAACAATACAAATAAGTACTCCACTCAGTTCTGGAAATTTTAGAGCTATTGTAATGTTATTTGGTTTTAAGACTTCCCTGGTGGCCCAGTGGGTAAGACTTTATGGTCTCAATGCGGGGACCAGGGTTCAATCCCTTGTCAAGGAACTAGAACCCACAGGCTGCAACTAAAGATGCCTTGGATGCCTAGAACCCACAGGCTGCAACTAAAGATCCTTCACGCCTAGAACCCACAGGCTGCAACTAAAGATCCTTCACGCCTAGAACCCACAGGCTGCAACTAAAGATCCTTCACGCCTAGAACCCACAGGCTGCAACTAAAGATCCTTCACGCCTAGAACCCACAGGCTGCAACTAAAGATCCTTCACGCCTAGAACCCACAGGCTGCAACTAAAGATCCTTCATGCCTAGAACCCACAGGCTGCAACTAAAGATCCTTCACGCCTAGAACCCACAGGCTGCAACTAAAGATCCTTCATGCCTAGAACCCACAGGCTGCAACTAAAGATCCTTCATGCCACAACTAAAGGATACAGAGTGCAGCAACTAAGACCTGGGTCAGTCAAATAAATGAATATTAAAAATGAAACAAAACAAAAAAGAAAATTAAGTTTGGATTTCAAAACTTTCCCATAATGGCCATTGATATTCTAGTTTTTATTTTTTGGCTTCATTGCTCACCTTGCAGGATCTCAGTTTCCTGACCAGAGATCTAATCTAGTCATGCAATAAGAGTACTAACCACTGGACTGCAAAGGAATCCCCATTATTTTAAATTGCCTTTGGTCAGGTCGGTCAGAAATGTGCATGAGGAAGGACAATGGTTTTTAAACATGAAATCAGCCAGAGTTCCTCTCTATGGTGGGGTGTCCTCAAAATACTTATAACTGGGGTACCGTTTCTCAGAAGTTTTTCTCCATAGTAAAAGAATAATTAAAATTTTTATTATATATGTATTAAAATATAATTGATTACAATATGTTAATTTCCACTGTACAGCAAAGTGATTCAGTTATGCACACACATGCTTTCTTTTTCATATTCTTTTCCACTATAATTTATCACAGGGTATTGTATATAGTTCCCTGTGCTATACAGTAACTGTGCAAAAGTTTGTAAGTTGGGTTAGGTCTTATTTGTTTTTTGTTTCCTTTTTTTTTTTTGGCCTCACTGAGTGATTTGTGGGATCTCAATTCCTTGATACCAGGGATTGAACTTGGGCCATGGACGTGAATCCAGAATCCTACCATTAGGCCACCAGAAAACTCCTCATTTGTTTATTTTCGTTTTTATTTCTATTGCCTTGGGAGACTGACCTCAGAAAACATTGGTACAAATTATATCATAGAATGTTTTGTCTACATCCTCTTCTAGGAGTTTTATGGTGTTATGTCTTTAAGACACTTTATTTTTTGTGTGAGGATGTGTTCTAACTTCATTGATTTACATGTGGCTGTCCAACTTTCCCAATATTACTTGCTAAAGAGACTGTCTTTTCTCCATTGTATATTCTTGCCTGCTTTGTTGAAGATTAATTGATTGTAGGTATGTGGGTTTATTTCTGGCCTCACTATTCTGGTCCATTGACCCTTATGTCTATTGTTACGCCGGTACCATGCTATTTTGATTACTGTAGCTTTGTAGTGTTCTCTGAAGTCTGGGAGGGTTATGCCTCCCGCTTTGTTCTTTTTCCTCAGGATTGCTTTTGTCTATTCTGGGTCTTTCATGGTTCCATAGAAATTTTAGGATTATTTCTTCTAGTTCTGTGAGAAATGTCATGGGTAGTTTGATAGGGATCACATTAAATCTGTGGATTGCTTTGGGTAGTATGGCCATTTAAACTATATTAATTCTTTTAATCCAAGAGCATATGATATCTTTCCATTTCTAAAAGAGTAATTTGCAACAGCTTATAGCTCAAACAACTAATTTCAAACAGCTTAAATAGTTCAAATATCTCAAACAACTTATGGCTCAAACACCCGTCAGGCCTAATATTAGCCAGTTCTCAGGAAACAGGTTGGTTCCTGAGGGGCCAGACTGAAGACTTCTTAACCAGTTCCCATGGAAGAGCCCCTATTCCAATGGAATAGTTGTTCAGTCACTAAGTCTTGTACATCTCTCTGCAAACCCCTGGACTGCAGCACACCAGACTCCTCTGTCCTCCAGTATCTCCAAGAGTTCACTCAAATTCACGTCCATTGATTCAGTGATGCTATCTAATCATCTCATCCTCTGCCATTCCTTCTCCTTTTGCCTTCAATCTTTCCCAGCATCAGGGTCTTTTCCAATGAGTCAGCTCTTCACATCAGGTGGCCAAGTATTGGAGCTTCAGCTTCAGCATCAATCCTTCCAATGAGTATTCAGGGTTGATTTCCTTTAGGACTGACTGGTTTGATCTCCTTGCTATCTAAGGGACTCTAAAGAGTCTTCTCCAACACCACAGTTCAAAAGCATTAATTCTTTGATGCCGATGGCTTAATTGACAGTTTCAGTGAAACAGCTCCTGTTGCAGAAGTAATGGGCTGAAGACTTCACATCCAGTTTCAGTTGAAAGAGTTTGACTTCAGAATCAGAATAACGTGCCAAATGAGTACTCACATACAGAACAAGACCTTAACCAAGAAGGACAAAACCTTAAAACTAATTCTAAGTTAAGTCCTGGAGAGTTTCTATTGCAAAGAGGCTGGAAGCCTGAGTCCAAGAGAAAGTCATACCTTCAAACTAAAGGGTCAGCAAGAAAAGCAGTGAGCTCACTGGGCATAATTGTGGGTAATGCACCTGTTGGCTCACCAGCCCCAGAACTGTTGAGGATCTTCTCTGGCCCCCATATGGGCTACAGAAACATTGACCTAAAATAGATAGACTGGCAGTTATTTCTCCAACAAAAATGGATTTGTTCAGTATCAACAAACACACTCTATTATTTAGATTTTTAAGGCTTGGGGATCCAAGAAACCTGGCATTCAATCTCTCCACATAGGAATGATGCTGGTGAAAGGGAAAGCTCTTTGTTCTTGTAACGTTTATTCAGAAAGTAGTTTGAGGTAACTTGCTAGGTAAGTAATAATTTGGATGACCACAATATCTGCATTCTAAGTTATGCAACTTTCAAAGCATTCATTAAAAAACAAAACTGAAGAAGGTTAACTGTGACAGCATATAATTGTTAGCTATAGAATTATTTAAGGACGACTCTTTATTGCTCATTAAGTCATATCCTTTGGTATATTAAAATGCAAAGGAACTCTTTCTTGTTCAAAAGAAGAAATCTTACTGATGATGCAGATTTAAATATTTCTGTGTTAGAAAATTATCTCAAATGTATGTTAAACTGTTGCTTGGCATATTTACATGGCCCTCTTTCTTTGATGTCTTTTTATAAACCAAATTTCACTTTTTAGAGTTCTCTGCATGTTGTAAAGTTATTTACCAAAAATAAAAAAGCAACTAAACTAAAAGAACTGCTTTGCTATTATTATTATTAAAGTAGTAGGAGCAGCAGCAGCAGTATACTCCTCCTCCTACTAGTAGTAGTCACTGCTACTCCTGCTACTGGCTTGTTCTGTGACTGTTAATAGTAATACACTGGGCATAGTAGACCTTACATTTACAGAGGGTGTTAATGTTTACAGAATATCTTCACATGCATTATATACTTTCCACAGAAACTCTGTAAGAAGGACCGCTTTATTTTCAAAATAAGCTACCAATGATTATTAATTCCTCCAAAAGAAGGCCATGGACTACCATTAAATAAATTTAGTATCATTTTATCTGGTGAGAAAAAGTAGAAACTTTTTCTTAAGATGCATTTCGGTTTCTACCTTAAAATGCAGTATAAAACTGTCTTAGAGGATTTCCCAGGTCTTTCTGGGGCAAAAATATTTTTTTATTTTAAAATGTATCCTTTTCAAAACCTGACCAGTGCAGAAGGCTGTAGCCTCAGAGAACAGTACTTAATAAGGCTTACCCACAGTAGAGATTCTTAGCACTTGGTAACTTGTTATAGGAAGTGTGAAAGTGAAATTCTCCATCAGTTCTCTACACGTATTTCTTTGAATTCATCTCACATTTTATGTATTTTTTCATCTCACATTTTAAAGTACATAAATGTCATGAAGAAGTTTTAGAAGCCAAGTTAAAAGGTTAAATAACAGTAAGAACTCTGATGTTTTCTAATTGAAAAGACACACGTGTCTCAATGTTCACAGCAGCAGTATTTACAATCACCAAGATACAGAAGGAACTTAAGCATCCATCAGTAGATGGATGGATAAAGAAGATATGAGAGGGCTTCCCTGGTTGGCTCAGTGGTAAAGAATCCATCTGCCAAGGCAGGAGACATCGGTTTGACCCCTGATCTGGGAAGATTCCGCATGCCTCAGAGTAACTAAGCCTGTGCACTCACACTACTGAGCCGGTGCTCTCGAGCCCGGGCCCGGGAGCCGCAACTGCTGAGCCCACGAGTCGCAGCCACTGAAGCCCGTGCGCCCGAGAGAGAGCTCATGCTCTGCGACAAGGGAAGCCACAGCAACGAGAAGCCCGGGCACCGCAGCTAGAGAGTAGCCAAGCAGTGACAATGACCCAGCATGGCCTAAAGTAAATAAATAATTATTGTTTAAAAGAAATGAGAAATAAATATGTGTCTATGTGTCTACACATACACACAATGGAATGTTAGCATATAAAAAAGAGATCTGCCATTTGTTACAACATGGATGAATCTAGAGCGTATTATGCTTGTGAAATAAGGGAGACGAAAACAGAGGGTATTATGTTTAGTGAAATAAGGCTGAGTATGTTATCACTCATGTGGAATCTAAAAAATAAAATGAATTAACATAATAAAAACAGACTCATGGGTACAGAGAACAAACTAGAGGTTATCAGTTGGGAGAGTGAAGGCAGGGGAGGGGCAAAACAGGTCAGGGATTAGAAGATACAAATTAAATATGTATAAAATAAACAAGCAATAAGGATGCATTGTATAATGCAGGGAAATATGGCCATTATTTTATGATAACTTTAAATAGAGTATAGCCTATAAAATTATGGAATCACTGTTGTATATCTGAAACTAATGTAATATTGTAAATCAAGTATACTTCAATTTCCAAAAAATGTAAAAGTGAAGAAAAAAGGAACTTTGGTATTTAATGACATTTTGAGAATCAGTTGTTCTAGAAAGAAAGCAAAAACAACAAGTAACAGATTTGTCTTTGAGAAATGTATTTGCTGAGCACACATTAGGAAGGTCTCTGCTTTTTCAAGGCAGGTAAGAGGTAACAACAAAATGCTCTAGGACCTCCGTTTTTATTTCCCATATTCAATAAATATCCAATAAATACCAGCCATATGTGTGGAGATCTGTAATGGAGATTTCAGGACAGTAAATCATGGCAGTTAGGGTGTGTGTTGTCCAATGAGGGACATAGGGAGGACAAGCACAATACCATTGTGAATGTGCAGGTGTGGAGGTGTTTGCACTGGATGCCGTCAGAATACGGAGGAGGGAGAGACCAAATCCACTGTTGGGAAGGAAGGGATTCACAAAGGATCCTGAATTGGAGGTATTTGAAGGAAGAGAAGTTGGATAGATGGAGAAATAGAGCCAAGAACACATGGAAAATCCTGAAAAGTGACCATAGCTGCCAGATTCTAAGAGTAGGAAGCAGCATGGTGTGTCTGGTATAGAGTGTGTGTGTGTGTGTGTGTGTGTGTGTGTGTGGGTGTGGGTGTGGGTGTTGGGGGAGGGGTGGCAGAGATGAGGTGGGGATTGAGAAGGGGGCTGTGCTAAGGAGTTTGGTCTTAATCTGTGTTCCATTTTCTGTATAGTAATTTGCTTTAATATGCTTTAGAAATTTAGTATAAACCATGTGATATATTTAAATATAATTAACTTTTATTTATAATTTTTTTTGGTATATATACAAAATTTTATATAGTCAACTTGTGTAGTAAATTTGCCTTTGAAGAATCCAAATCACAAATTTGCACTTCAAGATGAGTTCCCTCGGCGTTCTCTGGGGTCCAGTGGCTAAGACTCTGAGTTCCCAATGCAGGGAGCCTGGGTTCGGTCCCTGGTCAGATAACTAGATCCCACATGCTGCAACTAAAGATGCTACATGTCCCAATGAAGATCGAAGATCTCATGTGCCACAACTAAGACCTGGTGCAATCAGGAAAGAAAAGAAAAGATTAGTTCCCTAAGTGTTTCAAATAATTTTTTAAAACTCTATCTTAAGGTTTTGTTAATTGGCATAGGGGATGTTAGAAATAAGACAACGTGATTGCCTAGAAAGCTAACATTGGCCATATGACCCTTATCTGAAGAAGGTGGAGGGATTCAGCAGGCAGTGCTGGGAGCACTACTGGTTCCGGGAGCCTTCTTAGAGGATGCTGTCACTTGTCCGACTGGAAGGTAGATGATCCTGCCATCAGAGTGTTGTCCCCACTCAAAGTGAACCTGCCATGCTCAACCTATCTCAACTTTGGAGGCTACCAATATTTATTAAAAGAGTCTGTCGAGTGCTATATTTGTCATTTCCCTAATTACTATAGGTAAGTTTGTGATAATCTGGTTAGCAGTGGAGATCACTGGAGATTATTAAAGAAAGTAAGCCACCAGCATTTTAGAAAGACCTCTCTGGAAGAAAGAGGCGTGGTAGGCTGGAAGGTGAGACCCCTGCATTGGGTTCTATTTTAATTAAGTTGATATATCCTTTTTACAATGTGTTTTGTATACTTGCTCCTCTTCTTCGTCCTGTAAATTTTTAAAGTACCTAGATTCTGACAATACCCCTTTGGGGTGTTGTTTCAGGATAGGGTAGCTGTGGGCAGCCAGATATGGGAATTTTGAAAAAACTCTTTACAGGACTTCCCTGGTGGTCCAGTGGCTAAGACTTCCCTCTCCCAATGCAGAGGGCCTGGGTTCAATTCCTGGTCAGGGATCTAGAACCAAGATGCCACAACTAAACTCACGTGTGCAGCTAAGACCCAAATAAATAAATAAAGCTCCTTACATGGTTCTGATATGTCTACTCCTGCTTTCTCCAGGCGCTTAATGGAGTGGAGAAAAGAGCCAGCCTCAGGACAGGGGAGAGGATAGGGTTTTGATGTTGTTGTTTTGCTTGTATACACATCTTATCTCATCAATGTTTATGCATTGTGAGCACCTTGAGGATAGGATATTGAAATAATAAGCTCTTGGAAAAGACCCTGATGCTGGGAAAGATTGAAGGCAGGAGGAGAAGGGGGCGACAGAGGATGAGATGGTTGGATGGCATCATCGAATCAATGGACATGAATTTTGGCAAACTCGGATACAGTGAAGGACAGGGAAGCCTGGTGTGCTGTAGTCCATGGGGTCAAAAAGAGTTGGACACAACTGAGCGACTAAACAACAACAAACTTTGATCATCTTGTCTTTGGGTAAAAATATAAATAAATAAATAATTGTCACAATGGTGTTTGAAAGGCCTGGGGAAGAAAAAAGCAAGTACATTGCATTTTCTATATACTAATTTGGATAAGCCTTGGAGAACATTTATACTCCAAGCACTTTCTTGAGCCAGGCTTCCCTGGTGACTCAGTGGTAAAGAATCTGCTTGCAATGCAGGAAATGCAGGAGATGAGGGTTTGATCCCTGGGTCAGGAAGATTCCAGAGGAGGGCATGGCAACCCACTCCAGTATTCTTACCAGGGAAATCTCATGGCCAAAGGAGCCTGGCGGGCTATGGTCCGTGGAACAGTGAAGAGTCAGAGACAATTCAAGAGACTGATCACAGCACAGTACTTTCTTGAGCACAAGGAACCAAGAGACTGAACAGGTGGAAAAAGACCTTACTTACATTACAGTCTCTGCTCTTGTAATATTTGTTTAAAATGGAAGAAGCTCTTCCTTTGTTATACATTTAATGTTAATCACATTGGGCTTGTTCAAAGTTAACACAAAGTTCCTTGTATCTTCTCCCTGGAATGTAGTCATCTACTGGTTACAGTTAGTCAATAAATTATATTTGTTGTAGGATATGAAATTTATTCATTTAAATTGTAAGCGAGCTGTGTTCATCAGATCCGTTACTATATAAATTGCGTAGGCTCTCCTGACATATAGAACAATTTCAGAGTCCTGTGTCTGTCTGTTTCTCCTTGCTAGCTATATGTCAGCGTCTAACTTTAAAAATGTTAAACCATGACTCAGGTCACACAATGTGTTGTGAGCAAGGTCAAAGATATAGTCAATGAGGGAGCCAAGAAGATAATACATCTGGGAAGGAAGACAAGAGGAACTGATATGGGAAAAAAGGAATGCCAGAATAAAAGGTATACAGTTGGATTGAAAAACAAACAACTCCCAAAACGAAACTGCTGCATGTCCTACAGGGCAGAAAGCCTCCTGAAACCACTGACATTATCTTTTCAGCGGTACAGAAATCAGTTTTGAAAACACTTTGTCAGTGTCCTACTAGTTAACACCTATATCAGTTTCCTCTTGCTGCTGTAACAAATCACCACAAACATGGTGGCTTAAAATAACACAGATTAATTATCTTACAGTTGGGGGGTCATGGGTCACAGCGGGCTTAACATCTAAGTGTTAGCAGGGCTGTGTTCCTTCTGGAAGCTCTGGGGGTGAATCCATTTCATTACCTCTTCCAGTTTCTAGGGACAGCCTACCTCAAGACCTAACTTTGGTCAGAGTGTAAACCCTAATACATAGTAGATACATAAAGTTCCATTTCCTTAGAGTAGTTCTGTCCAGTGTAACTTTCTGGGATGATGAATATGGTCTCTTCTGTGCTGTTTAGTATTATACCCACCAGCCACACATGGCTACTGAGTACTTGATAGGTGGCCAAGGCAGCTAGAGAACTGATTTTTAAATTTAATCAATTAAAATTAAATGCTAAATGCTTCCCGGGTGGCACTAGTGGTAAAGAGCCCGCCTGTCAACGCTGGAGACGTAAGAGACGTGGGTTCCATTCCTGGGTGGGGAAGACCCCCTGGAGTAGAAAATGGCTACCCACTCCAGTATTCTTGCCTAGAAAATCCCATGGACAGAGGAACCTGGTGGGCTACAGTCCATGGAGTCGCAAAGAGTTGGATACAACTGAAGTGACTTAGCACGCACGTGGGCAAGCTCTAAATAGCCACATGTGGCTTATAGCAACCATAAAGGCAGAGCATCCCTGGAGCATCAGGTTACTCATTAATGGGTTTGTTAGTGCTGGAGTATGACTTCAAAACGTCCCATGGTATTTTTTTTCCCCTTATTTCCAAGTTTTGGGAAATTTTTCTTAACATGTACAAGTAATATAAATAATTCATTCAAGAGATTAAAATTCAATAACAATGTAACCTGACTTCTTTGTCAAAGAACTATAGTTTTTTTCTTGTTACCTTCCTTAGATGAGTATCTGAGTTACACAGTATAGGTTTCACAAATACTTTCTGTTTGAATAGGGCACATTTGTTTGCTCTTCCTTAGTCAAACATGTAAACCATCAGTTTAAGGTAGACCCTGTGGTGAAGGATGAGTAAAACACAGTCCCTGCCACCTAAGTGTGTCTGTTGTCCAGAAGGGGAGGATATATATGTAGACAAACAGATAGGGGGAGAGAAAGAAGAACCAGGTACAATAGGGAGTGAAGGAGGGAAGTGCAGTTCTATCCCAGACTGTATCTGTTAGCCTCAGATCATGGCAGAGTGAGCTGAATAGTGTCACCTCAAATTCATGTCTACCTGGAACCTCAGAATGTGACTTTGTTTGGAAATAGTGTCTTTGCAAATGTAATTAGTTAAGATGAGGTCATATTGGGTTAGGGTGGTCCCACATCCCAGTGATTGCTGTTTTAATAAGAGAACAGAGAGAGGTGGACACAGACACAGAGGGAAGCAGCTGCTGCTGCTGCTGCCAAGTCGCTTCAGTCGTGTCCGACCCTGTGCGACCCCATAGACGGCAGCCCACCAGACTCTGCCATCCCTGGGATTCTCCAGGCCAGAACACTGGAGTGGGTTGCCATTTCCTTCCCCAATGCATGAAAGTGAAAAGTGAAAGTGAAGTCGCTCAGTCGTGTCTGACTCTTTGCGACCCCATGGACTGCAGCCTACCAGGCTCCTCCATCCATGGGACTTTCCAGGCAAGAGTACTGGAGTGGGTTCCCATTGCCTTCTCCAACAGGGAAGAAGACTGTGATGATGGAGGCAGAGATCAGAGTGATGCAGCTACAAGCCAAGGAATGCCAGGAGCCTCCAGAAGAGGCAAGGAGGGGTTCATCCCTAGAACCTATGGCTTTGCCAACACCTTGATTTCAAAATTCTAGCTTCCAGAACTGTGAGGAAATAAGTATTTAAGACATTCAGTTTATGGTTATTTGTTACAACAGCCCTAGGAAAGAATACATTTTTTTTTTTTTTTTTTGGCCCTGCCATGTGCTTTACGGGATCTTAGTTCCCTGACCAGGGATTGAACCCTGGCTATAGTAGTGAAAGCACTGAATCCTAACCACTGGACGGCCAGGGAACTCCACCCCTGCCCCCTGCCATTTTTTTCTTTTTTCTTTTTTTAAAGGAAGTAACGCAATTGGAAAGGGTACTCTCTAGCTCACAGAGTTGAATGCTGGGCTGAAGAAGCCAGCCTTCAGATATGCAGGAATAGGGGCACATCTGAGGATCTCAGCGGCGGAGCTCGTGTGCTCTACATGGCCCAGGGCCATGAGATCCTTTTACCCTTCTGTACCTCACTCCAGATTCTGACTTTCATCAGAGAGACTCTCGACCCAGCTTATCCTGTGCCTTTCCCAGCAGCCCTCATGGTGGAGGACAGGTGACTTTCCAAAGGAAAAGACCCCCAGCAGATAAAAACGACAGATGACTACTCTGCCAATGTTTGGATAGTCCTTTTTGGAAGAAGAAGTCTTCCAGTTGCATGCTACTCATTTAGCAAGGGAGGGTGGATGGTTACAGATCTTGAGAAAGATTGTCCTGGCAGCTCTGTGCCAAATGGTTTGGAGCAAGATCAGCAGTGACGTCAGCCAGTGTGGAGTTAAGAGAGGGTGGAGGCATCTGTCCTGCTGCAGTGACTCTGCCAGGGAAAGAGCACTCTCATTTTGCAATCCATGGTTTCTTAATATTGACTCATTCAACGTGAGTAGGGAGACAGAAGACGCCTTTTTTTTCTGTCTCCAACTATTGCTGCCTTTTTTTTTTTTTTAAACTTTTCGGTATCTTGAAAATCAGAAGGCATACTTTTTGCTACTTGTCTACCCAGTTATGTGAGACTGATCAAGTGTTTTTCACAGTTCCAGGGATACAGCTGGAAGCAGACTATTTTTTCATTTACTTGAGAGAAAACCCACCCAGAGAACCCAGGCTCTGAAGGCAAATATACAAATGCCTCCCGTGTACCCAAGACCCCGGGGGAAGAACTAGGAGGGTTCAGAGAGTCCAGATGAGTGTCAAGGATTGCAGTTTCTCACTTTTATGGGCACCAGGGTTCTTACATGGAAAAGGGGGTGGAATTGTCTAGACAGAGAAAGGGAACAGCATCTCGCTCAGTGGGTCCAGCTGGTATAATGGGCATGAGTGACTGGGCATTGTGGGACCAGCTATTTCTGATGGAGACAAAAACGTAAAAAGTAGCTAACAAAAGTGGTTAACACTCTGAACTTGTGTAAAAACTGTCTGGATGGGATGGTGATACTAGAATAAGTCTTTGCTCTGCACACCTTTGTATATATTTTTTTAACTGTGTGCATGTATTACTTATCCAAAAATTCTAGTTTTAAGTTTTATCCCTTACCAAGCCTTATAGGGGGCTTCCCTGGTGGCTCAGATGGTAAAGCATCTGCCTGGAATGTGGGAGACCCGGGTTCGACCCCTGGGTTGGGAAGATCCCCTGGAGAAGGAAATGGCAACCCACTCCAGTACTCTTGCCTGGAAAATTCCATGGATTGAGGAGCCTGGTAGGCTACAGTCCATGGGTCGCAAAGAGTTGGACACGACTGAGCAACTTTACTTACTTTACTAAGGCTTATAGAGCTCAAGGAACTGGTTTTTAGGATGTGGCTTCAAATATGTCTTTTAAAAAAAGTACTTATATCCACACCATCCAGATTTTAGTGCGTCAACTACATGAATAACTTTTATTCAGATCCCTCTGTTCTTAGTGCTTTATAGTTCTCAACCATGACAAATGAAAAATCCTTAGCCCTAATAGGCCAAATTTTAAAAAATTATGTTTATCATCATTTAAAATGACACAAATGATAAAAACACACGCATTTCTCACATTCATATTAGATTACACAGTTAAGGATTTTATTTTCAAGAGCCAAAACATTTTTTCTTTATTACTTTCAACTTATTTCACCCTGGCTACTCCCACTAAGTTCCCAGCTCTCCTGCTCCAGTGTGCAAGAGTCTTGTATCATTTATGCCCTGCCCATGACCCTTCTGCTCCTGTCCCACTTCCTCCCTTGGGCTCCTGTGGCCCGGTGGAGCCTCCCACCCCTGGACAGGCCCGTGGACAGCCACATCCCAGTCCCTTCAATCAGACGTGCTCATGGCCTTCAATGACCCTCAGAATAGACTACATGCCCAATCTTGGCCTTCTTTCCCCAGTCACCCAGCACTCTCAGTTCAGCCTCACCTTCTTCATTCACTCCAGGAGTCACTGCAGATGACTGGTGAGCCTGATGGTATGACTTCTGGTTGACAGAGCATCATTTTCCCCCCTGACTTTTTGGTCAAATGAGGCCTAATTCATATGCTGGTTTCTCCTTCTCTGAAGGCCCCTAAAATGCAGGCTAGTGGAATTTGATGGATTCTGCATGTTTTAACTACAGTATAAAGGTGATTACAATTCAGGATCCTTTTGCTCCACATTGTTGTTCTTGTAGTTCAGTCACCCAGTCGTGTCTGAATCTTTGCAACCCCATGGAGTGCAGAACACCAGGCTTCCCTGTCCCTCCCATCTCCGGAAGTTTGCTCAAGATCATGTCCATTGCATTGGTGATGCCATCCAGTCATCTCATCCTCTGTCACCCTCCTCTCCTTCTGCCCTCAATCTTTCCAAGCATCAAGGACTTTTCCAAGGAGTCGTCTGTTTGCATTAGATGAGCAAAATATTGGAGCTTCAGCTTCAGCATCAGTCTTTCCAATGAGTATTCAGGGTTGATTTCCCTTAAGATTGATTGGTTTGATCTCCTTGCTGTCCAAGGGACTTTCAAGAGTCTTCTCCAGCACCACAGTTCGAAGGCATTAATTCTTTGGCATTCTGCCTTCCTTATGGTGCAGCTCCATGGCACCTACTTCTACATGTGGAAAACTGAGCAGTTAAGCATTTCTGAAACTGATAACAGAGTGGATACTTTTCATAACCAAATTAAAAAAAAAAAAGGGTTTTGTAATAATATATTAAAAATGTTTTTACATTGCTTTTCCCCTCCAAATTCCAAAAGAATGTTAACCAGTTGCATAGCTGGCTTACATGAGGAAAATATTCCTTTGCTGTCTAATGCACATACACAGACCCACAGCTACTCCACAGTTAAAACAAAATGATACAAAACCTTTAGGAATTTTGTGGTGTCCTTGCACTGAATCAAACACATCTCTGGGGAAACTAATCACATGCTCATTGCTGAGAAGTATCTTTCATTATAAAATTGTAACCTGGATTACTAGTTCAGTTAGATTGGATGGGCACATAAAGAGAAATACATGATATCTTCAGAAAAAAATCAACGTTATGCTCCTTGCTGTGACAAGTGCAGTGTTTGATTGGTGGTCTTTAGGCTAGAAAGTCTAAGTCAACAATTTGAAAGTAATGATTCATCTTTTTAATATAATAAAATCTGAATAATATTTCTAAATTTTGTGTCTTCCTCCCACACGCAACAATACAAGAATATCAGTTTGGAGTCCAGTTAGCATTAACAAACCATCTTTTCCCTTGTGAAAAACTGAAACTCCTGGGAAAAAAGAAAAGATAATAATTATAAAGGGGTACAAATTTTGTATGTGAAGAGAACAATACGTAGTTGACAAAATGAACTGTAAGCTTCACAGATTTGAATGAGTACACTTAGGTAGTTACTTATTCTCCCTTGCCCTCCATGTCTCTCATTTATAAAATAAGAATCAGAGAGATCATATAAAATGAGATCAGAGGTTTTTAAAAAAAGATTATTTATTTTTGGCTGTGCTGGATCTTCCTAGCTGCTCTGGCTTTCTCTAGTTGCGAAAAGCTGGGGCTACTCTCTCATTGTGCTCGGGCGTCTCACTGCAGTGGCCTCTCTTGCTGTGGATGGGGGCTCCAAGGCAGGAGGGCTTCAGTCGTGGTGGCTCCCCGGCTCCAGAGCACGGGCTCAGTAGTTGTGACTCACGGGCTTAGCTGGTCCGAGCCCGCGGGATCTTCCCTGACCAGGGATTAAACTCACGTTCACTGCGTTGGCAGGCAGATTCTTTACCACCGAGCCATTAAGGAAATCTGGTTTTGACACATTTTTAGCAGAGATTTAAAATGTTATGGGGAACACACACACATATATGATTTTAGTGTGGAATAAATTTAGTAAGGTCAATGTTCAGCACATAAAGCAAATACATAAGAAAGTTATGCTTCTCTGAAGAGTGCAAAAATTTGAAATTGCAGGTAAAGGAAGATAGATAAAGACTCAGGGAATTCCCGGTGGGTCAGTGGCTAAGAATCCATGCTCCCAATGCAGGAGGCCCAGGATCGATCCCTGGTCAGGGAACTAGATCTTGAACTAGTTGAACTATCTTGAACTATGCCACAACTAAAAGATTCTGCACGTTGCAGCTAAGACCCGGTGCAGCCAAATAAATAAATATTGAAAATATTGGATAAGATTAAAAAAGAAACAACTGTACTCTAATAAAGATTAATTTTTTTAAAAAAGGGTTTAAAAAGGAAACTTGATTGACACACTTGTGCAATCCTAAGATATCACAGAACACAACTTGAAAACCACTGGACTAGCTGATCTTGTCATTTTGAGTAATTCTCTTTCAGCTTATTGATCTTACCTTTAAGGCAATGACAGCCGTGTTATGCTACAGTGATAGACCAGGGTTTAAATGTCTTAGGATCATCTCTTGGGATCTAAGAAAGAAAGTAAATTAAATACTAAACATCATAATACCTTTGTAATATTTCACCAGGAAAATGATATCAAATCTGTAGGTTTTGAAAGATGTTTCTGATGGGAAGCAGCAGGATCTTCCTGGGGAATGGGATTGTACCGTGCCTTTCAAATGACAACTCTGAAAAGATAGAGGGTCAGCGCTGTCGTCTCTGCTAACCGTTACACTGCTAATTAAGAGGGCACGCTCTGGTGGTTCAGATGGTAAAGAATCTGCCTGCAAGCAGGAGGCCTCAGTTTGATCCCTGGATTGAGAAGATCTGGAGAAGGGAATGGCTATCCACTCCAGTATTCTTGCCTGGAGAATTCTATAGACAGAAGAACCTGGCTGGATACAGTCCATGTGGTCACAAAGAGTTGGACGTGAGTGAGCGACTGACCCTTTGCCTTTTTTGGATTTTTTACCTATCTTCTCTGCCTCTCAGATGTGAATCCCCAAGAGAATTATAAATCCAATGAAAATCTTTGTGGGAGGAGGATGGGAAGGGCAAAGGGGTTAGGCTGAGAGTTGCTTGTAGTTTACAGACCTAGACTCCCCTGCAGGGATCTGAGAAGAGCCCCATCTACATGCCTAGCCAAAATGGTTTGGCTCCAGTTAAACTCAGGCCCATTTCTCTATTCTGGGCTAGAAGCCCTAAGAATTTAACATCTTTGTCCTTCTTCCTTCTGGTCTGCAGCTCCCATCTGCAGAATTCTCTCTGCTGGGTTTGTCCCAAAGCAGAATAAGCAGAGTCTATATTCCCGCCTCCTCTGCTATCATGTTTTTGTTTGAAGAGTTGACTTTTAGTTACAAAAGTGTTAAAAACATAAAAAAACTTTCAAACATAAAAAAACTTTCTGTAAATAATGAAAAGTTATGAAGATTTCAGAAAGCTTGTCTCCTGATATTTATTTCACAAAAAAGCACAAAAGGAGGACAGAAAACCACAAACAAAAACACAGCCCAACCCCTAACCTGTCAGGATATCTTTACCAGTCCCATTCTTACTGTTCGCTTTCAATCTGTACTGAAATGTAAATAGAGGGCTAGTTTGCCCTCCTGCGAGGGACTTCCCTGATTCTCTAACCGAACTGCTGCACTGGAATTTACTTGGCTGTCTTACTTAGGGTCAGCCTGTTCCACCTGGACTGGGCTGGATGCAGGACAAAGCTCCTCAGTCTCGTCTGAGGTAGATTCAGGTCAGCTCATCTGTTAAATTGTAGTCTCTCCGAAAACCTGTTCCTATTCTTGTCACCAGACCAGGGTTCCTGGGGCACTCTTCTGCTTTGGGACTCAGATCAATGCTCATTCTCTTGCTGCCCCAGCCTTTGTGTGGCTCACCCACTCCCTGGCTTCTTGAGCGAGGACGCAATGTCCCTTTTTCCCTCAAGGATCCCAGCTCTGGGATGTAAACAGACCTTCACTGGCCTTTCATGATCTTCTCTCACTTCTCCCTTGTTTAGGGTCATCATTCCCTTTCTCCCTCCCCCTCTTTCTCCCTGTTGGTTCTTGATTGCTATGATTAAGGCAATATGTTGACTTTGGTGGTCAAGACTGATTCCACTTATAGCTAAACCTTCTGAAGTATATCTGTGCCCAGTCTCACTGGTTTCAACACCTAGTGTCATCAATCCAGGATTGTTCATCATCCTCACTGTGCAATAAAGGATGAACTCAGGAGGCCTCCATTGTCCAAACTCTGCACATTCCAAAGAAAGGGTTAGCCTTTGACCAACTCCTGGGAGGAACACCCCAGCTCTTGGAATATCCTGCCTTGTAAGAGCGCCTTTGTTTACCTGAGGTCTTAATAACATCACTTGACTTCTGGAAGGGCTGGACACTGAGTGACTAAGGTCAGCTTTGCACACAACCTGTGCCTATGTGACTGATCCCTAATAAAACTCCTGGACACCAAGGCTCAGCCGAGCTTCCCTGGCTGGCAATCCTTCATATATCTTCTTCTTCCACATTGTCGCTGGGGAAAGTAGGTGGCTCTCTGTGACTCCACTGGAAGAAGACACCCTGAAAGCCTCACCTGGTCTCTCCCGGACTTTGCCCCATGTGCCTTTGCCTTTGAGGATGTTAATCTATATCCTTTCACTGTAATAAGCCATCACCATGAATAGCAGCTTTCTGAGTTCTGGGAGCCCATCACTGAATCATCAAAACTGAAGATAGCCTTGGGGACTTCTGACCCAGTTGTCATCATCATCAATGTATATTGACCATTTACTACGTGTGACAGTTGCTGAATGCTTTTCATGTGTTTTATTCAAACCTTTTAACAACTTTATAAGGAAACTAGAGTTATTCTCTCCACGAACATTTCCTGCCATTTTATAAAAAAATTAAATTATCAGAGTGGTTAAATGCATTATCAAAAGTAGGGCTGGATGGGTGATTCATGTTGATGTATGGCAGAAACCAACACAATGTTGCAGAGCAATTACCCTTCAATTAAAAATACATTTTTTAAAGAAAATTAGGGCTGGGATCATAATCCCAGTGCCTTTGACTGCAGGGCCATATCGTAATCACAAAGCTAAGAAAGTGTGTCATAACTCCTTTCCCTGACTGGGTAAGATGGCTACCTTTTCCTGTTTCCCATTCTGCATCCCTTATTCCCTCTCTTAATCTGAGGGATGCCTCCAGTTTTGCCAGACTAAAGGAGCAACCTTCCAGAGACCAGGCAGGAGAACTTTTAGATGCAAAAATACATATTCACTAGCAGTTCATCCCCTTCGGCAGTAAGAAAGGTCACTGCATGAAGTCTCAGCACGTGTTGCCTCCTGGAACAAGCATGTTCAATGTGGGACCAGTTTCAGCACCAAACCTCTTCCAAGACAGCGTGAGAGGCAGGGAGGAGGAGGAGGAGGTGAAGAACGGGCCAGCTCACGGCTGTCTGAACGTGTGAAGGTGTGTGTGTGTGTGTGTGTCCCGCCTGTCTGACTGTGCGTGCCTCTCACGGGAGCAGGACCACAGGCTCGGCGTCCTGGGGGAGCCGCTGCAGCCGCCCAAGTCACGCGGTCTGTACCGCGCTCTGTATCACGGAATCCACGTGACTGAGGCATGACTGTGCTGCGCTGAGGTCCTGCCGGTCGTCTGCGGCCCAGCCTCTGGCAGAACAGGCTGGAGACCGCATGTTTCCACACGCTGCTGGAGTAGCTTCCAAAACCATAAGGAAAGGGCATGCAGGCTTGTAGGACTGGCAGTATATCTCCCCCTGCTCAGAGGAACGCAAGACTGTGTGTGGGCAGGATATGGGTTTGAGGACCAGCATCTGGGGGCGGACCAGCATCTGGGGGCGAACCAGCTGAGAACAGCGCAGGTAAAGCAGGCGGGTCACAGCCAGGAAGTGCTCACATGCCTTTCCTCCTCCATCTGCCAGGAAGCGCTTCCTTTCCTGAGCTAAACAGGCGGCACTGTTAATGTTGCCAACTCTCTCAGAGTGTGTGCACCTAGAAACGCGAAAGCAGCAGGGATGGAAAACGAGTCATGGGTCCTAATGAGGCAGAGGGAGGGGAGCAGCTGCAAGGAGGCTGTTTTAGGGTTTCCTTTTTTTTTCTAGTTTTTTCCAAATCAAAGTATAAATTGATTTACAATATTTTATATTTCACACGTACAGCATAGTGATTCAACATTTTTATGGATTATACTCCATTTAAAGTTATTACAGAATAGTGACTATATTTCCCTGTGCTGTACAATATATTCTTGTTACTTATTTATTTTATATTGGGTTGTTATTATGGGAAAACCCAAATGAACTTTTTGGCCAACCCAATACATAGTAGCTTGTATCTTAAAAAAATTTTTTTTTTTTATTGTACCATACAGCATGTGGGATCTTTATTCCCTGACCAGGGATTGAACCCACACCTCCTGCATTTAGGATTGTGGAGTCTTAACCACTGGACCCCTGGGAAATCCAGTAGTTTTTTTGTATCTTTTAATCATAACGTTCCTCCCTCCTGCCCTCTCCGAACTGGTTATGTTTTAGGTTTTCAAAGTGGAGACGGTAAACGTCTTCAGAAAAAAGACATTCGTCAACTTTATAGAATTACAGGGCAGGACAAATTCTAGAAAGCAGTATTTTTCTAATTTTTAAGATTGTGTATTCCTTTATGTCTCTGAATCATAAAGATTTTTTTTTTTTTAAAGGTTTTTTTTTTTTTTAATGAAATAATTGTTTCTAAGTAAAGTCCTAATTTGAAAGTGCTGATTAGGCATTTTCTGTATACCTTTAAAGGAAATTTCCTCTTTTTTTCCTTGTCGTATTTTAAATGACTTTATAAAATACATTTCCCAAGAATTACAATTTTCTCACTCCCATCACTAGAGAGGAAATTTTGTATAGGAATGATATTTCTGATGGTTTCTGTTTGAGCCAGGCTGCTCTGTTGGGCTCAGGGCAGAAATTAACATCAGCAACACTGTTCTGACCAGGAGGGAACCACCTAAGAAAGGGCCCCTGGGGAAGAGCCACAGCTAATAACTGTAATCAAGGTAACCATACTGGTCGTGTGACATTTTTTTGGTCATACTGGCCAAAAAAATTTTCATATGATTATTCAAGTTGTAGAACTTCTTACAACAAAAATGCTCCAGGGACTTCCCTGGTTGCCCAGTGGTTACAACTGCATGCTACCAATGCAGAGGGCATGGGTTTGATTCCTGGTCCAGGAACCAAGGTCCCTTTTGCAACCAAAAGATTTAAAAAAAAAAAGCTCCAGGCTTCTTACCAGTGCCCGCTTCTCACTGATGCTTAAAGCCAGTTATCCGTGAAAGTGGCTGCTAAGTGTTAAGGGCTGGTTTTCTTCCTGCCCTTAGCAGGTCAGCTTGATTTAATGTGGAAAGTCTTTTTAAGCCTCTGGGAGAGGCATATTTTGAAAAAAGGTCATTAGCAGTCATGGATATTTGGTGGAGACCAGAACTATAATATTCATGTAGTGACTTGTATTTACACAGTACTTTTACATGCATTATTTTACTTAATTCAAAGGAAAAATACTGAATGTTTAACCATCATTTCTGTTGAAGAAGTAGCTATACACCGGTTTTTATTTACCTTGTGGTTATAAGAAGGTCATTAAAAGAAGAGATCTGGGACTTTCCAATGCTCATGTTCTAGTATACAGACCTTCTTACTTGTCAGAACAAATTGTCTTTTGACAAAAGTATTCACAGACCAAATACAAAGAGTATCAGTATGTTTCTAAAAAAAATTGTTTTCACAGTACAGTGCTGTATGCCAGTGTGAATCCTTACTTATCTCAACTAAAAGCTACCTTGGAGTTGGAGCAAATGTATCGGGTTATTCAAAACTTTCCTTTGGTAACATCTTCCAGAAAAACACGAACAAACTTTTAAAAAACCTGAAGAAACTTTTGGGCCACCTCAATAAATTCTAATGCAGGTTCAAATTTGCTCTAATGTGCCAAAAAAAAAAAAAAACTGGTCAAGAGCCAGGCTATGAGAATTTTAGGAGGCCTGTTGTGTGAATGAATGAGTTTCTAAAGATCTGAAGCAGTAGATCTGCATTGTGATAGAGGTTAGTTGCTAGGAAACTGCTGACTGGATAAGAACTATTCAGGTTTCACCCTGAAGATGTGAAGATAGAGTGGCTTGACCACATATTTCTATTTCTTTATCTCTCTGCCATGGAAAACAACAACTGCAGCCTTTCAGTTTTGTTTTTTTCTACCAGGGAGGCAAGATCAGAGATTGATGACGAAGGCCATTTTGAGGACTACTTTGAATCCATTGAAACTGCCCCAGGGCATTTGCACTGGCTATTCTCCGCCTGGAATACACCCTTACCAGCTTCATGCTTGTTCCTCCACTTCATTTAGGCCTCAGATCAAACATGAATACTCCAGAGAAAGCTTCTTTAATAATTTAAAATAATCTATCACATGCTAGCTGCTTACTCTTCTGTTCTGTGTCACAATGTTTATCACCACCTGAAATTATATTGTGTATTTCTTTACTTGTTGACTGTCTGGCTTTCCCAATAGAATGTAGGATCCATTTGGCAGAGATTGACTATCTCAGTGTTTTTTTTCAGTTCCCAGCAGTGCCTGGCACATGGAAAGGGCTGAGTACGTATGCTAGATGAATGAATGGATTGTAGGATGAATGATCAAAGCTGGGCCTCATCTCTTACAACCCTTTGACTGTAAGAAAAGGTTAAGGCTAGGTTAGAAAAGTTTGTCCCGTTGACACTCAGGGATAACCCAGAGTTGGGCAAGCACTTACACTTTACAGCAATTGTCTTCCCCCTCTCCTATGCTGTAAACAGCTAGAGAGAGAGAAGGTGCCTGTGAGTCTAGTTCACCACTATACTCCTCAACCTCAAACTATGGAAGAAGGGAAATATTTAATTTCTTGAATTTGAATAAGACATGAAAGGTGAGCAGGGGATTAGCTGAGTGAGGAAAAGCAAGAAGATGATTCCAAGCAGCAGGAAGAGCTGGTGGAGGCATCTGTCCTTGACGTGTGGAACAGACAGATGAAAGCAAGTGTAGGCGTGGAGAGACAAGGCGAGGTAAGATACCTCGTGTGGCAGGAGAAGTAGGGGAGTGCTGGCCAGGTTGAACTCCGCAGGTTTATAGGCTTGGCAGGGCAACATAAACAGTTTTATCTTTATCCTAACAGCGATGGGAAATTGTTCACCTTGTGTACATGCTAGAAGGACACAATCATATTTGTCACACCACACATCTCTGGTTGCAATGGGTGTAGGGAGACCAGTTACAAGACTGCTTTGACCCAGGCTAGAGAGATGGAAGTTGGACTTAGAATCTCTAGCAAGTAAGCTTCTTGAAGGTAGAGATCACTCTGTTTGATCCACTGCTGAATTCTCAGCACCTAGATTAATGCCAGGCACGTATTAGATCCTCAATAAATGTTTGTTTAACGCATGAATGACATAGTAGTTAGACATGGAGTCAATAGAAATGGAGGAAAATAGACTGACCTCACCTATATTTGAATCAATGAGAAGACAGCCTTCTTCAAATCCTTGACGAGACTTGGGTGATCCAACAGTTTCTCTGTTCTAGCCTACAGCCCAGTTACGAGGTCTATAACTGGTCTGCACCCTGTAAACCTGCAGAGTCCAGGGTTCAAAGCACTGACTCATTAGAAAAGACCCCGATGCTGGGGAAGACTGAGGGCAAGAGGAGAAGGCAGCAACACAGGATGAGATGGTTGGATGGCATCTGATGGCAACTGACTCAATGGACATGAATTTGAGCAAACTCAGGGAGAAAGTGAAGGACAGGGAGGCCTGGCATGCTGCAGTTCATGGGTCACAAAAAGTTGGACATTATTTAGTGACTGAACAACAACAGGAACATGACTGGTGGAAGAGATTGTTAGGGGTTCAAACTGACAGGGTGTGATGAGGGACTAGCTACTGAGTATGAGAAAGAGAAATGTTGGGCCAAGTCCAGGGTTTCCGGTTTCTGTTACTATATGGATGGAGGAATACTGACATTTCCTGGGACAGGAAGTGACAGTAGAATCTATATTCGTGTGTTTCTGGTTCTCTTTGTTAAACTGAGAATCAGGACTTCCTCCCCTCTGTCTCTTTCAGGAGGCCCCGCTTAAGGCTGGCTCTAATTGTTCTCTCTCTTCTGATGTACAGCTGAGGAGGTTTGTAGGCTAGAAGAGAGAAACCATTGGGTAACCCAAGTCTTGTCAAGGATTTGAAGAAGGCTGTATTCTCATTGATTCATATATACATGAGGTCAGTGGAATTGCTAGGAATATTGTGGGTTGAGATAAAAATGAAAGATAAGAGGGAGGTGGGAGGGGGGTTCAGCATGGGGAACACATGTAAATCCATGGCTGATTCATGTCAATGTATGGCAAAAACCACTACAATATTGTAAAGTAATTAGCCTCCAACTAATAAAAATAAATGAAAAAAAAAAAGAATGAAAGGTAAATGGTCTTTCTCAACATTTTCTAAGTAGCCTTAATAATGGGAGGGTTGGTATTAAGAAGTTAAAACTTCTGCCCTGATCCTGCCTCCAAAAGTTGTTCCAGTGGCTATAAATAAAGATTATAAGTTTGGGGGATAAATAATTTTGGCCAGGTATTTTCTCTTTGGGTTTAAGCAACTATATTTTTTGAGTGACATTGCATGGGAAAATGACCTTCTCAATCCAGATTTCCTGTGAATGCAGGCTCAACCGAGTCACTCCCCATTATATTATTCAAATCTTTTAAAATATTTACATTAGGGATATCCCAATTTTGTAAAATGAGTATATAAATAGGATATATTATATATATAAACCTATATGAATATGTATAACATTCACTTTGCTATACAGCAGAAACTGACATAACGTTGCAAGCAAACTAAACTACAATAAAACTTTAAATAAATAAGACAAAAAACCCTATATAAATTAAAATGTGGTTAAAAGTGTGCATATGTATTTATAAATATATATACACATAACCCAAGATGGTTATGTTATGGTTATTATGGTTATTTTTGGTTAATAGGATTAGGGCTGATTTTAACTTTCATCTTATTCTTTTCAGCATTTTCTAGTTTTTCCATAATGGACATGTGTGACTTTTATGAAGATAAAACTGCTTGTTATGCAAATGAGGTTTGTAATATGAAATATAGATTATAAAATGAGGTGATATTTAGAATGTATCCGTTTATGAATATTTTAGAAAATAGGAGGTTACTCTCACATTGACTCTGATCATTTAGTTGATGGGTGTACAAATCAGTACATGCTTTATATCCATGAAGGCATTTATTAATCTTACCGTGAAACCATCAGATTTGGGAAAAAATGTGGCCTCCTTACATGGACCAGGTAGCTGACAGGCTGAGTTTCAAATGGTGAATGAAATTAAAGTGATTCACATTTTATCACAGCATGTGACAGAGTGACTGCCAGACAACTGGACTATTAAAAGAAGCCTGAAGTCTTGGAAATGAAGAAATTCATTTTCTAAAAGCTGGGACATTTGAAGGTTGAACATGTTCAACCAGGCAAGAAGGGAAGATTAGTATCTTCTATTGTGTTTTTTTGGTTACCTGAATCTGCCCCATTCCAGAAAAGGATATTTACTACTGCAAAAGGTGATGGAGAACTTCTGTCTAAAGGTCAGAAATGCTTGTGCTTTGGGGAGTGGAGGTCACATGGTTCTGCAGGTTCGTGTCACTGGTGCTGTTGTGAATGGGTAGACACAGCTCTCCAGGCCAGATCAGCCGGAGGAGTTCCTGTGGTGGAGGAGGGCAGGGTCTCTGGCCTTGACCATCTGAGGAGGGACTGGCCCCAGGCAGATGATTGGAATTCTTTCTATGGACAGTGCAATTGGCTGAGGGTCAGCCTGAGGGGCAGAACCATCTCTGGGAGATGGAGGGAAATCCAGGATGGTCAGTATTATTGGAGTCCAAGAAATGCTGAGTCAGATTTGGAGATGGGGAGAGGACTGGATCACTCAGGGGAAGGAAATGAGTAGTTATGACACATCCCTTTAAGTAATATTCCTAAATCCTGGGTCACTTTGTTCTTTCACGCTATGGCTGGCTGTTTTGAGGAGGTCAGTTAAGTATTTGGGTTTCTTTTAATATAGTTATGAAAACACATTTCTTTTAAGAAGAGAGGCAAAAACCACTACAATATTGTAAAGTAATTAGCCTCCAACTAATAAAAATAAATGAAAAAAAAAAGAAGTAGAGAATCAGTTCTTTTCTCTCTAGGAGGCAATTATTACTTCTTTGGAGCCAGATGGTCTGGGCTTGAATCTTGACCTTGGGTAAATTACTATACCTCAGTTTCCTCAATAGTAAAATGAAGAAAGTCATAGTAGTTACCTGATAGAGTTGTAGGAGCTGTAGAGTAGTGAGATAATCTGTAAAATATTTAGTCAGTGTGAACTACCCTTACCATTGATGTAAGGAAGCTATGAGGAAATCAGTGCAGGGTGGAACCAATGACCCACCCAACATCGCGTGTCTGCCCCAGTCAGTAGGCTGGCATTGCTGTGTGCATGTGTGTATAGCAGATGGCTCCCAAATCCCCACCCCTGGGCTGGGAGGCACTGCTGTGAAATGAAATGAAGTAGAAAAGCATCAGCGGGACATGAGACCACATGTTTCCTGAATAAAGGACAGACTGGGTGTACTCTGTGTTTGTACAGGGGACGTGGAAAGTGACATTATCAAATACTTCTCCATGACCTGGGTTATTTTTTGTGTGTTTGTTTTTGTTGAAGAATTGGATAGGTTAGGTAGGATAGAGGGAGGGAATACTTAGAATGGTTTGGTGAAAACGGTCTGTTGTTTCACATTTAGCTGTTTGTTTCTGAAGCATCATAAATTATCCTACTTGAAGATTGCCCAGATGATTAAGTTACATAACATGGGGAAGTGCTTTTCATAAAGTTTAAATTACTACATATACTAAAAGGTATTTGTGTGAGTATTTTTATCATCTTGATGAGCTTGTATCTTATAATGTGCTCTTATAATCTGATTATAATTTACCTGAGTAAATTATATATAATTTATAATATGATATACATTTTATAGCTTATACATTTTTTATAATTTATATATAAGATTTATATATAATCTTATAATTTACCTGAGTAGTCTAAGATGCAAGATATAGAAAAATCACTTTTTAGGAAAATAAACAGTAATTCCATACCATCTCTGTGAACCGATCTGCACAGGCCATTCGAACCCATTCTGGAGTCGCTGGGCTCTTCACTGTGAAGTCCTCAGCTATGTCTCTTTCTTTGCGAGCTGCAGCCACAGCATCAGTGATGGCAAAGAACACGGATGACCCCAGGAACATCCCAGACTCCCCCAGGCCCTGCAAGGAAGCACATTTGTTTTAGAGGCTTCTACACTAGACCATCAGCCACTGTAGGTTAGGGGCAGGTCTTTTTCACCACTGTATCCCCAAATCCTAGCACAGCATCTTACATACAATAATTTTCAATAATTGTTGACTGACTGACTTACTGACTGAGTGAAACTTGTGTACTCTTAGAAATCCTAGTATCACTTGAAGTTTAAAAATCCTGTGTGGGTTAAGTAGTTGTTAGATAAGAAAGGTAGTGTGTGTGTTTTTAAAAGCACATTGTGTAGTTGTAGATTTGAATGCTTACCTTGGATGAATAGAGGGTTAGTGGAGTTTGTGATGATGGCAACAAGGAGACATTAAACTCCTCTGGGACATCGCTGATGGTTGGAATTTTGTATTCATCTGGTCCTCGAGAGTACAGGACACCTTCTGGGGAATATTTCAGCTCTTCAGTGGTATAAAAGCCCATTCCCTGAATAAATGCACCTTCAACCTGAAGAGGGAAAAATGTCAGGCTCTGTGATATTGTGTGCTTTTCAGAAGGCCTTTACCAACCCCACAATGACTCTCAGGAAATGACATCCATCCAGATCGGGCAGCACCTACCTGCCCAATATCGATGGCCGGATTTAGACTGCAGCAGGCATCCATGACGATGTCTGTTCTGATTTTCTGCCAAAATTAAAATTACCTGACTGTAAAAACTTGAATTAAAAATACTATTTTAGGGTTTATTCAAATGGTCCCAATTTATTCCAGGACTCTTGCTGGTTGATTAGCACTACATGGAACCCCATCAACATTAGAGGTGGTAAGACATCTACCAAGCTCTTCAAATTTAGTGCTAGGAGGACTGTTGATGACCCCAGAAGGTCTTCTGCATTCATAGTTTTGGTTTATCTTAAGTGACTTTAAAGTCCATGATATGTGGGTGCGTCTGGGTATCACTTAGTAAATAAATAAGCCCAATTGTTCATCTGATTCTGAAGCTGGATTTGCGATTTTATTAAAATCATGAGCTCATCTAATCCTCATAGTGGTTTGCTCTAGCTGGTATTATTGCCATTTTACTGAGGAAATCATGTAGCCACAGTGGCATGTATGAATTTGGGGATTTGTAAGATCTTGGGTGTATTAAGGGTGAGTGTTGAGACCAATTTACTTCCTTCCTGGAGAAACATCACACTAATCTGGCCCTTGTGTTGTGTTATTGGGCACGTGCACGCAGGTTGTGGAGAAGCCACAGAAAGCCCTGCGTGTCTGTGATAGATCTCAGGAATATCTTTGGTGCTACTGATCTCAGTACTACCTTTGGGATAATTGACTTTGGGGAGATATCACATCACTATATGCTTTTAAAGCATTTATTCAAGACAGTTTACTAAATTACCTAGTCAGATAGATAACTTGATATCAATAACCTCAGATATGCAGATGACACCATCCTTATGGCAGCAAAAAGGAACTAAAGAGCCTCTTGATGAAAGTGAAAGAGGAGAGTGAAAAAATGGCTTAAAACTCAACATTCAAAAAACTAAGATCATGGCATCCAGTCCCGTCACTTCATGGCAAATAGATGGGAAAACAAGGGAAACAGTGATAGACTTCATTTTTTTGGCCTCCAAAATCACTGCAGATGGTGATTGCAGCCATGAAATTAAAAGACACTTGCTCCTTGAAAGAAAAGTTATGACCAACCTAGACAGCATATTAAAAAGCAGAGACATTACTTTTCTGACAAAGTCCGTCTAGTCAAAGCTATGGTTTTCCATTAGTCATGTATGGATGTGAGAGTTGGACTATACAGAAAGCTGAGTGTGGAAGAATTGATGCTTTTGAACTGTGGTGTTGCAGAAGACTCTTGAGAGTCCCTTGGACTGTAAGGAGATCCAACCAGTCTATCCTAGAGGAAATCAGTCCTGAATATTCATTGGAAAGACTGATGCTGAAGCTGAAACTCCAATACTTTGGCCACCTGATGTGAAGAACTGACTCCTTGGAAAAGACCCTGATGCTGGGAAAGAGTGAAGGCAGGAGGAGAAGGGGATGACTGAGGATGAGATGGTTGGATGGCATCACTGACTCAATGGACATGAGTTTGAGCAAGCTCTGGGAATTGGTGATGGACAGGGAAGCCTGGAGTGCTGCAGTCCATGAGGTCGCAAAGAGCAGGGCACGACTGAGTGACTAAACTGAACTGAGATAGGTAACTTGACCTTCCTTTAGGAATAGATCCTTTTTTTGAAAGACAAAAAAAAAAAAAAAAAACCAACCCCACAAAACTTTGGAATGCAATTTTGTCTGAAATAGAATAAAAAATTTAATGCATTTTAGGCTGTCATGAGCAATTCTTTCTCGACTACCTCTTTTTGGGTGGAAATTTAGGATGAAGCTGAATCTCTCGACATTCCCATGGAATTGAAAGAATCTTGTTCTTATTGTGCAAGTATTATATAATGAAAGGGCGTTATTAATGTAAACACATTTTGTTGTTGTTGTTCTAACTTGCCAAGAGGAAAGCTGTCAAATGACTTACTTTGTGGGCTCCTGTCAGGCAGTCAATTTCAACCTCAGAACAGGCTGCTCCATAGACATAGTAGGGGAAAGGGTCTCCCTCTCCCTTCTCCCAGTCCATGAAGGCCTTGTAGCCCCTAATGGAAGAAATAAAGTCCTTTAGCTTGGAAGGGGGTGCAAACAATATTGATTTGTTTTAAAAGTTACCAAAATTTTCATTAGCATTTTATTTGATTGTTGTTGACTGTGACCACCTTTTCAGCTCAATTAAACTGCTACCTGTGTTTGCAATCTAGCTTGTTGTAGCAACCCTAACATTTGCCTCCATTTTTAAAGAGGAAATTCTTTGTGCTTAAGTTAGGATGCCAAAAAAGGAGACACCAACAAGCTATTTCACTCGCTCCGGACCTCACAGGGTGTCTGTATCTTGAGGAATTAAGATTTGAGTTTTAGATTTGCCCATTGAAAACCTCAACTAATTTTTATTAGGGTTCCCAGCATCCGGGAAGTGACTGCTACTGCTGCTAGGTCGCTTCAGTCGTGTCTGACTCTGTGAGGGGCCCCTAGACTGTGCTAATTGAGCTCATAAGGGACTGACGGTAATACAGGGCTGGTGAAAAAGGGCCGGTAATTTGATGTGTTGTTCATGGAAGACGGACCCAGCTAGAGGGCTGATCTGCCCTTTCGTTGGGCAGATGAACTCAGGAATTTGGAACTCATTATGTACAGGGCAACAGACTGGTTCCAAATAGGAAAAGGAGTATGTCAAGGCTGTATATTGTCACCCTGCTTATTTAACTTATATGCAGAGCACGTCATGAGAAATGCTGGACTGGAGGGAGCACAAGCTGGAATCAAGATTGCTGGGAGAAATATCAATAACCTCAGATATTGCAGATGACATCACCCTTATGGCAGAAAGTGAAGAGGAACTAAAAAGCCTCTTGATGAAAGTGAAAGAGGAGAGTGAAAAAGTTGGCTTAAAGCTCAACATTCAGAAAACTAAGATCATGGCATCCGGTCCCATCACTTCATGGGAAATAGATGGGGAGACGGTGGAAACAGTGTCAGACTTTATTTTTGGGGGCTCCAAAATCACGGCAGATGGTGATTGCAGCCATGAAATTAAAAGACGCTTACTCCTTGGAAGGAAAGTTATGACCAACCTAGATAGCATATTAAAAAGCAGAAACATTACTTTGCCAACAAAGGTCTGTCTGGTCAAGGCTATGGTTTTTCCAGTGGTCATGTATGGGTGTGAGAGTTGGACTGTGAAGAGGGCTGGGTGCCGAAGAATTGATGCTTTTGAACTGTGGTGTTGGAGCAGACTCTTGAGAGTCCCTAGGACTTCAAGGAGATCCAACCAGTCCATCCTAAAGGAAATCAGTCCTGGGTGTTCATTGGAAAGACTGATGCTGAAGCTGAAACTCCAATACTTTGGCCACCTCATGCGAAGAGTTGACTCATTGGAAAAGACCCTGATGCTGGGAGGGATTGGGGGCAGGAGGATAAGGGGACGACAGAGGATGAGATGGCTGGATGGTATCACCGACTTGATGGACATGGGTTTGAGTAAATTCTGGGAGTTGGTGATGGACAGGGAGGCCTGGCATGCTGCGATTCATGGAGTCGCAAAGAGTTGGACACGACTGAGCGACTGAACTGAACTGAACTGATGTACAGGGCATTGGGCTGGCTGTTACCTTCTTTCTTCATGAGATTTTCTGTGTGTGTGTAGTTTGTTGGTTTGTTTCATTTGATTGTAAAACTAATGTCAATACTTCCTGCATTTGACAATCAGCTCTCCTCTTTGTGGGTGCTTCCCTGTTGGCTCAGCAGTAAAGAATCTGCCTGCAATGCAGGAGACACAGGAGATGCTGGTTCGATTCCTGGGTTGGAAAGATCTCCTGGAGGAGGGCATGGCAACCCACTTCAGCATTCTTGCCTGGAGAACCCCATGGACTGAGAAACCTGGTGGGCTACTGTCCATAGGGTTGCAAAGAGTTGGACATGACGGAAGTGACTGAGCATGCACACATGCTTATTTTTGTGTTTCATTTAATTAACATGCATCTACTGAGGGCCTTCACTGCCAGGCACTGCACCAGTGATGAGTGGTGATGACCATCCTATCCGTCTCTCCATCTCTCTTGTTTTGTTACCAATAATAGAACCCATTCAAAATTTTTTCTCCTTAGCTGGTACAATAACAATTTCCTTCTCATTGAGTTCAGAAGTAAAATTAAGCATCTTATCCATCTCTCTTGTCCAGAAAGGAGCTTCAAAATAGAAAGGTTTTATGATAAAGGGAGGGAGATTTGTAAAACTGAGTTGCAACTTATTTCTAATGATATCTTCTTACTACTCATAGTAAAGAATAGTAAATAATGATTAGATGTTACAATTCATATTTATTTATTTATTTTTACAAATTAGGGGTATTTTTATTATTTACTATTTCTTTGAACATAGCTCAAAGGCCTATGTGAAATCATGGAATTTGGGGCCTAGCAGGAACCTTAAGGACCACAAAATAAAAATTTATTTTACAAATGAAGGAACTGAGGGCCAGAGTGATTTGATGGCCTCATATTTTCTTAGCCAAGTCAAGGCATTATTGTAATTTTTACCTGAAGTATCCAGTAGCTGAAAGACTGATTCTTTGTTCAAAAGCAGCTTCTATCTGCAGAATGGGCATATTTAGTCAGAATAAGATAAACATACCATCTGAGAGGGGAAAATGAAAATATTCTATACACCAAAATTCACATTTGACAATTGTTACTGGTGCTTTGTTGCCAATAATAGGACCCATCTTAATATTTTTGCTCCTCGGCTGGTATACTAACAATCTCCTTCTGACTGAGTTCGGAAACCTAAATTAAGCAAATAAAATAGAATCTTGCTGCACTTCGTGATATAGGGGCTTAGTTCACATGTATTGACAGCTTCATTTCTAAGTGTCAGAACTCTGGCCAATGCGTGTGCCAGTGTGAGATAATTGTTTTAATGAAATAAGATATAGGACATTGCTAAGTTGGATGAAATAAGTCATTTCCCTTGAGGCATATTCACAGTTAGGCTTTTCAGTTTTCTCCCTCCCTACTTAAAGCATCACATTTTTACGGCTTAGGAAGGCTGTCTTTTCCTCTTTCCTATTCAGGCAGAGAGGGTAAGTCTCTGGTAATTCCTCACACACTTCTGTTGCTCCCCTCAGCGATGCTGTTTCCTGGCTCTTACTCTACTAACACCTGGGATATTTCATAAAGCAATCCTGGGAATCCTGCTCTCTCCACAGCGTCCTGCTCCTAGGACTGAGTCCGCGTGGGATGACCACGCACTACCACAGCACTCTCGGCCCCGGTGTGGACTACCTTCTCATTTGCAGTTACAGACAGAGCAGAACTTACCCATTCTTCCCAGGCACCTTCTGGGTTTTTCTTAATGATGGGCTCAAGGCGTTTCAGAAGGATCTGACAAGCATTCTTAAAAGAGTAAAGAAGTGAAGGCTCGTTAGAGAAGACTGTGGTGGTTAGGATTTGAAAGAATATTGAAAGGGTTTGAAAAAACTTGAAAGAACATTGGTGGATAATTGATCAGTTCAGTGAATGCTTATGAGGTGCCTGACACCGACACAGGGGGAACTCAGGGATGGTATCACACCACTCCTGACCCCGAGGAGCGCATATTCTGTTAGAGAGTGTTTTCTCTTCCTCATTCATTTCCTGTGAAAACATGGGCTCAGTTGAATTTATACTTTCAGATCCCCTTTCTAAGAATATTCATGTTCTTAATTCCTTCCCTCTTTGTTCCTAACCCTAACCTTCTTTCATTTTTTCATGAAATGAAAAATTTCATGAAAATTTCATGATAAAATTTCTTTTCATTTTTTAGCCATTACGATCAGTGGAACAAAATTATTTTCATTCAGATTTGTGCTTTTCAGTCTATAACAATGATATGCCAGTATCCCTTTGGGTCTGAAATATTGTTCAACTCTCTGTCTATCCTTTTATCCTTCTGTCTGTTCATCCATCCACCATTAAACTACTGCAGTTAAGGCATTGAATATGAGTGTGAAGTGAGAAAATAAATTTGTTTTTGTAATGAGCTAGATCAACAAAGTTTCTGATTCTTGATACGGAAACCTAGAACCCTAGGAGACAGACTAATGCATGGTTTGGGCTGACAACCACCACACACACTGAGGAGTTCTTGCTTTGTGTTTGATTCTACGTAACTGGATCTCAGGAATTTGAGGTTTCCCAACTTGTTCTGAGCAAAATGAGTCTATTTTTTGAGTCCTTTGGAGATGTCTCCACAATGATAAGATGGATTTGAAAGTGGTCTTTCTTGGTAGCATAATTGCAGTGTCCTGGGAGTAAGGACATATGTCTCCCCTCAGTGTCCCAGTGGAAAAAGTGGACGGTTTATAACAGAAACATGAAAAATAGATATTATTTCAAAAATACATGCAGTAAGATCTTTGAATTAAGAAATATGAAGTCATCATTCTATTCTGAATTAGTGAAGTTTATCTTTTTTATACATCGTTAAGAAAAATAAGTACAAAAAAAAGGAAATAGTAGAATTCTTACTGATGTAGAAACTTTAATTGCACCAGGTCTCCCTGGCTGGCTTCTGCTTGCCTACCTGCCTGTAAGAACCTGCGTGTGTCAGTGGAGCCTTGCACAGGTCTGCATTATGCGGCACCCAGATGTCATCTTTCTATGTCTCCCAGGGACAGAGACTGACTGTTTGCCAATATCTCCTCTTCCACAGAGCTGGGCCCATGGTTTCCCACTGCTCCAGGTTTCCCCAGCCTCCCCTGTTGTTGGACATTGCCCGAGGCTGTTCTGCTGATGGATGCTGACGGGAAGTGACTTGTATTCCTCCCAGGTCTTCCCCCATGCTCTTTCCCTTCTCTGGCTCACTCATGATACTCTGGGCAACCTTGAAAGCCACATGTTGAAGATGGAGGAACTGCCATCAATCTGGGTGCTCAAATGACCCAGCGTTCCTTCTGCACTATTATACGTACAAAAGAAGAACTTCTGTTGTGTTGGAGTCATTATATTCTGGGTCTATTTGTCACCTCAGTTTAGGTCCAACTGACACACTCTCCGGGCATTTTGGTCATCCCAAGCCTACACTCCGTGACACAGATGACTTCTCTGAAGCCAACCACTGTGCCTGTATCCAGTTACGAAAACCAGAGATGTGGGGAAAGCACCCAGGGAAAGACAGACGGGAGGAAGCACCTGCACGGCTCTGCCATTGGTGTCTGCTCCGATGGACGCTGCTGTAGCGATTGTGTTAGGCACCGTGGCTGTACTTGTTTCACAGATGTGCAAGTAAGACATGGGTATTTTTAATTCACGGCTGGCCACCTATGAGAAAAAGAAATAATTTCGAGTCTGGTAAGAACTTCTTTGAAGACTTGAGTCATTCTTTTTCTTAATTAAAAATTTATTTTTATTACATCCACAATATCCTCTAAAGCCTAAAATAATGCATCTTATAACAATTAAAACCACTTTTTAGTAAGACCTCATGCTAATTTTTGAAGTGTTTTCTTGGTACTATTCCACAGCAGTTCTTCAATTCAAATTTAGTGTACTTAGGATATTAAGGATTTCCTATTTTCTAAATTTTGCATGTGTAGAGAATAGGCCAAGTTGAGTTTATTCAGATTTACTTGGTGACAGTGGCAGGAAGAGAGATAGAAATTAAACTGACTGATTCAGAGTTTGGTCTTAAGTCTGTTGGTACTTGTATCAGATGAACTTGCAAGGACTGTGAGGGCCTGTCTTATTTCTTGCCCTAGTTCCCACTTTAACTTTGCTTTTAAAAAATATTTATTAGTTAGTTGTGGCACATCAGACCTTTAGTTGCAGCATGCAAACTCTTAGTTGCAGCATGTGGGATCTAGTTCTCTGACCAGAGATCAAATCCAGACCCCCTGCATTGAAAACATGGAGTCTTAGCCACTGGACCACCGGGGAAGTGCCCCCAGCTTAACTTTAGCTTCCTCCTTCTTTTCTTCTGGGGCTCCCCAGGTGTTGCAGGGGTGAAGAATTCATCTGCTAATGCAGGAGACACAAAAGACTCGGGTTCAATTCTTGGGTTGGGAAGATCCTCTGGAGGAGGAAATGGCAACCCACTCCAATATTCTTGCCTGGGAAATCCCATGGTGGGCTGCAGTCCCCAGGGTCACAAAAGAGTCAGACACGACTGAGCACATATGTCATGTCACTCTTTTCTTCTATCTGTTTCCACTTGATTATACTCCTCTAGTATGTGCTGTTCATTTTTTCTTTTCTGTTATTTTCATTCCAGTTTCTCTAGTGGACACATGTGGCAATGAAGATGTTTAACCAAGAAGAAATGAGAAAGAAAGAGAGGTAAGGAAGAAAAAAAACATTATTTTGACTGATATTATTTTTTAGTTTTTGCAAAAACACTTTTTCTAGATGTCTGCAGGTATGAACCTGTTCATACTTGCTAACCTTCAGACTAATATTATTCAGTGACTGAATTTTTCCAGAAAGACACAAAATGAGAAAAAAAGAGGACAATTTGATTAACTCTTGGTGATGAAAATCCAAAAGGAATTTATTGGTTCACACACCTGGGAAGGATGGAGGAGTTATTGTCATGTATATCTGTATCTAGGGGCTTTGTGGTCTCATTCAGTTCCTCTCACAGTCTTTCTATGATAATGGTCATGTTATTTCTAACTGTAGATGAGTTTCATCTTTGGCACAGAATTGCCCCTGACAACCCCTGGCCTATAGCATAGTGGCTAAGCAACCACAAGGGAAAAATAGTTCCTTTCTCCTGGCATCTACACAGCACCCCAGGAAAGGATGCTGATTAGATTTGCTTGGCCATGTCTTTTTCCCAGACTGATCTCTGCAGCCAGCAGGGTTCAGGAACCATGCCTGACCAGACCAGGGGCCTGTGTCTATATCTGTGGCAGGTGTTGGGGCAAGGAGGGGGATGAGGTTAAAAGGTACCAGAATTGAGGCATCCTTCAAAACTACATAGAGTGTGGGAGAGGTATTCCAAAGGAGCTGAGGGGCTGAAAGGTCAAAAGTTGCAGATGTGCACTATAACAATCTAGTAAATTATACATAAATCCCTATTAGCTCAGCTGGTGAAGAATGCAATGTAGGAGACTCTGGTTCGATCCCTAGGTTAGAAAGATCCCCTGGAGAAAGGATAGGCTACCCACTCTAGTATTCTTGGGCTTCCCTGGCGACTCAGACTGTAAATAATCTGCATGCAATGCGGGACACCTGGGTTCTGAGTTCGATCCCTGGATAGGGAAGATCCCCTGGAGAAGGGAACAGCTACCCACTCCAGTATTCTTGCCTAGAAAATTCCCATGGACAGAGGAGCCTGGCATGCCACAGTCCATGGAATTGTGAAGAGTCTGAGACATGACTGACTGCCTTTCAGTTTCACAGTTAAATTTATTCAATTTAATGGATTATTCTTTCTTTCTTTTGGGACTATGTCTTCCTACTTTGTGTATTTGTGTGTGTGTTAAAATATCTTTAAAAAATTATAGGATGATGACAGTTGATGAACTACTTGTCCTTGATGGTCAAAACAATATATTAGCCACCCAACATTATTGTCCAGACTTTAAAAATTATACATACTGGTCTCAAAATAGAAAAGTTGAGAAACCCCCTACTCTGGATAAACCTGCATGTGTACCCACAGCAGTGCTCTGTCAATTCAGTTCAGTCACTCAGTCGTGTCCAACTCTTTGTGACCCCATGGACTGCAGCACACCAGGCCTCCCTGTCCATCACCAGCTCCTGGAGCTTGCTCAAACTCATGTCCATCGAGTCAGTGATGCCATCCAACCGTCTCATCCTCTGTCATCCCCTTCTCCTCCTGCCAGCAATCTTTCCCAGCATCAGGGTCTTTTCCAATGAGTCAGCTCTTCGCATCAGGTGGCCAAAGGATTGAGTGCTCTGCAGGCCCACCAATGAGGCTTTCACTAAGAACCACCTCCGTCCATAAACCCTGGCCAAGCTCCAGGGATGTTTGCACATGTGTGGATTTCTACCACCTTTGCCATTCCATCTAATATGTAAGAAGTTTTTCAGCTAAATAGTGAAGCTCTTAGGGTGCGCATACAGGGGGTTGTCATTAACTCTGAAATTAGTGCCAAATGTCAGTCATGTCAACAGCGTATAGAGAGATGAATTTTATTTCTCTCACCTGCAGCATTTTGGTGTGAATACCTTGTCCCAGTTCGTTGCCTCCATGTGTGACCAACACAGACCCGTCAGTGTAAATATGAACCAGCGCAGCTGCCTAGAGAAACAACACAGAAAGCACAGCTTGGTGCCAGTCAGCGTGTAGGGAGGTTCGGCGTCAGAACCGAGGGGGTGAAACACCAGGCTCACGGAGTGGCAGGGGGCAGAGAGAGAGAGAGAGAGAGCTCCCCTGGTAGGATGCTGAAGTGCTGAAGTCGCCCACAGAGAACATTCCTAAGGAGCCTGGTTTCAGTGGGAGCCCCTTTGGATACCTTGGGGGTTGTGAGTATCGGTTCCAACTATTTGAAAGCCTCTTCTCCGCTTCAGTTCTCTGGCTGACCACTCAACCAGCTTCTGAAACATTGCAGGTTGCACAGGTTACGTGCCAACCTGTGCTCAGCTTGGTGTGTGGAGATGAAAAAGATGCGGTTCTTCCTTAAGCAGCTCATGGGTAGTGGGAGGCAGGCTGGAGAGCGAGTCGTCATCGTGAGCAGTTCTGTGAGGTAATGGACGTGGCGGAGGGGCCCTGGGAGAGCAGATCCAGACGCTTCTGTGGAGCCTGGGCACGTGCTCATGCTTAGTAACCCAGTCACGTCTGACTCTTTGCGACCCTATGGACCGTAGCCCACAGGCCCCTCTGTCCAAGGGGTTCTCCAGGCAAGAATACTGCAGTGAGTTGCTATGTCCTCTTCCAGGGGCTCTTCCCCACCCAAGGATCTAACCTGCATCTCCTGTGGCTTCTGCACTGACAGGCAGACTCTTTACCACTGAGCCCGGGAAGGGTGCCCCTAAATGACCACTGAATAGAATCAGAGGGAAGAGGGGTTCACCACTGGGTAAGGTGGACAAAAGCTCCCCACCATCTGTCAGGGAAAACTGGCTCCTGACTACAATCTGAGGACCTTTGGGATTTGGTCTCTAGAACTTTCCCAGATTCAGCTGTCTTTTCCCTCCTTGTTTCCAAGCCTGAGAGCTGCTCCTTGCCGACCTGTGCTTTTGCTGGTGTGGTTCTCTCTTCCTGGCCCCTTCCCTGGTCTTCAGACCCCTGGTCTGTTCTGTGAAAATGTCCCTGAACCCATCTTATTCCCCCTAGGAAGGATCAGTCACCCCTCCTTGGCACTTATGGGGGTGCATTGGGTTGAATAGTGTCCCTGCCTATACCCCAAATTCATGTCCACCTGGAACCTCAGAAGGTAACCTTGTTTGGAAACAGAGTCTATAAAGGTATAATTAGTCAAGATGAGGTCATACTGGATTAGAAAGTGAAAAAAATGTGAAAGTGTTAGTCACTCAGTTATATCCAACTCTTTGCAACTCCATGGACTGTAGCCCGCCAGGCCCCTCTGTCTATTGAATTCTCCAGGCAAGAATACTGGAGTGGGTAGCCATTCCCTTCTCCAGAGGATCTTCCCCACCCAGGGATTGAAACTGAGCCTCCCACATTGCAGGCAGATTCTTTACTGTCTGAGCCACTAGAGACACCCGTACTGGATGAGGGTAGACCCTACATTCATTGACTAGGGTCCTCATAAGAAGGTCACGTGAAGATGGAGGCAGAGACTGGAGTTCTGCAGCCACAAGCCAAGAAACTCCAGGAACCCCCAGAAGCTGGAGGAGGCAGGAAAGGAGTCTTCCCTGGAGCCTTCAGAAGGCCTTGCTGACACCTGGAGTTTGAAGTTCTAGCCCCTAGAACTGAGAGAACAAATGTGTCATTTTAAGCCACCAAGCTCGTGGTGCTTTGTTACGGCAGCCATGGGGAATGAACACTAGCGTGACAAGCTCCTCTCTGAGTGTCTCTCAGAGGAGGGGCCCTGGTCTGGCTCATCTCTGAGTGCTGTAGAGAACTCTGAGCAGGTCTGAATCACAGAGACACTAAATACGTATTTGTTAAATTGGACGAATGGAAATGTGGCATTTTTCTTTCCAGGAGGAGGAGGAGTTGGGACTTTAATCTGTTCATGTCTGGAGATGCCCAGAAGCCCAGGGTGGCTTGGAGCAGCTCCAGAGCATCAAGGCTTGTGGGTGCTAATAATAGTACTTATTCACTGTGGGCCCACTGACTCTCTCTGAGGACAGTGCTTCTCATACCTAATTGAGAGAGTGAGTGTTCCAGCTTTGTGAGTCATCAGCTGACCTGGAATAACACACTTCAACTCCCAAGCAGATGATTCTTGGGTGCCTCAATTTAGAACTCTGTGGGGAAGCTGGAGGCCTTTCAAATGGAGACAAAGTCAGTGCTTGATTGAAAGGTGGTTTTTTTTGTAGCAAGATGAGAAATTTGCTCCCATGGATGATGGTAGAGAGTAGGATATGGGAGCCGTACAAGTGAGGGGAGATGTGGTATAATAAAAAATAAATATGAAGCACAAGGATATATTATACAATATGGGGAATATAGCCAATATTTTATAGTAGCTATAAATGGAGTGTAACCTTTCATATTGTGAATCATTATACCGTATACCTGTTAAGTATTGTGCAGCAACTAAACTTCAATAAAAAAATAATAATCTCCCTCCCCCCCCAAATGTAGTGTTTGGCCCTGGTTCTTAGTACAGAACTCTTAAAACCCTTGGAATTTATCATCTTCTGTATGCTCATGGGATGGTTCATGGAGGGAGTCTAAATAATTTCAGAGTGGGTGCTCATTACTACAAAAATCAACCACACAGTCAGAGGGTGCCGTCTCTCGGCCCTGTTTCCCAGTCTCCAGGGAGGGGAGAGCAACTGGAGGTTGAGTTCAGCCACCCATGGTCAGTAATGTAATCAAGCATACCTATGTAATGAATCCATTACCCTTCCTTGTCAAATGTCAGGGTTCTGGGAGCTTCCGGGTTGGTGAACACATCCATAAGCTGGAGGGGGCATGCCTGGACAGAGAGAGTATGTACGCTCGGCTCTTGATCTTTGGGGTCTGTGCTAACTCTGGGTAGTTAGTGCCAGAACTGAATTGCTGGACACCCAGTTGGTGTCAGGGAGTTGAAGGAGAAAAGACAACACTTGGTGTCAGAGAGAAAAACCACCCTGGCAGCTATCTAGGATCGTTTATGCTCCATTGATTGATTCAGTCCAGATTTGTAGACTTAACAGTTAGCCTCCTCCTGCCTCTTTGGACGTATGGGCTCCTGTCCCCCTTTTATTTTATTTTTATTTTTTTCCTGTCCCCCTTTTAAAAAGTTATTATTATTTATTTTTTGGTTGCTGGGCATATGGTATCTTAGTTCCCCCACCAGGGATCAAACCTGGACCCCCAGCTTTGGAAGCACGGAGCCTTAACCAGCGGATCACAGGAATCACTTAACCACAGGAAGTTCCTACTCCTGTTTCCTGTTTGAACAGTGGGGTCAGTGCGGCCAGTGCCCCATCTCGGCGGTCTTGCTGCTCTGGCTGTCATGCTCGCGGATGCCGTTTTCTGCCACTGAGGTGTTTTTCTGCTGCGCTGTGTTGAAAGTGCTTGCAGGTGGGGGACTGCTTACTTCTCCCAGGTGCTGGGGGAGGGGCTCAGTGCCCCGGGGAAATGTGACATTCTCCCCAAGTCAGAGCCAAGTGTGTCCTACAGGAGGGTTACCACCCACACATGCAAGCTTTACCTGATGATAGCTTGTTGCAACAAAGCCGACTGAAAATTTCATGGGAATCACCGCAATGCCTCTTTTCTTCCAGTAATTCTTCTTATTGAACTCTTCCACTTGCATTCTTCTGTTGTGAAAGGAAGACGTGTCCAGACATTCGTTCCAACATCTTATCAGGTTCTCAGGGTTGAACGCTTGTTTGTAGATGGTTTTATCAACTGTTCGGTACATGTTTTTCTCCCTAATCTGAAGCGAGTGAGAAATGGAATCACTAGTTATGATAAGACAGAAAGTGATTGCGAAATAGAGATCTGAGAAGCCTCCCCACTAAGGCATACACTTCAGTGGGGAGAAGACAGGGTTTTTGTTTCTTTTTCTTTGAGCTCAGTCTTTGTTTTTGTAGAAATAATGAAGCATGATTTCTTTTCTTCAGGGCACCAATCAGGGTTTCTGCCTCCTTAAAGGGCAGAGTAGAGGTACTCACTGATCTGTGAAGGGCAGTGGGATGGAGGCGCTGAAGGAGGAAGAGTATCCTTTTTTTTCCTGCACGGTTCAAAGGGTGGAGCAGAGTTAGTAGATGGTATGCTAAAGCAAGGATTTATTGTCATAAGGAAGACTTGTTTTTCTAGAGAGGGAGAGCCCTGCACCTACTGACAAATAGCAGATCTTCTCTAAGCCTTCCAATTGCCTTTGGAATGTGTGGTCAAATCTTTAAAAAATGTATTTAAATATGGGTGTGTCATGCCCTAGAAACTTGCAACATCTGACAAAGAAGCAGGGGAGCCCACTGAGATATGCTCAGGGTTTTTCATCATCCCCAATCACTCTAATGATAAAGGAGTTACGATTAATAGCAGTTACACTGGAATACTACCGGTTTATGGAAACAAACATTTTCATGAATGCTAACTCATTTATTTCTTGTGGGAACTCTGTGAGGTGAGTCGTGTTGTCCTCATTTTGTAGATAAAGAAGTGGAGCCACAATGAAGCTGCCTCTCATTGTTCAAGTGTTCCACTGGCCCACATGACCTTTCATTCTCTGTGCTATTATATCTTCAAGGCCACGCCAGTGTCATCCTCTCCAGGAAGTTCTGCTCCATACCCTCCACCAAGCCAGTGTGATGTTTGTCTCCTTTGTATCCACAGAACACTTTATGTGACTTCTCTTGGGATAACCATCATCTCCCTTGTTCAATATTTAGGCATTCCCCTGTACATAAGAAGTACCCCCAACAATTACAGTTCACAGACCTGGTGGTCCTCCCTGTTGAATTTAATGACAAAGAAGTTCAAAGACATGGAGAGTCTTGCTGCAGCAGAGGGTCTCTATTGGGGGAAACAGGGGATGGAAGTGGAAAAAGTAGACTGGGATTTGCTTGGAATGAGTGAGGAGTTGGAAAAGTATTATCAACAATTATCTCAATTGTCAGTGGCTGCCTCTCTTTGGTCTGGCATATTGTACATATTATGAACACTTTAGGATCTTGCACAAAATAATATTTTTGGAGGGCATTCTTTTGGCAGTACCTCTCAAGAGTTTTCAAGTGCACCAGCAATTCTGCTTCTGTAAGTTTATTGTACAGATACACACAACAAGGCAAAGATATAACCTTGGTACATTTGTACCAATACCAATTAAATAGCAAAAAATGGTTAACAAACTGAATATGTATCAATAGTAAATTGTATAAATAAATTTAGACACATAATAGTACTATCCAGTTATGAAAATGAATGAAGTAGTTCATTCTACTAGCATGAGAAGATGGCCAGGAATACTGTCAAGTAGAAAAGGTAAGGGGCAGAATTATGTGTTTATTATAGTCTCATTTTGAAAATATGCATATAAGTGCACCTATCCATCATATGTTAATGTTTATGTATGTAGAAATACAGATGGGTGGGTAAACAGAGAAAGAGCTAGAACAGTAAACAGAACTGTTAACAATGTTAACCCTTAACCAATAGGGATGGGGATAAAAAAGAAAGATGTTTGCTTTTCACTTTAATAACTTCAGTATGGTTTTGAATTTTAAAAAGAGTAATTCCTTTTGTACAAATTAAAACAAGAAAGGAAGAAAATAAATTGTTGCAAAAAGAGGAAGGCCAACATGTGGAGGTGAACTCTTTTAGATAGCCCTTAATTTATCTTGAGTTCCGAGCCAGGTCTAATTTGTGTGGCTCTTCCAGGGTGTTTCCTTGGGTAGCCAGTTTCCTGCCTCCTCTGATTCTCCAGTAGCCTTGGTTATGACTTTGATGTCTACCTTACCTTTTCTGGAGGAAGGCCACATTTGGCGGCCACAGCTGTGATGCACGATTCTGTTACCAGGGTTCCTTGGGGGAAGCCAAATCCTCGAAAGGCCGTGTTGGATGGTAAATTTGTCAGGCATGCACGGCCCCGGAACCTGAGGTTGCGGATTTTATATGCATTTTCCAGCTTCAGGATAAGAAATTCTGTTACCTAAAGTAAAAGGAGATATTTACATATACCGGACAACATTTTTTTTCTTTTCTCTAAAAGTCAAATACAGTGTTGAATTGCTTGTGGAACGAGGTAAGTATTTGAAGAAACTGCTCCACAAAGACTCACACAGAAATTCTGCATTCTGTTCACAAACCAGGATGGTACTGGTTTCTGATATACGTACCAGCTCTGAGTCATCCAACGTGCACCCTCCGTTAATGAAGCACTCGATGTCTAGAGCTTTGATTCGCCCGTTGTCCATAAATCCCACCTGTCACCGAATGATGGACATTTTACGATATGTTTGGAATTTGATGCTAAGTTTGAGCCATAGCTCAAGCAGACCACTCCCATTTGCTCTATGGTGGACTACGGCTGGATAGTCCCTTGTTTTTCACTGCTTGGCAGACAAAGACCTCCTCTGACCTGAACTTCGCTGAGCTCTTTTCTTTCAACGTGTAATTTTCTGGCTTCACAGTCAGTGTGGAATTCTAAACTCCTTGCTTGTCTCCCAGCATTTAATTGCTACCCCCTTCTTCCTTCTTCTTGGAAGATTCTCTTCACTTTTTACTGATTTTCCTTCTAATTTAGTCTTTGGTTTTCCGCCTTGTGGGAAAGTCTCTGGGATTCCAGAGTGTGTCAGAAGGAATAGAAGTGCCTCTTGTTATGAGAAAGCCTTGGAGATTGGGGAATGGACACAGGAATGACCGCCCTCATCTTACTGAGCTAGTGAAGCACTTTGTCACTCTTGAAAGATGGCATGAATGTGAGCTGCTGTTACTACCAGGACTTACTGAGTGCACCTTGTATTTTTCTAAAGTTGCCACTCCCTTCCTCCCACCTAGACCATTTTGTTTGCACAGCCCAGAATGAAAAGAAAAATTACCACTCACTAGTGTAGTTCCACCAAGAAAGAATTGACCCTGGTTCCTTTGCCTTTTTGAAAACAAGGATAAATACATTGATGGAACCATTTACCATATTCATACTACAAGGGAAATTTTGGATAACAAATCAGAAAAGTTAGGAAATGAAGCAAAATGTACAAGTTTAGAATTTATGGTAATTTTGACAAATGCTAGGCTGAAGTTTTCAGGAAGAAACGATTGCTAAGCAAAACAGTACCATAAGTGAGGGAGCAGAGGTATTCTTAAACTGTTGAATATAAACTTTTCAAGGATTTGGGAAGGACTTATGCACACACAAACATTTATTATGCTAGTTTATGAATAGTTCTGAATAAATAACCAAGCAAAACTTTGAGGATACATACACATTATAATATTGGAAGTAAAATTATATTTAAAAATAAAACTTTTTTCAAAAAGTCTATTTGTTTTTTAAAATTATATTTTGTATTACTCTAATTACCAAAATATTTATAGTCTAGAACCCTCCTAATAAGTACTAGTACTAAAACAGTCTCATAACTATGGTATAATTGAAGCCTGATTTATAATCCAGCCCAAACCAAAGAACTCAACAGCTACCATAACACCAATTCCCACAATCCCAGAGGGTGCCTTCACATTGCTCTTGGGCCTAGACGATAATAAGAGTTGTGAGTATTCATTTATTTTTTATTTGAAGGTGAAAAAAAGATTTATTGGCCAGCTATGGTCTTTCCCTCTAATTAGAAAAATTACTAATGTCAGTGGAAGAAATAAAATTGTGCTGTGCTATGGAAAGCTGTGGTTTAGTTACAGAGAATAGAATAATTTAGTAATCGAAAGCAACAACCAAATCGGACAGAAAATCTATGTGTATGCTATGTGTGCTAAGTTGCTTCAGTTGTGTCCGATTCTTTGTGAAACTACAGACTGTAGCCTGCCAGACTCCTCTGTTCACCGGATTTTCCAGGCAAGAATACTGGAATGGTTAGCCATGCCCTCTTCCAGGGGATCTTCCTGACCCAGGAATTGAACCCATGTCTCCTGCAATGGCAGGTGGGTTCTTTACCACTATCACCATCTGGGAAGCCCATGTGTATGCCATAAGCAATTCCCAAATAGAGCATGTTTGATATGGAAACAATTACATTAGATCTGTCCTAACAACTCGGCCACAAATTTGAAGTGTTGTTGTCAGCCAGATCCCAGCAATTATTTACCATAGTGTTTATGCTATTGTTGCACAAAAATACAAAGGATTAATTTGAGACAATTTTAAATTATTTCACTAGTTAGTGGATTTTTTTTCCTATTTGAAAAGAGCTTTTTGTGACACTCATAACCGTTTGGTGGGAACACTTGTAAAAAAGGATTTTGCAGTTAAATTGGTCAAATCATTTCCAAACATCTGTATTGTGAAATAATATTTTTATCATCAAGAAGCTTTGGTATAACAAATGTCTAAGGTTTCACTTTGTCTCTGAGGAATCACTAACATAAATCCCGTTCCTTAAATAGTGTTTTTATCATTATTGGAAACTGTATTTTTTATCATTTAGCTTCTTCATAATTTTATAATAGATTTACTAAAAGTTCTTCACAAAATATTATGAGTATTCAAATACACAGCATCCGTTTTAACATTGTAGATGTTAAGATGATTGTTTTTAGAATTCAGCAAAGTAAAAATAGTAGAAAAGGGTAAAACCATTCAAATAAAATGAGGTACTTTAGTATTCTCCTCTTTAATACTTACTTTATATTTTCCAAATAATGGGTGTCTTCCCCCAGTTATTAACATATCATCTTCGCGATCAAGAACAAGACGAATGGGGTGACCAGTTCTAAAAAAAACAAATTTTAGATTCTTCTTCCATTGCACCCATCCATTCATCCATCTACTCATCTACCATTCACCTACGTATTTATCCATTCTCTCATTTAACTATCTACCGTCCCATCTATCCATCCCTCATCCACCCTGCCACTCATATGTACAAGCATTCACTTAACCATCCACCCATCACTTGTACATTTGCTGATTGCATACGGTGTGCTAGGCACTGATATGAACTGATGCAGGGGTCTTCAGGTACATGTTGAAAACCCACGATTCTACCAGAATTTTCTTTTTTCTTTAATGGTGAGGATCACCTGGAGCATCGGTGAAATGTAGTTTCCAGTCCATCTCCTGGTCATCCTGATTCACTGGGTCTGGGGTGGGGAGGCAGGACTTTCTATGAACTTGGGAGACTCTTATTATCAATAGGTTGGGAACACTGCTCTGGGGACTACTTAATGCACAGCAGGGATAGTAACTTGAGGCACTGGTTCTCATACTTGGATGCACAGTGGAATTACTGGGGAATTTTTAAAATAGACTGATGCCAGGGTCAATGAGGGGCGGCCTAGGTATTGGGATTTAAATGCTCCCTAGATGATTCTAACATACAGTCTTGTTTGAGAAGACTTAAATGCACAAAACCTGGTGGAAATACAATGAATTAATTATTCCTTGCTGAGTCATTGGTGGGTGTGAATAGAGTTTCATTATGAAAAAACTGGGGATGCGATTCAGATTCTGCCTTCTCCCCACCTGTCACTGCAAAATGAGACACATGTCTGAGTGCTCTGGGACCTCTGAATCACGTGGAAACTGTCAAGGGAAGCAGGACCTTTGAAATTTGCAGGACAGTTGGTGTTTTGACATAGTAACAAAACAAGACAAAACAGCCATAAAAATGAACAAGGAATAGAAAAGTCAGCACTTGAACAGCATGAAGAGTGTAGGAGCAAGACTTCCGGTTGAGGTTAGACCAGGAGCTCTGTCTGAGGATGTCTTGTGTCCACTGAACATCCATTGAAGAGCCAGCCCTTCCCAGGAGCAGGGAGACTTTTCTTCCTCACCCCACTTTGTCTTCAGCTGGTGGTAGGAAGGAAAAGTGGGGGAGCAGCCTCTCCCTTGGCACTCCACTTGGGCAGGTGACTTGCCCACCCCTAAATGGGTCACCTTCCATGAAGCTCAAGGATGGGACAGCGTCAGCTCTGGAGGTGTTCAACTAATAACACCACTTTTCCTTTATAGAGCAAATTAGTCTATTCAAACTTCTAAGTGCATTTGGCTTTTCCAATAACTTTGGGAGGGTGGGTAAAAGAGACAAGAGGCTGAGTTGCCCAAGGACACCCAGATGGTGATGACAGCAGCCCGAGTGACCCTCAGGCCGCTGATGTGCCCTCAGCTCTGTGCATTTTATGCCCTCCCGTGTCCCTAGGTGCACTTACTTGAGAGCACCCACAGCTGCAATAGCCCCGAAGACAGCCGGTCTTCCTATCTTCCCGCCAAAACCTCCACCCACTCGCTTTACGTGACAGGTGATCCTGTTGCTGGGGATGTTTAAAGTAGAGGACACTGTTTTCTGTAAAAGGTAGGTGATGGGAAAGTTTTACAAGGGTGAAGTGGTAAAGAAGGTTTTTGCTTCCTAAAACACAACATAACAACAAAATTCATCCACACCTACTGTTAGTAAAAACAAAGAAATAAACAACTGAGACAGTCTGAACCTTTCAGAGTTCTACTGAGTTCATAAATGTTGCTAATCTCCATAAAACAAACTTTCCAGTAGAAAAGTGGTCTTTTCCAAAAGGGAAACTGTCAGAGTTCTGGATTCCTGTCAAAACTTGGATCCTAGCCAAATGTCTATACCTAAAGTCCCAGTAAGGTGAAAACCAGCAAACTCCTGACAAGCTATTAAAGAGGAAGAAATGTTTGCAGCTAAAACCCAGAGCACTTTATGGCTGGGGAAATGATAATGTGTTATGAAGTGCTGTGTTTACTCCAAAGGTTGCCTGTAGTGATTATGTTAGGGGAAAATCAAGTACAGGTATAATTGTGTCATCCAATCACTGTCACATTTAAGCATGAAGCCAATGAATGTTCACTTTAAATTGAAATTGGCTGTGGCTGTTCTTTCATTTACTTGACGAGACCGGAAAACATAAAAATTGGTTCCGGGGTCTTATACATCAGTTGCTCTGCTGATGTATAATACTTAGATTCTAAGATTCTGCAGGTAAAATGGGGGCCGTTGTGAGGCTGTGGAGGCTGAAGGCCATGAGGGAATTGGGAAGTTGGGGAGGAGGTGGAGGAGATACTGGACCTCACCTGCACGTGGGCTGGATCCTGTGCTGACACATAAATGTCCAGTTCTTTGTCCTCTGTCTTTGGAATAACTAGCACTGTCTGTGTTTCCATGTAAAAATGCTCTTGTCCTCCAACATGAACCTCCCCTGTTAAGGGCGAGAACAGGAAAGTGCCTGAAGGTGTGTGCTGGTTGGGGAATTCAAAAGCAAGTGAGACATGGACTGGCTGGCTGGATTTGTCCTGATTGAGAAACTGATGATCAGGTGTTTTGTCCTGTGACAACTGAGGTCATCTGTTTCACAGACTGCGGTTCTGGATAAGAAGTTGAAAATCTCTGCTTTTGTTCTTCATTCTGTCCTTGACTAATCAAAGTCTTAGGAATTTTCTATTTATTCTGTTGCTCCCTACCTGCCCCCCTCCCAACCCAAGCAACACATGCACAATTTGAGAGGAAGCAAAGGAGGAGAACTTTGGCAAAATGCCACGACTTTAGGGGGTGGTCTTTCTGAGAGGAAATCACGTGCTCTCCTGTCTGTTTCAAAAGAGAATCGCACAAATATTCTAGGAAACATCCTGAGTCACTCACCTTCAACAATTTGATCAACTTTTTCAAATGCCTCCTCGATGTTTCCTTGTTCAAGTTTTCTTTCAGGGCACAGGAATGAGTTGTGTTTTATGGCATCCTGAGTGACAGGAAGAAAAAAAAGCTAATTCTTTTTGTTGTTTCCTTCCACTGGCAAATTTTTCTTACTCAAAAGCCGGCAAACTCCGACAATCGCCATCTGCTAGGACACGTGAAAGGAGACAGGCCAGCAAGGGAGTGTGTCCTTGAGTAGCAGACTCCCCGCAGAGCTGGGATGCCATAGGAAACGACTTCTCAGTTGCAGAGAAAGCCAGCAAGGGTTAGAGAGACATTATGGTTTGAGATCTGGGGACACCATGATGGCCCTCCCCTTTTCCTGCTTCATGAATAAAAATACTTGTGTCAGACTTCACGTTGAAGGGGAGGACTCAAGTCCTAATGCACTCTGGGGCAAGAAAACCCAACAGAGATATGGTAGGCAGTTTGTTCATTTCTTTGTGTGTTTGGCATATCTCATAAGGGCTTCCTGGCCCTTTATGCTAGGTTATTTTTGCAACAATATTATGAACTGACTGACACATGAATACTGGGAGCCATCCTGTCCTGCCGTTCTGTGGATTGATCTATGACAGTTGATTCTTGCTTAACCTTTCTTTCTTTTCTTTTAAAAAAAAATTTAATTTATTCACCGTAAGCACAAATATGCCCATTTGCCAAGAGTATAGTGTTGAAGATCGACCCCCACAAAAGAAACAAAATGCAAAGCAACTTCTCCCCCCTCCAGAAAACAGTTTTCCTCAAATCACCCACTAATTTAGTAACAGAATTTTCCAAATGTTAAGAAATCTAGGATTATTACCCTGTAATGATAATGCCTAATAACCTTTAGATGCAGGTGTTTTCCACATTTCACAAGGGTACCTGACTCCTGCGTTCTTACTCGCTAATGGTCTCAAGTCCATGGCCTTTTTTGTTAATGACAATGAGAATAGTGAAAGCAGCTAGTATTTATTGAGTGCATGTTTTGTGTCAAACACTGTACAATAGACAGTGTATTTACATATATTCTCACATGAATTCTATTATTCTCTCCACTTTCCGCATGAAGAAACTGGGCTTAAGGAGGTTCAAATAACTTTCCCAAAGTCATGCGTCAAATAAGTGATGGAGGCAGTTTTCAAGCCTGGCTCAGTTTTCAGAAACCTCTTGCCTAATAATAAATGCTTGATTTCTCAAAGCAGCAGAAAATGAAGAATATAGCTGAAGTTTTCCTTTTTTTTTTTTTGCTATACCAAGATCTCAGTATGTCAATCTAGTATGTGTGGAAGTATGTTTATTGTCATCTGTAAATATGTCCTAAGTTAGTATAATCTTAGTATAATATATGTATATTTAGCAGACACTAACTAGGTGCCAGCCACTGTTCTACATGCTTTCTGCATATTAACTCATTTAGTCTTCAACCTGATAAGGCAGGTATTATCACTGTTCCCTTCATTTTACAAAGGAGGAAACTATGGCACATATATGTTAAGAAACTTGCCCAAGGTCACATAGATAAGAAGTGCTGCAGCCAAGATTCAAACCTGGCAGTTTGGTTCTAGAACCAGTGCTCTTAGACAGAACTCTATATTGCTTCTCATAATATACAGTCATGTGAATGAATGAATGGATGAATGACTATTGGTATATATGACTGTTCTTTTACCTACTTTTCTTCACAGAAGAACTCTTTTTGCTGATGGTGGAGAGTCCTATTTTGAGGCAACTCTAGATCTCTAAGCATTCTGAGTCCCAAGGTATTTCATGAGTACCTTTGGGTGCCATTTTCCCCCCTTGAGGAAATGGGATTGGAATTGAAATTTCAAAAACCCTTGTTAGGATCCTAGTACAACTCTAGAAAGGGGTGTGAGCCGAGAAGAGTGGCCTGAACTTCTTGCAAACTTGACAAAATGGGAATTTGGAATAGAGTTGATTTAATTAATTGCACTCATCTCACACACTAGTAAAGTAATGCTTAAAATTCTCCAAGCCAGGCTTCAACAATCCGTGAACCGTGAACTTCCACATGTTCAAGCTGGTTTTAGAAAAGGCAGAGGAACAAGAGATCAAATTGCCAACATCCGCTGGATCATGGAAAAAGCAAGAGAGTTCCAGAAAAACATCTATTTCTGCTTTATTGACTATGCCAAAGCATTTGACTGTGTGGATCACAATAAACTGTGGAAAATTCTGAAAGAGATGGGAATAGCAGACCACCTGACCCACCTCTTGAGAAACCTGTATGCAGGTTAGGAAGCAACAGTTAGAACTGGACATGGAACAACAGACTGGTTCCAAATAGGAAAAGGAGTACGTCAAGGCTGTATATTGTCACCCTTCTTATTTAACATATATGCAGAGTACATCATGAAAAGCACTGGGCTGGAAGAAGCACAAGCTGGAATCAAGATTGCTGGGAGAAATATCAATAACCTCAGATATGCAGATGACACCACCCTTATGGCAGAAAGGGAAGAGGAACTAAAGAGCCTCTTGATGAAAGTGAAAGAGGAGAGTGAAAAAGTTGGCTTAAAGCTCAACATTCAGAAAACTAAGATCATGGCATCTGGTCCCATCACCTCATGGGAAATAGAAGGGGAAACAGTGGGAACAGTGTCAGACTTTATATTTTTGGGCTCCAAAATCACTGCAGATGGTGACTGCAGTCATGAAATTAAAAGACGCTTACTCCTTGGAAGGAAAGTTATGACCAACCTAGATAGCATATTAAAAAGCAGAGACATTGCTTTGCCAACAAAGGTCCATCTAGTCAAGGCTATGGTTTTTCCAGTGGTCATGTATGGATGTGAGAGTTGGACTGTGAAGAAAGCTGATCGCCGAAAAATTGATGCTTTTGAACTGTGGTGTTGGAGAAGACTGTTGAGAGTTCCTTGGACTTCAAGGAGATCCAACCAGTCCATCCTAAAGGAAATCAGTCCTGGGTGTTCATTGCAAGGACTGATGCTGAAGCTGAAACTCCAATACTTTGGCCACCTGATGCAAAGAACTGACTCATTGGAAAAGACCCTGATGCTGGGAGGGATTGGGGGCAGGAGGATAAGGGGACTACAGAGGATGAGATGGCTGGATGGCATCACCAACTCAATGGGCATGAGTCTGAGTAAACTCTGGGAGTTTGTGATGGACAGGGAGGCCTGGCATGCTGCAATTCATGGGGTCACAAAGAGTTGGACACGACTGAGTGACTGAACTGAACTGAATTTAGAAAGAACTAGAAACATGACCTTTTTAACACTCTGAATATTGAGCAAGTTGTACCTTTTAGGGACGTTTTTAAAATATTCAAATGGTTCACTACGGCCTTTGAAAAAATTTTATTTCTTTCACAAGCCAAAATTAAGTAATCTTTTTTTTAAACTTAATTGATATGAACTTATCTTTCATTGAATTAGAGCACACAAATGCCATAAATCCACATCTGCTTTTTCTAATCTAAATTCATTATTTTTGCTGGAAGTTGCATTTGTATTCCATCATCTAGACCCAGAAGCGAGGATGGAAATTTCTATGGAATTCCATCATGAAAGTCCCACTGCTTTTGGGCTCCATTTTGGAAAGATTATTGCTCCCAATATGCATTCCCACCATTTTCCTCAAGTAATAGAACCCCCAGTTTGTAGTGAATACCTGGCCACCTAGAATAAAATGTATGTTTCCCAGACCCCCTTTCTAGGTGTGTTGGTGTGGTACATGACTAGGTTCTAACCAAAGAGACATAGAAAGGTTATGTGCAGCTTCTGGAAAGTGTCTTTAAGGGGAGGGGATATTCTCTTCATCACTGCCTCATTCTCTCTGCTGACTGAAGTGTGGACTCAAAGGTCAGTGTTCAGTAGCTGTTGTGGACCGAAGTGTGATCTAGAGAATGGAAACCACGCAGGAAACAGCAACTACTAATAGATATAAGGAGCCCAGACCCTGATACTCAGAGCCACATGCAAGTTTGAAACTGACCATTTCTAGACTTTTTTGAATGTGTAGGAGAAAGAAACTTCTATTTTTTTTTCCTGTTTCTTGGAACCAAAGCTAATTTTAATTCATGCAAGTAATACCTTCCAGAAAAAGTTGATTTTTCCAGAGTAAACCAATGACAAGAAAGAAGTAGAGCCTTGAATAAGTCTTGCATTAAGAAGTTTACAAAGGACTTTTGATTCTACAACCTTATAGGAGAGCCCAGGCACTGTGCTTACCTCGATGGTGAGGATTACGGGCTCCAGCTCTTCATAAGTTATCTTTATCTTTTCAATAGCACGTTTTGCCTGTACATCTGTTTCTGCAACCACAGCACAGATGATCTGGCCCACGCAGAGTACCTGTGAAAAGTATAGGCATGAAGCAGGGGGAAAATTCTGGGTAAAAGTACTATCAGTGAAAACCTACCAATGGCTGGTGCCTTAGTTACCATTATTGACCAATAATAACCAGACTAGAGTCACATAATGTGTTTGGCTAAGAAAAAAATTCTTTAAACTTTTAATTTAAAAGTTAGTTTAAATCATACATATGGTTTCATTAGCCATTTTACTCAATTGAATGTAAGCCCCAGAGTGGATGTGAAGTTGGCTGTGACGGGAATCTGCTATGTCCTCTGTTGAGGGTGATTCATTCATGTGTGATGCCTTCATGGAGTCATTTTAAAGATAAGGAGAGTATATTTTGTACACTATGATTCCTGTGCCTCCCTCCATAGCCTCCAAACTGAAGCACAGACCCCCAATGGGACTGTATTTGTAGATAAGGCCTTCAAAGAGGTAATGAAGGTGAAGGTTGAAGGTGAATGAGGCCCTAAGGTTGGAGCTCTAATTCAGTATGAATGATGTCCTTATGAGAAGACATAGGGGGAGAAAAGGGAATCCCTCATGGCCCAGTGATTAGGACTTCACGCTTCCACTGCAGGGTCATGGGTTCCATCCCTGGTAGGGGAACTAAAATCTTGGATGCCACAAGGCGTGGCCAAAAAAAAAAAAAAAGAGAGATAGGAACACCAGGGAGGCTCATACACAGAGAAAAGGCCATCTCCTATGAGGACACAGGAGAAGGTAGCCATCTGCAAACTGGCAAGAGTGACCTCAGGAGAAACCTGCCAACACCTTGATCTTGGACTTCTAGCCTCTAGAGTTGTGAGAGAACACATTTCTGCTTTGTAAGCTACCCATTCTGTGGTATTTTGTTTTGGCAGCCCGAGAAGATAACATAGCTCCTAAGCAATAGCCAACCGCCTCATGTGGAGTTCAACCGAAAGAACAGTGGTTTGTTTCATGGCTGGAGGAGAAACAGCCTGAGATGTGACAACAGTAGCTAACACCTAGCGAGAACCTTCACATGCCAAGCATTGCTTAAACGCTTCACATGTATCAGCTCATTTAAGTTCCATAACAATACAATGAGTTGGGTTCCTCTCATTATTCCCATTTTTCAGGTGATGATATTTTACAGGTATCAAGACACCGTTTCACAGGCGATGATTCAGAGCTAGTGAGTGGCAGAGCGAGACCATGAATCAAGATAGTTTGGCTCCAAAAGCAAGTGCCCAGTGAATGATGGTAGAATTGAATTAAAGGGCAGGAATGACATGAGCAACTTTGTTAAAAATGGAATATGTGAAGGTCAGTGGGAGGAGGTAGGGAGAGGGTTGGTCCAGGAAGGAAGAGAGTTCAGTGTAAAGAATGGAGAGTGGCTGTATATTGTATTCTCCTGTCTAGATTTTTTCAAGGATTTTCCGTCCTGATACACGCCAATTCTTGCGCTTATTCTTCAAATGAGAGTAAACTGACTCAACGGTACACAGTGGGAAAATGAGTATTTGTTGTTTTTCTGTAATAAATTTCCTTTTTGCAATGTTATTTCCTGATTCCAGAAGAGTAGGTCTATAAAGGCATTGAAAAGTGAAAGCGTGTCTGCTCAGCTGTGTCCGACTCTTTGTGACCAGGGCTATAGCCTGTAAGGCTCCTCTGTCCATGGGATTTTCCAGGCAAGAATACTGGAGTCATTCCCTTCTCCAGGGGATCTTCCCAATCCAGGAACAGAACCCAGGTCTCCCTCATTGCAGGCAGATTCTTTACCCCCGGAGCCACCAGGGAAGCCCCACACAGAAGCATTAGAAGAGAGAGAGGAGCATTAGAGAGAAGCTGGAAGAACTGGCACTCTGGCCCCTAGTGGCAGAGAGGGCTGGGAGAGGATGGAAAGCTGCCTGGAGGCGGCACCTTGGTGAGCATCTGCACCAAGTCACATGAGACAGCACGTTCTACACCTCACCTCATCTACGGCCAGCAGTTTGTCATCTTCCGTGCCGTTGGTGCCTGGAATGTCCTTCGCTGTTATCACATCAACCACCCCAGGTATTTCAAGGGCCTCGGACAAATCAATTGATCTGAAAAAAGAGATATATTTGAGAAGTAGGAATCAGTAAGCTTGGAGGGAGGGAGGGATAGAGCATGGATGAAAGTCAAACTATATGACAACTGGACTATAGGCCCTTACCAATCAGAGCTGGCCTGCCAGAGAGCAGGGTCCAGGAGCCTCCCTGCTGGGCCAGGGATAACACTGTAGCTGCTGGAAGAGGAGAGGAGGGGGTGGCCATCGTGGCTGTGGCAAGGGGCATCCTAAGGAAGTTTCAGACAGTGGCCACATTTACCATTCAGCAATAACCTAGTTCAGGGTTTTAATATTAGCCCTACTCAGAGCCACGCCTGAGGCTGCCGCAGGGAGATGAAAGCAAGGGCCCATAGTTCTGATTTTTTTTTTCTCCCTTGCATGATGTTCATTTCTAGTGACATTCCTTTCCTCCTCCTGGGGCTAGTGACCTTTTAAACATTCTTTCCATTAGGTTCTTTGGGTTTACGACATTTCAAAAGAACAGTCACATTGCTTCAGGGAATCCCCAAGTGTGTTTTAGAAAGAGTTTTTTTGAAAGCTTTTCTTTTACTTACATGATTTTTGCATGGGCTCTGGCACTGGTCACTAATGCCATGCAGAGTTCTTTATCCACCATGGGGATGTCATCACAAAACTCGGCCTCCCCGGTGGCGTGTTTGAGACCCGATAGGTGCATGATGGGGCGTCCGACTGGATCTTGGAGGGGCTGGTGAGAATCGACACTCTACAGAGAAAGACAAGAGCTTCCCTGGGAAACTTCCATCTTCAGAAGTGGCCTGGCCAATTGCCAACACTCCTGATTCAGGGTTGAGAAATCAGACAGTTGCCCTCAGTCAACAAACACTGGAGTGGGTCAGATGAGCATGAGAGTTTAATGACGTAACTTGATCGGGTAGCTGTCATTTCAGCTCTGTGGCAATGCTTTAGATGGGGCCAATGTTTTAGTGAAATTGTGAAGTCGGTGAAGGAGCACTTTGGTTTCTCCTTTTGGCATCTTCTTTTCCCGAGTGGTGGCCCATATCCCTGTCTTCTGGAATTCAGGGGTCTTCCTGTCCTGCCTTCTTACCTTTCTAAGGATCAGCCTGTTGACACATAAAGCCGTCATGATGATGAGGCTTGGAGTGATATAATTCCTGAGAGTGGGGCACCAAAATCTAAGCCAAAAGCCTGCTGATTGACTGGAGCAGGGTCTCTGGTGGGGGCCTGGGGAGGCCAATGCAATGGAGCCCATCCAGATCTGGATCTCCGGGAGTGTAATAAGTGGAATAAGGAACTCCTTATTCTGGAACTCCTCTACCGGAAGGTGTGTGTGGAGTGAGCGTGGCGATCTGGTGGTGGGAGGGCTTGTGATCCAGCGGAAAATTATAGATGCTTTCTCAATTGCCCTTCGAGAGAAGGGATTCAGTTGCTTGCAGGCTCTCATTTTGCTGACTGGAGGTTAAACATTTGCAATCAGGGGCTGGAGACTGAGCCCTGCTACTGTCCTGCTCTGTCCTTGCCCCACGCCCAGCCAAGCTACTCTTCAAACATTTGCCCAAAGAACGGCAGTTGGAAGAGACTCTCAGGTATTAGTTGGATGGTCAAGCTGCTTCAGGTGACTTTGGCCTGAGGGCACCCAGCTTCAGTAGTTCGAGTCTAATCTTAGATCCAGGCCCTCCCTGCATCGGCCTGCAACAAAGGGCCAATGTGCTGGAAAAACTCAGAAAGTCAGAGTTTCCCAGGAAACGGGCAACTCTGAAGTGCTCGCTTGTTCACACAGCTCTCACTGTCTCTTAGCTTCTCAGTTTCCATTGGATTAAACTCACCTGGTACCTTTGGACTCCCTGGGAAACTGTGCCTGGGAAGTCTTCTAGAGCGCTCAGGAATCGGTCTGAAATTTCAGGATAACGGCGGTTGTTCTGAAAGATGATTCAAAACAATAAAGATAAGCTGATTAGTCTATGATTCAACTGGGCTTTGATTTACGTGAAAAAGATTTGGCTAAGGTCACCGAGAAACCATAGGTTCAGGTAGCAGGGATGATGGAAACCCACAATGCCTCCCAGGTTCTCACTTTGGCAAATGCACCTTGCCCTCCCTCCCTTTCCACACGAGGAAGACCTGGACAGACTGGTTGAATCTGATCCTTGAGCCAAGCTAGCCCGAGGAGGGAGAGGCCCTCTGGCAGCGAGCTGGGCAGAGGCCGCAGGAAAATCAAGAAAACTGGGGGCTGGGGAAGCCATTCTAGAATGAGCTGGGGTGGTTCACTGCCCACAAAAGAACCCAAATCTTAATTATTTTCCTCAGCTTTTCTGGGAGAGCAGTGAGACTGGAAAGGCTCTTTGGATGTCACTGAAACATATCTAGTGTCTTGATTCATAAATTCAAGGGTGGCAAGAGTTATTCGAGTAAATGTGGTTTATGAGGGTCTTCATCTTTCTTTCTTTAGTTCCCCAACCAGGGATTGAACCCGTGTGCCCTGCAGAACAAATGTGGAGTCTTAGCCATTGGATCACCAGGGAAGTCCTGTGAAGGTCTTCATCTGAATGAATAAAAACCAGACAGGTTTAGGAACACGTGACTGTTGGGGTGGGGTGTGGTTGGGGAACACGGGTGCAAGGTAGGGTGAGAGTTGCAGTGATAGTCTGGGGAGGAAAGATAGACTGAGGGGGGAAGAGAGAGAAAGAGAGAAAAAATGTTTTGCTTTGGTAACTTATTCCTGAAGTTTATAATCAGAAATTCGGGGAAGCAGCTACTTATATATTAGCATACAGGTGGTGCTAGTGGTAAAGAACTCACCCGCCAACGGAGGAGACAAAAGAGACAGGGGTTCAATCCCTGGGTCAGGAAGATCCCTTGAAGGAGGGCATGGCAACCCACTCCAGTATTCTTGCTATGGACAGAGGAGCCTGGGGGGGCTACAGTCCGTGGGGTTGCAAAGAGTCGGTCGTGACTGAGGCAACTTAGCCTGCACACAGAAATGTTTTAATTTTTTGAAAAATAAAATTTTATTTAATGTTTCATATTGAATATAAAATTCCAGAATAGGCAAAACTAATCTATAGTGTCATTAAGCAGATCAGGGTTGCCTGGGGGCAGAGATGAGAGTGTTGAGAGCAGAGGGGCAAAGGGCACTTTTGGGGGTGATGGAAATACTTTTGTTTGAAGTGGTGGCTGCAATGGTTTACACATTTGTCGAAACGCTCTGAGTTTAAATAATAGGTGCATTTTGTTCTATGTAATTATACTTCAACAGAGTTGATTTTAAAAGAAAAACAACTGCACACTGGAGGCAGGGACCCCATCACGTTTCCCTGCTCAGGGCACTCGGTAAACATCTGTGCACCAAAGACAGTCTGGCGTCCTGAGCCTCACCCCGCAGTAACCCTGAAGGGCTGAACCCCGGAAGAAGGAAAAGCTGGAACTGACAGGTTGCCCACAAGACAGTTTGCAAAAGGAGTGGGGAAGGTGGGAGCTTATGCTGCCAGGAGCCCATAAAAGCCAGAGCACTTACAGGCACAGGGAACGGTTTTACGAGGTTCTTCAGTTCCTGCAGAACTTGTAGGTAGAACTTGAAGAAGAAGCTGACTACCAGAGTCCTCTTGAATTCCACCCTCCCACCTGGAGCCCAGCCTGGGAGGGAGACTTCGTCCAGGAGCCGCCTGCAAGCCTCATCCAGCATCAGCTCATCCCAGTGCCTGGGAGGGGTAGGGGCAGGAAAGAAGCAGTGAGAAAAGGCAGTCTTCATGACCAGAGGTCTCCGTGACTAGAGGCCTGTGCTAGATGCTGGATGGTGATGGTTCAGAGACACCAGGGTCTCATTTTATGAGTTGGATGGAAACTTAGAAATCACTTAAATAAGCTGTTCGGGGAAACCGAGGCCTGGGAGGCTGCACTAAGTAGCCCGGACATGCTAGAACACAGGCATTAAATAAAGAGATGGCTATGGCCAATCCCATGGTGAACTGGACAGGACTCAGACGTGGACACCGCCTTTGCCGAGAAGGAAACAGAGTGCCCCTGGGCAGCGGGAGCGATGGGGCGCGCTTGGATGCTGCCTGGTGTGGGTTTGCCAGAGCGCTGATGTGTGCAAGAGCCCTGGGGCTGAACACTTTCCTGGGCCATTTTCATGGTACACCTCGCCCGAAGGGTGGTGCCTTATTAGTCAAAGTCAAATGAGGTTAGAGTCATTTAGCAAAATTACAGAAAGAACAAGCAACGATTCTACATATAGGAGTTTCCATCTTTCCACTTTTTGTTTTTTTGATGTCAAGCTTCACCATCAGGGGACAGGGTTTGTTGCTTACCTTCCTAGAAGCTGCTGGCAGGACTTATGTGCCCTGACTGTGGCAGCCCCGACCCCCCCGTAGGTAATGCTCAGGTCCTCGATGATATCTGTGCCCTCTTTGAAGAGGACTCGCATGCCAGCATTCACGTCGGGCAAGGCATTTTGCTGGCACTGAGCCTGTCGGAAGGCTGACACAAATTCCCACTGTGGAGACAAGGACCATTTGGAGTTATTTGATATGTCAGAACCAAGAGCAAGTTTTCTGCTTCTTGGTGCCACTAATTAATCACTTAGACTCAATCGAAAGAGACACAAAGGATATTTGGCACATTCTGAGGACAATTTGGCTGCCTCTTTGTTCAAAGTGATGTCCTCCCAAAGGTCCATCTTCAACACCTCATACTCTCAATTAACAGGGTCACTTGCACTTTCCCTCTGGGGCCAGGATGTCTCTGCAAGGGATCCCTGTGTCATTTCCACGTGCTCTTATTTCCAGGTGCCATTAAGGCTAGTCTCCAAACCCTTTGTCCCCCATGAGGATGGAGGATCCTTCCAACACAGGTGTTTTGAAGGTGATTTGCTTGAAGTGTGAAAGAGACCCACTGGATTTCTTGCTTTGTAGATACTATCCCTTTTTCATTTTGGAAAGTTCATAAAGGTGCTGAACAGAACTTTCCAACAGTGGACTAGGGAATTTTCTATCAGGGACAAGAGTCAGGAGGGTGATGGCTCCCCGCCTGATCCTTGGCACCAGGACCACTGGTGTGGTGACATAAGGTTAGCAGAGATGGCCGCTGCCTGGCATGTATTTCCACCGTTTGGCCACCGGGGACACTGTGTTCGGGCCGGCCTGTTATTCTGTCTGGGTCTCTTACACTGATCCACACTGGACTGGGAACACATTTCCGAGTTTCCACTCCCAAGGGAAAAATAAATGAAGATCATACTTGGCTAAAAGCATGACTTGACATAAGACTTCCTGCATGACCCTGCTGGCTTTGGATCTCTGAGTGTGTCTGTTGTGTTGCCCTTCTTGGGAAGACTGGCCTCTGAGATTCAGGTACGTTTTTGGGGAGAAGCACCAGGAACAGGAGTGAGGACAGAGGGTCCCCTCTGTAGCCGGCTGGGTGGCCACGTCTCCCCCGGGGATCATGTGTTAGGCGCTCCTGGTCCTCTGAACTGTTGGGGGTCAGCTCGGGCAGTGGGGAGGCCTAGCCCCAGCCTCCATCTCCTTGTGGGTCAGGCTGAGAAGCTCATTCCACAGTCAGAGAACTTTAATTTCCGCCTCCCAGACCTTGGACATGAGGGGGTGTGTGAGCATGACCACAGGCTGGGCAGGCCCCACCCCACAGCTGAAACAACAACCCCAGCTCCACGCCGCCCAGAACTGCTGGCCCGAGGGCGGCTGCGGGCCTGGGTGCCGCGCCAGGCCATGAAGGACAGGAAACAGGTTTTTGGGGCAGACTTATTTTCCTTCCATCTGTTTTGAAACATCTAAAGATGACTGGACTCAGTTCTGGAAAGAGAAACACAGCTCTCAAGTCTTACCTTTTGAGAGTGAGGAATATACACAGACTCCAAAACTTCCTCCGGCTTCAGGTCTGCACTTGCCAACCCAGCGAGAAAATGTTCACTTAGAGGAATCTGCCGTGTGCCTTCTGTTGAAGAAAATGACATTTCTGCACAGTTGCAACGGGGAGTGCGCGATTATTCTACCCTCTTAAATGTCAGCAGTGGAGGAGAAAAGGTCACCTTCCTCACGTGGAGCAGAGTGGGGATCTGAGCGTGGTGGACCAGCCCCCCACCCGTCCTCCTCACAAGGAAGGGTGGTGGCAGCTTCATGACATTTACTTTTTTTTTCCGGTCACTCCATGGATCTTGTGGGATCTTAGTTCCCTGACCAGGGCTTAAACTCAGACCCCAGCACTGGAAGCATCAAGTCCTAACCAATGGACTGCTAGGGAATCCCTATGACATTTACTCTTGTTAGCACACATGCTATGTGAACTGGGTCTCTTCCTGTCCCTAAGGCCTGTTTTCATCTTTCAGCAGAGACTGTTGAACTAAACCTAACTTGTTCAAGACTATGATCAAGGTCAGGGCATAGCTTAAGCTGAGAAAGGGTTTGTTTCCACTATTAACAGAGCTCAGATTATTGGATTTGCTTTTTGTTCTTGCTGCGGCTGTTGGCTTCTAAACTGGATTATTGTTATTTAGTTGCCGAGCCGTGTCCAACTCTTCTGCGACCCCGTGGACTTTAGCCCAGGCTTCCCTAGTAGCTCAGCTGGCAAAGACTCTGCCTGCAATGCGGGAGACCTGGGTTTGATCCCTGGAGTGGGAAGATCCCTTGGAGGAGGCCATGGCAATCCACTCCAGTATTCTTGCCTGGAGAAACCCCATGGATAGAGGAGCCTTGCGGGCTACAGTCCATGGGGTCACAGAGAGTTGGACATGACTCATCGAGTAAGCACAGTGCAGAACTGTGAGCCTGACAGGCTCCTCTGTGCATGGGATTTCCCAGGCAAGAACACTGGAGTGGGTTGCCATTTTCTCCTTCAGGGTATCTTCCCAACCCAGGGATGGAACCCAGGTCCTCTGCATTGGCAGGCGTATTCTTTACCGCTAAACTCCTAGGACGCTCTCTAAGCTGGATACCTACTTCTTTAAAGCCGTGTGAATAATTTACAAAACCTCCTTTCAGCCAAAATTGTCAGTGCAGGGTGGTGGTGGTTAGAGCAGTCCCCTCTGGCTTTAAAAAGTGGCTGTGGCTCCACGGGAAATGTGTCAGGAGAGTGCAGCCCAGCAAATCTGACACGCGTTCAGGTCCAGGAGCAGCAGTGAGATGCTGATTGGAAGGTAGATGCGGCCGAGACAGAGGAAGGTGGACCCCAGAGGGACCCTTGTGGACCTGGGCCTCCCTCCTGGGGGGGCCAGCCAGCTCACCTGCTGGCCTCATTGGAGCTGGGCTGAGCGCAGGCTGGAGGTGGCTTTGGCAGAGCTGGGAAAACAGAGACCTTGAGCCAAAGGTGATGACCAACATCCCAGCAGAGGAACACAGCTAGCACCGCTGGTCCTAAAGTAGGAGGCCCTGCGTGGGGGCCGGGCCGTCTTTGCTCTCCTGACGCCCCAGAGCCTCGGCTTCCTCTCCCTTAGTCTTCAGGGTTCGAGATGGGGTGATCCTGGGCTACAGGCCCGGCGGACCCAGCAAAACAGCTGACGGGGCCTTCGGAGCTGAGGGATTTACTCTCCTGGGCCCCACACAAAGCTGAACAGGAGGGTGAGGGCTTTTCCTGCGCCAGCAGGTCCCTCCCAACACTTCTCAGTTCCCACCCATCAGGGACCAGACTGTGTCAGCCAACAATCCCCTGGGGAGGCTTATGATGCTGGTGAGATAATTCCTGGCCGGCCACACCCCGGAGTTCAAGTCGGGCAGTGTGACTGCTCCCTTGCACTCCAGTTCCCCGGGTCCAACTCAGCCCATGTGAGGGTATTTGATGAGGTGTGGGGGAGGCGGGGAGTGATGGAAAGTGGGGAGTTAGAAGACCTGGGGAGGTGGCTGATGGTGAAGAGGCGAGCATGCCCGTTGGGAAATCAAGGCTGACTGGATTCCCATCCCTCACCCGCCTCTGCAAGCGACCTCAACTGGGGGATTGGACATGTTAGACGTGTTGTGTGAAGTATCCAGCAGAGCCTGGCACAGTCAGCGCACACTGGATGGGAGTGTCAGCCTCTTAGGAGCAGCCGGAGCCAGTGTGAGGGCCGAGCGTTGCGGGGAGACAAGGGTGGAATACCCTGGAGCAGCCCTCAAGGACCGCCCTTCTCAGCCAGCGTAAAATGTTGCTAGCCTTCCTCCTGCCCCCAGGGGGCCCACAGTGTCCCCAGCGTGTCCTCACTAGACTTGTGACTTCTCACACGGCACCTGGAGAGGGGGTATGAGGAGCAGGAGGAGGAAGTGGTCCCCCGTTCACACAGGGGCTTCAGGTAGGCCTCGGCACACAGCCCCGGCTGCCGCGGGCTGGCTGAGCTGTGCTCGGGGCTGGGGGTCGTGTGTATGTGGCCTATGTGGTGGGTGGTGCAGAAGGTGCCATCCCCCGTGGGAGGAGACTTCCACCAGGACCCTGAGCTCCCCATGGTGGGCTGAGCGCCAGAGTCATGGGCTCTGACATAGCACCTCCTAAAACAGAGACAGAAGCGCTGCAGGTGCTGTTCAGAGGGCTCTGGGTAGCTTACCTTCTGAGGTCAGGTTGAGGGTGGCATTGCCCACAGCCAGAATTGGGTTCAGATCTGAGTAGCTATGCCGGCTTATAATATGACCCCCTAGGGACTAAAGAGAGAGAGTTACAGCCTCGGTCATTTTGAGAGACTCCGCTTGGATCTGGCTAAGCTTATAGCATCTCAGAACACGTCAGGGAAACGACCAGCCATTCAGCTCAGTATTCTCCTTCCCACATAGTGACAGACTCTACAGTGACCACCCAGGTTTGCGGGTGATCTGGGCTGGAACATGGGTGAGGGCCCGGAGCTCCCATTCCTCTATGAACAGCTTAACTTTAAAGCTCTTGCTTCCCCTGAGCTGAAATCTACACCCCTGGATTCTCACCTATCGGTCATACTTCTACGCTTGGTGATCATATGAAATATATCACACCTCTTCTCAGGAGTCTAGAAATATCTGAAGGCAGCTTCCATGATGCCCCACCGCTCCTCTCTCTGCTGTGGTTTCCAACCCCTTCCTCTCCTGTTACCATCCCCTCACCAGGCTCCAGGGTGTCAGTCAGAACCTGTGACAGGGAATAACCTGGATTCACTTGAAGAGCTTTTTCAATAGAAACCTGTTCTCCCTCCATTCCGCATATCCCAAGAATTTCTAATACATCATTCGGGGGTACGTAAGGGAAGGGGTCATGTGTATTTTGAAGATCTACATCTGCATTCGTCTGAGGTCAAATCAACCAGACCCTGAAGTCTGCCTCCCTGTTCTGAGCATTACTGTCTAGCGGTGGTCCGAACAGTCTGGAGTGGGGGAGGCTACCCTCCTTATTTTAAGGTGTTATACTTCTGCAGTCCATGGAGTTGCAAGGAATAGGACACGACTTAACAACAACATTGCAGCCTAAGATTAAATTAGTTTCTTTGAAGGTTTTATCATGAAATTAGTGAAACCATGACATTCTTTTCCCACTTATATTGCTACTTAGCTATACTACTGAACTTGACTCAGAGTCTTCTTTTAAATATATTATTAAATAATGTTTGCTATATTAAATGTTTATTGTGTTGTTGTTTCAGTCTGCTGAGACCCATGTGCACACTGATCCTGCCAATGCCTATTTCAATATTCTGTTGAGATTAAGAGATAGGTGTAGCAGGCCTTGTGATGGGCCCAGAGAACGTACGGCCATGTTCCGGATCTGCTGGCTGGCCAGACTCTTCAGGTGCTTCAGCAGGGCTCGGTAGGTCTGGGTCTTCTCCTCTGGGAGCTCGGAGACCCTCTCAGCCAAGATGTCCTTGACCTGGGCCAGACTGCAGCCCGCGCCTATCGTCAGTCCTGGAAAGCACACAGCTGTTACAGGTGACGTGGGAGGGGCCGCTGGGCTGTGATCAGGGTGCCGGGGCCTTGGTGTTCAGCCAGCGCAGGGGCTGTCCACACTGGAGACTCACCAGAGAATCACCAGAACTCAAACAGCACAGACGCCCCCTCCCACGTCGATCAAATCAGAATCCCTGGGTGCAGGGCTTTATCAGAGTCTCCCCAGGGAGTTCTTCTGGGCAGCCAGTGTGGGGAACCGCTAAGCTAGTATACACTCTTAGGAGAAACCTAAGAAAATAGAGGCTAGGAAGCAGGAATAGCAGTAACAACAAGTAGGAGGCAGACTCTACTAGAACTTTCCATGACCCCTTCCTGACTGACCACAGTGAAACAAACCATGTCAAGCTGTTTTGCGATTAAGGGGGATAAAACTGATGGCATTAAAAAAGTCAAAGGTCTTTCAATTGCCAAGGTCATTGTGTAAATCAACAATGCTTCCACCGCTGATTTGCCCCTCTAAAGGTGACTTTGATATTCAAAATCTTCAACACCATTCTAGGAGGGGCACCAGCCAATCAGAATGAATACAGTCCATACAAGGACCTGCTTCAGGTATTGCTTTGGGTGTTGTAATCAGAATGAATACAGTCCATACAAGGACCTGCTTCAGGTATTGCTTTGGGTGTTGTTGAGTGTGGGAGAGTGGGGTTCCCAGGGAGGGGCTAGGGAGTCAGGAGAAATGGGAGAGCTTCCTGGGATCAGGGCAATACTACTTGCTAGCCCCTGCAATAAAGCCTTTTCTCTTTGCAAAACAAAACAAAGTGAAAAAAACAAAAGAAACTACTATTCGCTAGCTGGCAAGGAAATAACTCAGAATTTAAAAACTATTGCAGGCTTCTCCTGCAACAAAGTATAAGAATCTGCCTGGGTTCCATCCTTGATCTGGGAAGATCCCACATGCTGTGGAGCAGCTAAGCCCCTGTGCTGCAACTACTGAGCCCACGCTCTAGAGCCCTCGCGCCTAGAGCCGTGCTCTGCAATGAGAAGCTGCTGCAATAAGAAGCCTGTGCACTGCAACTGGAGAGAAGCCTCCACTCGTCACAGCTAGAGAAAAGCCTGTGCCCAGCAATGAAGACCTAGCGCAGTCAAAAAGAAAAATAAATAAATCATATATAAAAAGAGAATAGCAAATATCTATATATAAAAAATAACTATTGCAGCTGTACTTGTGAGTATTGATATTGATAATCACATGGGCTCTGGGTTTCTCTGTAGTAGGGATGTAAAGGATTCAGCTCAATCTTTGAAAATGAAGAAGTCACCCAAACCATCAGGAGATGACTTAGATGGCCTTGAAAAATTAATCTTTAACTTCCCCTGGGATTTGTGGAATGAGTCACTGACACATAGGGTATGATTTGATCACTTCCAGGTCTGGGTTCTAACTGCTTTTAGTCTGTTTGGTTTTTTTTTTAAGCAGGTTGCAGACTGGGCTTTAATTTTTCTCTTGTGGATTAACCTTGAAGAATACTTCACTCTCCCACATAACTTTATTTTCATTAATATTAAAAATGATCTCTGTTCGTTTCAAAGGCAAACCATTCAATATCACAGTAATCCAAGTCTATGCCCCAACTAGTAATGCTGAAGAAGAAGCTGAACGGTTCTATGAAGACCTACAAGACCTTCTAGAACTAACACCCAAAAAAGATGTCCTTTTCACTATAGGGGACTGGAATGCGAAAGTAGGAAGTCAAGAGATACCTGGAGTAACAGGCAAATTTGGCCTTGGAGTACAAAATGAAGCAAGACAAAGGCTAACAGAGTTTTGCCAAGAGAACACACTGATCATACCAAACACTCTCTTCCAACCACACAAGAGAAGACTCTACACCCAGACATCACCAGATGGCCAACACCAAAATCAGATTGATTATAGTCTTTGCAGCCAAAGCTGCAAAGAGAAGCTCTATTCCAGCTTGTGCTTCTTCCAGCCCAGCGTTTCTCATGATGTATTCTGCATAGAACTTAAATAAGCAGGGTGACAATATACAGCCTTGACGTACTCATTTTCCTATTTGGAACCAGTCTATTGTTCCATGTCCAGTTCTAACTGTTGCTTCCTGACCTGCATACTGGTTTCTCAAGAGGCAGGTCAGGTGGTGAGTATTGATATTGATAATTGCATGGGCTCTGGGTTTCTCTGTAGTAGGGATGTAAAGGATTCAGCTCAATCTTTGAAAATGAAGAAGTCACCCCAACCATCAGGAGATGACTCAGCTTCTCCACAATAGGAGAAGCTCTATACAGTCAGAAAAAACAAGACCAGGAGCTGACTGTGGCTCAGATCATGAACTCCTTATTGCCAAATTCAGACTTAAGTTGAAGAAAGTAGGGAAAACCACTAGACCATTCAGGTATGACCTAAATCAAATCCCTTACGATTATACAGTGGAAGCGACAAATAGATTCAAGGGATTAAATCTGATAGGCAGAATGCCTGAAGAACTATGCACAGAGGTTCATGACATTGTACAGAAGGCAGTGATCAAGACCATCCCCAAGAAAAATAAATGCAAAAAGGCAAAATGGTTGTCTGAAGAGGACTTACAAATAGCTGAGAAAAGAAGAGAAGTGAAAGGCAAAGGAGAGAAGGAAAGATATACCCATATGAATGCAGAGTTCCAAAGACTAGCAAGGAGAGATATAAAATATAGATATAACATATAAGAGCTATATCTATATGTTATAGAAGATATAAGATCTTATATATCCTCTCTATATATAAGATATAAGTGATCAATGCAAAGAAATAGAGGAAAACAAAAGAATGGGAAAGACTAGAGATCTCGTCAAGAAAATTAGAGATACCAAGGGAACATTTCATGCAAAGATGGGCACAACAAAGGACAGAAATGGTATGGACTTAACAGAAGCAGAAGATATTAAGAAGAGGTGGCAAGAATACACAGAAGAACTGTAAAAAAAAGATCTTCATGACCCAGATAACCACAATGGTGTGATCACTCACCTAGAGCCAGACATCTTGATATGCCAGTCAAGTGGGCCTTCATCACTATGAACAAAGCTAAAGGAAGTAATGGAATTCCAACTGAGCTGTTTCAAATCCTAAAAGATGTGAAAGTGCTGCACTCAATGTGCCAGCAAATTTGGAAAACTCAGCAGTGGCCACAGGACTGGAAAAGGTCAGTTTTCATTCCAATCCCTAAGAAAGGCAATCCCAAAGAATGCTCAAACTACCACACAACTGCACTAATCTCACATGCTAGTAAAGTAATACTCAAAATTCTCCAAGCCAGGCTTCAGCAATCTGTGAACCATGAACTTCCAAATGTTCAAAGTGGATTTAGAAAAGGCAGAGGAACCGGAGATCAAATTGCCAACACTCACTGGATCATCAAAAAAGCAAGAGAGTTCCAGAAAAACATCTATTTCTGCTTTATTGACTACGCCAAAGCTTCTGACTGTGTACATCACAATAAACTATGGAAAATTCTGAAAGAGATTGGAATATCAGACCACCTGACCTGCCTCTTGAGAAACCTTTATGCAGGTCAGGAAGCAACAGTTAGAACTGGACATGGAACAACAGACTGGTTCCAAATAGGAAAAGGAGTACGTCAAGGCTGTATATTGTCACCCTGCTTATTTAAGTTCTATGCAGAGTACATCATGAGAAACGCTGGGCTGGAAGAAGCACAAGCTGGAATCAAGATTGCTTGGAGAAATATCAATAACCTCAGATGTGCAGATGACACCACCGTTATGGCAGAAAGTGAAGAGGAACTAAAGAGCCTGTTGATGAAAGTGAAAGAGGAGAGTGAAAAAGTTGGCTTAAAATTCAACATTCAGAAAACTAAGATCATGACATCTGGTCCCATCACTTCATGGGAAATAGATAGGGAAACAGTGGAAACAGTGTCAGACTTTATTTTTTTGGGCTCCAAAATAATTTTAGATGGTGACTGCAGCCATGAAATTAAAAGACGCTTACTCCTTGGAAGGAAAGTTATGACCAACCTAGATAGCATATTAAAAAGCAGAGACATTACTTTGCCAGCAAAGGTCTGTCTAGTCAAAGCTATGGTTTTTCCAATAGTCATGTATGGATGTGAGAGTTGGACTATAAAGAAATCTGAGTGCCGAAGAATTGATGCTTTTGAACTGTGGTGTTGGAGCAGACTCTTGAGAGTCCCTAGGACTTCAAGGAGATCCAACCAGTCCATCCTAAAGGAGATCAGTCCTGGGTGTTCATTGGAAGGACTGATGCTGAAGCTGAAACTCCAATATTTTGGCCACCTCATGGGAAAAGCTGACTCACTGGAAAAGACCCTGATGCTGGGAAAGATCAAAGACAGGAGGAGAAGGGGCCAACAGAGAATGAGGTGGTTGGATGGCATCACCAACTTGATGAACATGAGTTTGAGCAAGTTCCAGGAGTTGGTGATGTGCAGGGAAGCCTGGAGTGCTATAGTCCATGGTATCTCAAAGAGCTGGATACGACTGAGCAACTGAATTGAAAAATGTACTTGGCGCAATACTTTCCCAGTCCTACCAACATACCCACATAACAGCCCCTGTTGCTTCAATGATCATAGTTAACCTAATTGATTAGCAAAACTACTAGCTGCTTCTGATTATCTGTATGCTAAGCAAATCTTGAAAGTGAAAGTGTTAGTCACTCAGTCATGTCTGACTCTTTGCAACCCCATGGACTATAGCCCACCAGACTACTCTGTCCATAGGATTCTCCAGGGAAGAATACTGGGGTGGATTGGCATTTCCTTTGGATCTTCTTGACCAAGGGATCAAATGCGAGTCTATTGCATTGCAAGTGGATTCTTTACCGTCTGAGCCATCAGGGAATCCCATAAGCAAATCACACCTAAAAGTAACTATTCTGCTCCTCTGCCTGGAACATCTCTCAGCTTAGAGTCCTCACCCTGTTTCTGCATCAGTATTTCATAAAAGGCACACGGATCTGGTCCCATAAGTGACTGTCTATTGCTTCCCATCACCACAAGTTCCAGTAAAGGTTTAACTTCCTCAAAATCTTGCCTTTCTTTTGCCTGCAGGAGCACTGAGCAGACCATGCTTGTTTTCTACCATACAATTCCTCCTATCATATAGATCCAGAGCTGAATTAGTAGGGAAGAAATTAGAGACAAAGATTTTTACCTGGTTATGGTCAGCAACATCAGACAGACTAGCAAGACCGTCTGTTATTTGACATAGATAGAAAAGAGAAGTTCAGGGACTTCTCTGTGGTCCAGTTGTTAAAACTCCCTACTTTCGCTGCAGGGTTTGATCTCTGATCAGGGAACTAAGATCCCACATGTTGTGTGGCCAAAAATAATAAATAAAAAATAAAGTAAAAACCTAAATAAAAAGAAAAGAAAAGGCAGGCAATGCAGTTCAGCCCCAGGGGAGAGTAAAATGTCAGCTGTCCTCCCTATTGCCTAGGTCCTCATAAGTATGGGTTTCAGACTCAGGCTGAGGTGAGACAATCCATTTGAGAGACTTTTGTTTGATTCTTTCCATTGCTCACGTTACCCACTCACTTTGTGCCAGGCATGACACAGCTGTACTGAGAAAATTCTATTTACTGAACTTTTATTCATATTTTATTCCACCTTTGGTCACAAAACCTAGCTTGCTTTTCAGTGGTGTTGAAAAGATCTTTATCTTTATATGATTCTCAGAACATGGGTTTTATTTTAACTCCATGCTTTTCAGAGTTTGTGGGTCTATGGGTTTGAGATGTGCTGACTTCCTGTAGCACTTACTGTACTAAAGATTTTGAGGGGGGCGGGGAATGTATGTCCAGCCAAACAAGTAGGTGACATGGATTGCACACAAAAGGTAAACAAACGCAAGCTGTCACAGATATTTATTTCCTGGGGTTGCTGGTGGTGGTGGTGGGGCATAGCTGGCTCCAGCGTAACCCTCCCCTACAAGTGTCCTTCACTCCTCTGGGCCTCAGGAAAAGCTTGGGCATCCTGAGAAAGGTCCTGGAGGCTTCTAGAGTTGACTCACACTTAAAGTTGAAGGAGCCCCAAGGAAAACACACGGTTAAGATTTTAGAATTTGCCTCTATCTTGCCTGCTGAGTCTAAACTGACAAAGAGCCAGTTGAACAGCCAGTGGGTTGGGCCTGGGGGGACAGGGAATGGCAGTAACGATGGGAGTTCTGGATTGGACATGGGAGAGGTGTGCCTTGGTGACCGGCCACCAGCCAGTTTGCGGACCTTGGGCCAGGTCTCTTTCCTTTTGTCCTGGCCCTGTTGGAGGAAAGATAGGGGGCTTGGTGGGATGGAGAAAGTCTTCCCCCTCCTTCAAACAGAAGAGCATATTTTCATCTATTAGGATTTGTTTGAGGACTGAGTTGTGATGCTAAAACAAGTTTGAAAATCATGGGCTAAACCATGGGCCTGGGGTGAAGATGAGGAAAAGGGTTGTCCTGTCTTGACTGTCTGCTTAAACTATTTGACAGACTTCATTGGTGGTCCAGTGTCTAAGACTGCTCTGCCAAAGCAGGGGGCCTGGGTTTGATCCCTGGTCAGGGAACTGGATCCCATAGGCCACAGGGATGATTGAAGATCCTGCCAGTTGTAGCTAAGACCTGGTTCAGCCAAATAAATAAATGTTAAAAAAAAAAGGCTACTTGACTATACCCCCAGACCACCCATTTTACTCTTCTCTCTTCCTCTTCTCTCCAGCCCCAAGATTTCAGATATATCTAAGCATGCTCCCCTCATTTTCTGAGTGGTGTGTGGATGTGCTACTTAAGTTGTCCCAAGGCTGAAGCTGTGAGGCTGTGGTGCAAAACCAGGAAGGGTCCCTTTCCTTGCAAATGGGTGGGTCAGGGTCAGGGAAGGCAGGCTTGCTGGTCTGCAGCACAGTCTAAGTTTGGCTGATGATGGTTGAGGCTGGGAAGGTAGGACTCTGGGATGGCAGTGATACTGCCAAGGTGGGTCCCTTCTCCTGCCCACCACGGATCCCCAAAAACATATGATGGCCTACGAGTCAGTCTGACTAAAGCTTTCAGTTCAGCCCACCTCCTTGTTGTCCGAGTTAAGGAAATCATTATTACTACTGCATTCCTAATTCAAGTTCCTGGCCCACTCATTCAGTCTTTTTTTCTCTCCATTAAGTCATTTAGTACATATATGCTTGTACCTTAGACAAGTACATGTGTGATCTGCTGGATGAGGGAAGGAGTAAAATAAAATTCCTTTTGTTAAAGGGGTTGCTGTGTGTCTTGAAGGCAAAGCCTTGGATGTTTCCTTCCTACCTTGCCTGATGAAGAGTCTGCACATAGTGGGCCCTTAAGGATGCTGTAAATGACCGGGGGGACTTCCCTGGGCAGGTTTCTGTCTTACTCGGCCTTTTGCCGTTGCCCCTAAGAGACAAGTAGCATCTGAATGTCAGACACTAAGTTAAATACCTCCTGCAAACCTGCCTCCCTCCCTGGAACTGGCCATCCAAGTGACAGGTAGTACTTCTTTCTTGCTGTCTTCTCATTAAACTGACACTGCAAGTTTATTGCCTTTGTGTCACCATGCCTTTTTTTTTTTTTTACCTCACCGAGAGGTAGACATGTGGGATCTCAGCTCCCAGGCCAGGGATCAAACCTACGCTTCTTGCATTAGAAGCATGGTCTTAGCCACTGGATCACCAAGGAAGTTCCACCATGGCTTTTTATAGGCAAGAATCCTACAGGTGACTACAAGGTCTTGAATGACATCATCCAAATACCTCATATTCTGTACAAAGCTTTTGATAGTAAATTTTCATGATGGGGATATAATATCACATCAGAAAAATGTCAAAGAGTTGGAAACAAGCCAGATGAGATAAATGTATGATGAGGTTCTAAACTATTTAGTGTTTAGTTTAGTGCAAGTGTTAAGTTTAGTGCAGGGATTGGTTCGTGAATATTTTACAAAGAAAACATGGAACTCACCATCATTTGTTTTAGACACCACATTCAGCTCAGAAATCCTAGCAGGAGAGAGGAGGATTGGGTGAAAATGTCCTTTAGATCTCATGGCAGGTCCTGAAAGTAAATGCAGTATATATCTTAGAGAGAGAGAGTTAGGAAAAAGAAAATGCAATATTTTGGCATTGAAAGTTTCTCATTAAAATATTCAGATGCCAATTTTAAACACTGGCAATAAATGCATATATATGTGTCAGCAGTGGCCATACACCCTGCCAAGTAATTTTATAGCACATGCGCTTCCAGTGTATGTATTTATTTATACTCATTACGCGAATATAAAAATAGGAAATATAATGGATGAGAGAGTCTTAGAAGACTCTAAGGAGATGTGCATAGAGGTATTTGAAAGAGCCAAGACTTGGAAAACATGCCACGGCCTTGAGCAATAGAATGGAGGTGTGAACTGTGCCCTGGACACAGGATGGAATCAGCACACTTATGTGCAACCACGTGGGCAAGTCCCAGCTCAAGAATGTTAAATGCACAAGTCAAACTGCAGAAGAGTAATACTGTGTCCGTCTACTTAAGTGAAGTTCAAAAATATGCAAAACTAAGCAACACGTTGCTTAGGAACTCAAATATATGGGTATAACATGTAAAAAACAGAGAAGAGATGGACCAACACCGTATTCAGTCTAATGAGCACCCCCTGAGAGGAAGGGAAGGGGAGGGACTATGGTTTGGGGGGTCCATGGGGCAAACTTCTTGGTAAAGCTCTGGTTCTCAAAGTGAGTGTGGTGATAACTGAGCATGGATTGTTAATATATCCACCATATTTCATAAAATTCTATTTTATTTACTTAATACCTAATGGAAACAAGATTTAAAAGGACAAGACAAATTCAATGACTAACAGTCCTCTAATACTGCTGCACCCCTCAAGCGGCTACACTGCGTACTCCCAGGGTCTGTCTATATTGAAGTTTGGAGGTTATTTTATCATATGATAATACTACCATATTTGTATTATACTTTAAATATTATTTATATAATGTATATATAAAAGTATATGTAGTATATTATGGTTTTTGCTCAGTTGTATCTGACTTTTTGTGACCCCATGGACTGTAGCCCACCAGGCTCTTCTGTCCATGGGATTCTCCAGGCAAGAATACTGGAGTGGGTTGCTATGCCCTCCTCCAGAGAATCTTCCTGATCCAGGGATTGAACCTGGGTCTCCTGCATTGCAGGCAGATTCCTTACCATCTGAGCCACCAGGGAATATATATATATATATATATGTTAGTATTATATACAGTATATATAAAAGGTAATGTGTAAATAATTATTATATAATATATAATAATACATTTTATAATACATTATTGTACTATAACATTTTTATTAAAAATGATGATGTTTTTATCTTTAAAAAGTAGTTTTTGTAGGCTAGGAGACAGGAAGTCCAGTTCAGCACCAAGGCCCTGATGGTGGTGTGAGAACTGTTGTAATCACTCACCCAGTGATGTGTTGCCCAGGATGAGCGGGGCTTCTGGGTGTTTTGCTTTCAGCTCCAGGAGGTCTTTGAAGGTCCCAGGGGAGATCCAAGTAACCCTCTCTCCATGAAAGGTCAGGGTTCGTTTTTCTGGGTTCTCTGCCATTCTCTAAGTGGAAATAACAAAGGTGTGTGCAGGTGGGCACACCTGTATTCCTGGGTTATGATAGACTCCGGGTGGAGGTATATTTCTCTAGAGAGATTTCAGAAGTTCTGGGTTCCCCGTAACCAAACAGATACTCAGTATACCATTGGCTAATGCTTGAATTAGATATTTACTCCTTTAGCTTAAGACTTGTTCACGTGTAGTGCTTTGGAGGAAAGTGACAGCATGAGCTGGCATCTGTCATTGACCCTTCAGTATAGATTAACTTAGCATAATTTAGTATCATGGCCTTAAAAAATCATAATTATACTGATACTCCTAAATTAGAATCTTCAGTTTTACCTCTGAAATCCAAGCTCACATACCTGAATAAGTGCTCAGTGTCTATTCTTAGATATGCAATAGGCATCTCAAATTTAACATGTCCAAAGCTGAGTTCTTCATATCCCATCCTCCTCCAAGCCCCCTCAGAAAGGATTCCCTAAAGGGAAAATCCCCTGATCCTCCAGAGGTCTTCCCCTTCTCAGTAAATGGCCACTCCCCTTTCCAGCTGCCCAAAGCCCCGGAGTCAGCCTTGACTCCTTTCCCTCCCCACACACCACATCACATTCACCAGGAAATCTTGTTGGCTCTTCCAAAAGCGTATCCAGAATCCACTGGCTCCTACCACATGCATGCCAGCTGTCCGGTCCAGCACCACCACCCTCAGGAGGATACAGATGCCCTGATGGGCTCACTGATCCTTCTCTCACCCATCCCCAGCCTATTCCTGTCCCAGCAGCCCAAACCACCCCAGATCCCACCCACCGCAAGGTTAACAGGAGTGTACCCCTCTTATGTCCAACCTCTCTGATAGCTTCTCATCTGATGTAGAGTAAAAGCCAAGCAGGCTAAGTCCAGGACGGTCTGCCCCCAGCTCTGCAGCTTTCTGACTTCTCTGGTTCCGAGTTCCTGCCAGGCTGGCCCCTGCTCTGTCCTTGATCAGGACAGGAGTTGGCCTCTCCTTGGTACCTCTGCATTGCGGCCCCACTGCCTGGATTGCTCTTCCCCACCATGACCAGTTCCCACACCTACTTCACCACTTTCATCTAATACTACCTTTTCAGAGATGTCTTCTCTGGCCAGACATTGAAAATTGCAACCCCCTGTATTCTATCCCCCTTCACTGTTTTATTTTATTCTCCTTATCACTTGCTAACACCCTATATAACTTATCTATTATCTATATATCTATTTAAAGTTTTAATTTTATATTAGAGTATAGCCAATTAACAATGCTGATAGTTTCAGGTGCATGGCAGAGTGACTCAGCCATACATACACATGTATTCACTCTCTCCCAAACTCCCCTCCCATCCAGGCTGCCACATAACATTGAGCAGAGTTCATACAGTAGGTCCTTGTTGGTTATTCGTTTAAAATATAGCAGTGTGTACATGTCCATCCCAAACTCCCTAACTATCCCTTTCCCACACACTTCCCCACTGGTAACCATGAGTTCCTTCTCTAAGTCTGTGAGTCTGTTTCTGTATTATAAATAAATTAATTTGTATCATTTTTTTAGATTATTCATATAAAGGATATCATCTATCATCTTGTTCATTGTGTGTCTCTCCCATCAGATTACAGTCTCCTTGGGGGCAGGTCTTTGGGTGAGTTTTGTTCCCTGTTGTGTATTCAGTACCTAGAACAGTGCCTGGCATGTTACTGAATGATTGACATTTGTTAAATGTATGAATAAACATATCAGAACACCTTCAGAATTGCATATGTTATCAAATGGAACAACTGGATGTTAGAGAGGAAAGATAGAAATGCTGACAGAGGGAAGGCTGAGGAACTGGGAGACCCTGGAAGTGCCACTTGAGGTCAATATCTGGGAAGGGCTGGAAAGACCGAGTTAGAAGTTGAGAAAAACTGGATTGATTGGGACAGTCAATAGGGATACATTGCAGCTGACAATGGTGGAAGTAATGATGAAAACGGTTAAAATATAGCCTCAGTTGAGGCTTTGGGGAGTGTGCACAGGGCATCAGCCAGGGCTGGGTGAGCCAGGCAGGGACAAGCATTCTGATTTGATCAAGCATTTCTACAATTTGATAATTTCACAGGATGGAAATGTAGTTTTTAAAAACAGCTTATAACCAGTGACATTTCAATAAGCACATAAAACACACAACCCCTCTTACCAAGAGTTCCGGGGGAAATATGAGCTCCTGGGTAGGGTCCAAGGGCTGGAACTCCTCTTTCACGAACAACTGTGTGCAAATCTTTATAAAGGGCAGAAGAAGATGGTTTCATCGTTCGGGCTCAATTGGAAACAGCATCATAATTCTTTACATTAATAAGGCAAAATGAACACAGTAATAGATCCGACTCTCCTTGTATGGGAAAATAGTTCAAACCAAATAGTTTTAAATAAGAATGGTGTTGACACTAAAGAAAAGAATATCCTATGAACCAGTTCAAATAGTATCCTGCAAAATACAAAGACCGTATATGAAAAACAATCAGAGGTCAGTTAGTTTGGGAAATCCTCTTCACTGTGCCCCAGTCACTAGCCCCCTCTCATCTGTCAAGTTAAGATTCAAAATGCAAAAAGCGCTGAGAAGTTCTGTAATTTAAGTAAAACATGACTCTGAACATATATGCTCTTGTGTAAGCACACACACCCCCCACTTGCTTTAATAACACTAGTTAGCATTTATGGAGTGCTTACCTTCCATGTTCTTTCTACACATATTAATAATTTACTTAATCCTCCCAACAACTGTACAAAGAAAGTAAACTGCCATCTCTATTTCATCTATTAGAAAACTAAAGCACAGTGAAAAGTTGCCCAAACTGCAATCCTCTCTAAATTAAATATGTTTTCTTTTTGGAAACGCTTATTCTCAAGAAGTCTTCCTAAAGAGTAAGGCAAATCAGGAGAGAACTGTGGGGTATGGGGCTGGAAGGATATATAACGGGGAAACCTGTGGGAGATGGGCTGGCCAAGCGCGGCGGGGAGTGGGGTTGGTGGGGTGGGGGAGACAGATTTAAGCCATTATCAGCTCTGCCACAACTTGGCTCTCTGACCCTCTCAATAGAAATGTACCTAATCTCTCTAAAGATTAAATGGAAATAATACCTATTTTAAAAAACTGAAGTGTAGTTGGTTCACAATGTTATACCAATCTCTGTGTACAGCAAAGTGACTCAGTTTTACACTTATTTACATTCTTTTTTACATTCTTTTTAAAACATTCTTTTTAAAACATTCTTTTCCATTATGGTTTATCCTAGGGGATTAGATATAATTCCCTGTGCTATACAGTGGGACCTTGTTGTCTGTGCATTCTAAATGTAACAGTCTGTAAATACCAACCCCCACATTCCCAGTGAATTAATGCCCATTTTGAAGGGTAATTGTGACATGTAGATGAAGTGACCTGACATTTGTCCAACACTCCCCTGCTCTTCCCCCTGTCTCTGTAAGGTCTTCCCAGATTCTGGAGGGAAAACTTGCATTATTCCTTGTGTAGGTCCTTAGTAGGACCCCAGACTCAGGCATACCTGCCAACAGCTGAAGGACCAGTTTTTGCCTTAGCTGGAATTAGAAGTATAGGCAGTTCAGTTCAGTTCAGTCACTCAGTCGTGTCTGACTCTTTGCGACCCCACGAATCGCAGCACGCCAGGCGTCCCTGTCCATCACCAACTCACGGAGTTTACTCAAACTCATGCCCATCGAGTCGATGATGCCATCCAGCCATCTCATCCTCTGTCTTCCCCTTCTCCTCCTGCCCCCAATCCCTCCCAGCATCAGGGTCTTTTCCACTGAGTCAGTTCTTTCCATCAGGTGGCCAAAGTATTGGAGTTTCAGCTTCAGCATTGGTCTCTCCAATGAACACCCAGGACTGATCTCCTTTAGGATGGACTGGTTTGATCTCCTTGCAGTCCAAGGGGCTCTCAAGAGTCTTCTCCAACACCACAGTTCAAAAGCATCAATTCTTCGGCACTCAGATTTCTTCACAGTCCAGCTCTCACATCCATACACGACCACTGGAAAAACCATAGCCTTGACTAGATGGACCTTTGTTGGCAAAGCAATGTCTCTGCTTTTTAATATGCTATCTAGGTTGGTCATAACTTTCCTTCCAAGGAGTAAGCATCTTTTAATTTCATGGCTGCAGTCACCATTCACAGTGATTTTGGAGCCAAAAAAATAAAGTCTGACATTGTTTCCACTGTCTCCTCATCTATTTCCCATGAGGTGATGGGACCAGATGCCATGATCTTAGTTTTCTGAATGTTGAGCTTTAAGCCAACTTTTTCACTCTCCTCTTTCACTTTCATCAAGAGGGTCTTTAGTTCCTCTTCACTTTCTGCCATAACGGTGGTGTCATCTGCACATCTGAGGTTATTGATATTTCTCCAAGCAATCTTGATTCCAGCTTGTGCTTCCTCCAGCCCAGCGTTTCTCATGATGTACTCTGCATAGAACTTAAATAAGCAGGGTGACAATATACAGCCTTGACGTACTCCTTTTCCTATTTGGAACTAGTCTGTTGATCCATGTCCAGTTCTAACTGTTGCTTCCTGACCTGCATACAGGTTTCTCAAGAGGTGGGTCAGGTGGTCTGTTATTCCCATCTCTTTCAGAATTTTCCATAGTTTATTGTGATCTACACAGTCAGAAGCTTTGGTGTAGTCAATAAAGCTGACGTAGATGTTTTTCTGGAACTCTCTTGCTTTTTTGATGATCCAGTGAGTGTTGGCAATTTGATCTCAGGTTCCTCTGCCTTTTCTAATACCAGCTTGAACATCTGGAAGTTCTCGGTTCACATATTGCTGAAGCCTGACTTGGAGAATTTTGAGCATTACTTTGCTAGCGTGTGAGATGAGTGCAATTGTGCGGTAGTTTGAGTATTCTTTGGCATTGTCTTTCTTAGGAATGAAAACTGACCTTTTCCAGTCCTGTGGCCACTGCCGAGTTTTCCAAATTTGCTGGCATATTGAGTGCAGCACTTTCACAGCATCATCTTTCAGGATTTGAAATAGCTCAATTGGAATTCCATCACACCCACTAGCTTTGTTTGTAGTGATGCTTTCTAAGGCCCACTTGACTTCACATTCCAGAATATCTGGCTCTAGGTGAGTTATCACACCACTGTGATTATCTGGCTCGTGAAGATCTTTTTTTTACAGTTCTTCTGTGTATTCTTGCCACCTCTTCTTAATATCTTCTGCTTCTGTTAGGTCCATACCATTTCTGTCCTTTATTGTGCCCATCTTTGCCTGAAATGTTCCCTTGATATCTCTAATTTTCTTGAAGAGATCTCTAGTCTTTCCTATTCTGTTGTTTTCCTCTGTTTCTTTGCATTGATTGCTGAGGAAGGCTTTCTTATCTCTCCTGGCTATTCTTTGGAACTCTGCATTCAAATGGGAATAACTTTTCTTTTCTCCTTTGCTTTTCGCTTCTCTTCTTGTCACAGCTATTTGTAAGGCCTCCTCAGACAACCATTTTGCCTTTTTGCATTTCTTTTCCATGGGGATGGTCTTGATCCCTGTCTCCTGTACAATGTCAGTACCTGGGGGCAATAATGTGGTGTATATCTATAACCTAGAAGTAAGATAGTGTCTGAGAATTAAAATGGAAAACAGTGAATCTGAGCTGAGGAATTAAAATTCCCCTAAACAGGAGCTAGGCCAAGACTTCACAGTTACCCCATGGAAGACAGTAACATAGCTTCAAGAAATGAGAGTGTCATGGGACAGACACGTGCCATCTAGTAGGTCTACCTGATGGGTGGAGAAGAGTCTTCTGTGGTGTTACCCTTAAATGATTATCAATGGCTCTTCATCCATGCTCACCAAGGAATCTTCCCCTTATACTGTGACGTCCTGTGTGTGCTTTCCTACAGGAAAGGATGTGGCTCAGTGATCATAAGATCCACCTTAAAATTGTGTTTGCCTTTATAAATGAATTATGTGGCACGGTCCAGTTTAAATATGCTCTTTTGAGCTTGGTTAAAGTGATTCAGGTGGTTGCCAGAGCCCAATCATGTGTCCCTTCAGTCATGTTTGACTCTTTGTGACCCCACGGACTGTAGCCCGCCAGGCTCCTGTGTCCATGGGGATTCTCCAGGTAAGAATACTGGAGTGGGTGGCCATGCCCTCCTCCAGGGGATCTTCAACCCAGGGATCGAACCCAGGTCTCCCACATTGCAGGCAGATTCTTTACCACTGAGCTCCCAGGTTTGAATTCTGGAGGCTACAAAATGCAGACTTCAGAATATTTTTAGCCCTCCAGGGGGCACTGATCCTCCGTGAAGTGGTTTTCCAGGGTGTAGCCTGCCTTCCTGGGGAACACCCCTCTCTTCCATTGCACAGCTTCCCCAGAGAGAAATAAAGTGACGGGGGGAGGCCGAGAATGGAAAGAAGGTAGGTGTTAAGGGTACAAACAGAACCAGCAGGGAACGACGGGCTCAGTTTTGTTTAAGGGCAGCTCTGTTCACTTAGCTTTCCATGTCGACAGGGAGCAGACTCTATTTTTCCTGTCTTCTCACTAGGAATTTTCTCTAAATAATTCCTGTAAGAACTTGGAAACTGGCATCTCTCAGAGAGCAAAGCCAGAGGCTGGGGTGTCTCAGGCTGGACGTCCCAGCCGTGGGGGCCGTGAACGCGCCGTCCGAGTGTGGACGGGCTCCCCAGCCTCCCTGAGGCAGCAGCGCCCTCCCTCTGCAGGGGACAGGGCGGCAGGATCTGGGTCAGGCAAGGACAGGACCCGCTTCGCGGGGGCAGGACTTTGTTCTCTGACCTAAGCCGGCTCCTGTTTCGTTGTTCAGCCTTCCAGAGAGTGAAGGGGGAAATCAGAGCGCGAGCTTTCATTCACCTCTTTACCCTGCTCCCAAATGAGAAGCGCTTTATTCGTGCCTCCACTTTGGACCCTTGTAAAAGCCGAGAATGACCGTCAGAACGATCAAGCACACTTTCAGCTCTGTTGGTGTTAAGTGATACTCTTGGGGAGAAGACAAAGCAGAGGGACTCACGTCACTTTTCCTGCAAAGCGGGGAAGAATCATCTTCTCCCAGATCCAGGCAGCATTTTCCTGTTCCTTTCTGTTGACAGCCATTTGACTCCTAGGACAGTGAAATGCCTTGAGATGAAAAACTTGAAAAAAAAATCTATTTAAAAAAAAATACTATTTAAAAAATTTTTTGAGTATACTTGCTTTACTAACACAATTATACTCAATTGTGTTAGCTTGTGCTATACAAAAACGTGAATCAACTCAATTATACGTATACATCTATCTCCTTCCTCTTGAGTCTCCCTCTCACCATCTGCCTCTCCTATGAAAAACTTTCTGACATATAAATCAGTGTGTGCCTTAAAGGGTTTAGCAATTTAAATGAGGCTCCAAGCTTTTTAAGTTACTTTCGATGGTTTCTATTGGAATAGGGATAATCAGAAGATCTTTCCTTTTTTTTTTTTAGATCTTTACTTTTTACTTTACTTTAAAAATATGATTCAGATACAGAATATATAATATAGATAAATGATATAGATAAAATATACAATACATTCACAATATATAATATATAGCATAAACAATAATAAAGAATATGAAGAAATATAAAAGAAATAAACTATCATTACTGATAAACATTTTTATATAATATATATTTGTACTATATTTATAGTTAGTACAATATACCTTTTATTTTCACTTTTTGTTCATTTATTTGCCTGTCATTAAAGTCTTTAAAATATATTTTTATTGATGGCATATTAATCTATCTTCTGGCTATTCCATAAATATATTTGTAAAATTTACCATTGATGTATACTTAATTTTTTCCCTATATTTTATAACTGCTGCTGCTGCTGTTGCTAAGTCGCTTCAGTCGTGTCCGACTCTGTGTGACCCCATAGACGGCAGCCCACCAGGCTCTGCCGTCCCTGGGATTCCCCAGGCAAGAACACTGGAGTGGGTTGCCATTTCCTTCTCCAATGCATGAAAGTGAAAAGTGAAAGTGAAGTCGCTCAACACTTCTATTCATTGCAGGTATAGTTTTGTGTACATCTCTGAATTTTTTTTAGGTGAATTCCTAGCCGTAGAATCACTTGATAAGATGTTTTTCAGAGCAATAACAATTGCTAGTATCCATTCTCTGCAAGACTTGACAACATTGACTATTATCATTTATATAGGGACCTAAAAAAGAGAAAATAAAAAGAAAGACAAAGAAGGAAAGCAGTTTTGGAGCCAGATCTCCCCAACATTTGCAATCTGTATGGCACTGCCTGGGAATGAATGGACAATCAATGAATTTTAAAGCAGGTTTCCATTTGCTGGTTCTTTCATTTCCCATTTTCTCCAACCTTACTTGTTGTATTTTATTCCTCAAACAGTCTCTCCTAAGTCTCTAGTAAAATACTTTCTTCCAGATACTTGAATTCTCTGTCTCTGCGCAAATGTCTCAGGCCGGCAGCTTCCTAGTTCTGTCCAAGAAGCAAACCCAGCTGGGCCAAGCCAGTAGCCTTCCTCTCTCACTCAAAAGTCTGAGCCGTCATGACAGATCATGAGTGAGTGGTAGCAGAAGAAGCCAGTCTCCTCCTGCCTGGCAGATAAGAGCCTTGGGTATCCCTGCTTTGGGGCTTGCTTCCTTTCACCCGTTAAGGGTCCTGGGGCCTGTTGGCTGCATGATGGGTCTCTACTACAATTTTTCCTTAACTCCCAGAGGCTGTGCCTGGAAAGGTGGATAACATCTATGCTCCAGAGGGAGAGAGGTCGCCTTTAACTTCCTTCATTTGTATTTCACAAGCGTTTTTCCGTTTACACCGGTAATTTGATGGCTTTACAAGCCATACATTTTATTTTTCAGCTCGTTAACCACTGGCTCCCCCGTGTGGCAATGGAAGATGGGACGTGCATGGGGGCTGGGCCTGGCTCTGGGGAGTGGGACACACCTGCTGGTCCATTTCTAGGCCCTTGTCCGCTCTTCATGGAGCTGAGGCAAGGGTACAGATGGAGGCCCTGGCCTGGGGCCTGCTGCTCTTCCCTCCTCACCCTGGCTCTGGGTCTGTACTGTGAGGGGCCTCACACACCCATGAACCAGCCGGCAAATCCCAGTTCTGTCTACTTCCTCCCTGAATAGCCAGTGTTTGGCCTCTGGTGCATATGCTGGCTGTTATGATCTTCTCAAGGAAGACGGACTGGGGGAAGAGGCCTGTTCCCGGGAGTGGGGTCAAGACCATGTCTGGAGCATAGTCCAGAAAAGGGTGATGGCTCGAAGTGTACAAGTCACTTTGGCCATGTGGCCTCCTGAGATTGGCTGTAGGGGGACCAGGGAGGGGTTCTCTGAAGTTTGGGATCCCCCTTGCTTGGGTCTAAGGGCGGTATTGCCTATGTCCATCCTGCCCTCTGCAGAGGGTGATCAGATGTGTTTGTCTGATCTCCCTGGCAAACACTATTCGTAGTGTCGATGGCATCCTCGATATAGCAGTAAATATTTGTTGAGTTCTAAGCGCTAAGCAAGACTATGCTACATGCCTGCGATTTCTCATTTGATTTTCACAGCAGCCCAGTGAGGTGTCACTATTTGGTGGGGGAATCTCTCTGCACTCTGGTACTTGGGGTGAATTTTGGATTCTACTATGCCTGTTTGGCTTCTTTATTTGCTCACACTTTCCCAGCTGGTCTGGATTCTCGGCAGTAACCTTGCCTCTCCCAGGCAAACTCCGTATCTTTGCTTGTCTCCTTGGGTTTGCTGGAGACCTCCTCTCTGTCCTGTCCCGACGCCTTGCTGAAATCGTCATGGAAGGTGTCTAGCTGGCTGGCTGGATCACCTGGCTTTCCGGTGGTGTGGTGTTGAGGGTGAAAAGTGGTATAACACCCACCCTTCCCTCAACAGAGAGCTCAGACTCCTGTGAGTTAGATGGGGCTATTGATAACTCAACCGGTCTTCCTTACGATCTATTTGCATGGTCTAAAAAAACTCGACTCCTGTGTTCCCAGCCTAGACCATCTGTCACTGTCGTTCTTGCTCTGTGGGTACCCCCACGGCCCCCTACTCACCAAACAAAAGGTCTTTCCACTTGCGAGAATTGGGCGATACCCAGTGCAGCGGCATAGGTTACCTAACCAGAGGAAAAGCAAAGTTATCAGTATGTTTTATTTTTAGTGATTTTTACTTAATTTTTCTTTAGAAAGTTGAAACGAAGACAGGTGTTTTGTTTTTGAGAATATTTGAATATCTGCTAGGCTGTTGACTGCTTTTTCCTTCCTCTTAGATAATACCCTTCCCATCACCTCGATTCCAGTTTTATTCTCTGTTCGAAAGAAGATGATAGTCTATCTGGTGAACTCAGTTGCATCCATCTATTAAATTATTCATTGATTCAACGTGTATCTATTGACAACAACTATATTTCAGACACTATGCAAGATGTAAGTGATCCTTAAACAGGAGAATATGCACTGTTTCTAAGGCTCTATATGAGTGAAGTATCATGCCTTGACAGCTTGTTAGTAGAGCCCCTCACTGGACATTAGGTCACCGCTTCAGAATTTCCTAGGGTATTTGTTAAAATGTGGATCTCTGGCCTTTCTCCAATTCTAAATCAGAATGTCTGGGGACAAGCCCAGGAATCTGCATTTAAGAGGTCTGTGGTGATTTTATTGCATGGGAAAGTATGAGAGCCTCAGGTTTCCAAGGGATGAAGGCGTGGGGGAGGGTGGGGTGGAGGAAGGTTAGTGTGGAATCGAGGTCATCTGGAGAGGCTTCACAAAGAAGCTCATGCTGAAGGATGAGAAAGAAATGGATTGACGGAGAGCACGGGAGGGGCTCTCGGGGTTCGCAGAGCAGCGCAGGCAAAAGTGGGAATGTGCAGAGGACGGAGGGCTGAGAGGAGGCCGGCCAGTGGGGAGTCACATAGCTGAGGAGGAAGAGTGCGTTTGGGAGGCCAGCTGTTGGGCTTCTCTGAATGCCGGGTGAGGGAGGGTGGGTGTGGCCACGTGAGGGATGAGGAGTTGTTGCAGGACCTCATCTAGTGGAAGGACCTAAACTAAGGAAGGCAGGATTTTAGATGACTTGACTGGATGTCCTGTAATGGAGCAGAGAGAGGAAAGGAAGTCTACCATAACTGGCAAACTAGGAGAGTGTGTGGGGCTGACCCTTCATGCTTCAGTCTAAGGATTTGTGTATCTAACAGATGACTTGTTTAGTCATGGTTGATGCCCCAACGTGAGGTTTGTTGTGAGGAAGCAGAACATGCCACGTATGTGCATATGTGTGTGCATGCGTGCGTGCACAGTCACGCCCAACTCTTTGTGACCCCATAGACTGTAGCCCTCCAGGTTTCTTGGTCCATGGAATTTCCCAAGAATATTGGAGTGTGTTGCCATTTCCTACCCCAAGGGATCTTCCCGACCCCAAGATCAAACCCTCATTTCTTCCATTGGCAGGTGGGTATTTACCACTAGTACTACCTGGGAAACCCATGAGGTTTACTGTCCCTGCAAAAAAAAAATATGTCTATGAACTCCTCTTTAGTAACTTAAGCCCATTGTAAATTTCAAAAGATCCTTTCCATATGTGAAGGGCTGTGTTATGGGTTGAATCGTGTCCCCAAAGATGTGCTGAGATTTCAACCTTTGGAACCTGTGAATGTGATCTTATTTGAAATTCTGCAGAGCTGCAGATGTAATCAGGTGAAGAGGAAGCCCTACTCATTTTAGGACAAGCCTTAATCCAGTGACTGGACTAGAAAAAGAGGTAAATCTGGATACAGATACACAGGGGAGAAGGCCATAAATAGATGGAGGAAGAGATCGGAGTGATGAATCTCTAAATCAAGGAGGGCCAGGACTGCTGTCAGCCACTAGAAGCTGGAAAGAGGAAAGGAAGAGTCTCTTCTAGGGCCTTGCTTTCAGACTCTTTGCCTCCAGAACCATGAGAGAAGACATTCCTGTTGTTTTCTTTTCCTGTTTGTGGTGCTTTGTTATGACAGCCCAAAGGAAGGCAGCCAGGTAAAGTCACTGGGTAGGGAAGAGAAAGGGGGGTGTCAAGATGGGGGTGTGGGCCCCTTGTTTGGGCAGCAAGTGCTCTGATGAGCAGCTGCTACGCTTGACATTCTCTGCTCCTGGTGAAAGCAGCTACTTCAGAAACCATCGAGGGGGTCCCTGAGTGGGGCTGGGGTGGCATGGTAGGGGAAGCGCAGCCTGACACCAGCCCCCGCCTGGCCTCAGGTCAGACCTACCCCCCAGGGCTTCCAGCAGGTGCTCCTCAGAGGGCTGTGGGTGGTTCCTCAGCAGTGTATACAGGGACATCACCATCCCAGGGGTGCAGAAGCCGCACTGGGTCCCGTGGCTCTTGGCAATCCTCTCCTGGAGGGGAACAGGCGTGGTCACAGGCCCTGACTTCCCACTGCCACCTCCGCCCCCCAGGGTCCACGCCAAGCGTCCCCCTTGGCACAGTGGCACCCCCTCCCTGAGCAGAGCACCCTCACCTTGAGCAGAGTCGGCCAGCACCCCCGGGGGAGGGGACCCGGGAACCGTGTCCTAGCCTTACAGCTGCTTCTCAAGCTCAAATGTCCAGATCCCTCTCATTGGGAATTATTGGTGCACAACCTCTATTCCCAGAGTGAGAATTCTCCAGAAATCAGTAATGACAAGGAATGTGTGCGTAATTTCAAAAACAGTTTTGTCAAGCACCTGCACATCTTTCCCACCTTGGTTCTGAGCAGGGGTCACCTCTTTTTGAGTAACTGAGAGACTCTCCACTATGGACCTGACAATACTCTCTTCTCTAAATTCTTCTGTGTGGATCAAAAGGAGTTCAACTTCAAAGGTCCAAGATTTTGGTCTGTGTTCTAGGTCCTGGCTATTTAAAGCACAGTCCGTGGACTGGCAGTGTTGTTGTTGGTCCCACCTGTGGTTTTGTAGGAAATGTGGAACCTCAGGTCTCTGTTTTAAACCTTCTGAATCAGGATCTGCATTTTTAGAAAGCTCCTGGCTGATTGATTTTTAGGCACATTAAAGCTTGAAAAGGCTTGCTCTGGATGCTGAGCGTAGTGTAATCCTAGGATTTGGGCTTATGGGTCTTGGGGTAAGCATCCTCTCTGACATTCTCAGAGACTCTAGTGAACTCTGCTGGGTCTTCTGCCTTTGCTGACATTCCTGGAATTGATTCTTATGTGGTTAAATCCAGATGACTCCTGCCTGGTAGTACTTGCAGCGTTAGTGTGTCTGGATGTACGACTTTCCAAACCCCTGAGCCAATGACTGAGAGACTAGTGTGTTTCTGCCCATACCTGTCACAGTACTCTTAAAACTCCACGCCACAGGGAATAAACCTGAATTTTACCCTGTCATCCTCGAGATGTTTTATTCTGAGCATAATACCCTCTGTGTAATATTTATTCTGCATTACAGTCTAATATGCATTAATTAATATTTTGATCATGCTGTTACCATTCAAGCAGACAAAATAAGAAGAAAGATGATCAGCTAATGAAATATGGATGTATTTCTAGCTTTCTTTTAAGTCATTTAACAGAATTGATTATCTGGATCAGTGTGTATCTAAAGCTTCTACTTTGCGGACCACAACCTAGAAGCCCTAGGAGGCACAGTCAACACAGTTTTGATTACAAAGATAGGCTTAAGAAGTGAGAAAATTGGGATGTGTTCTTACCTGCACGGGGTGAAGCCTGGTTTTGATGCTTCCAACACCTTCCACAGTGGTGACAGCAGCCCCATACAGACAGCAGATGGGCACCAGGCAGGCGGTGACAGAGAAGTGTCTTTATGTGAGAAGCACAGGGAAAATCAACAGGAGTAACACAGTTCTGCCTGGTGGGAATGAGGGAACGAAGAAGCGTAGCGAAACCCCTCCCCTCAACCAGCCCGTCATTCAGCCTAGAGGGTGGGCAACTGGAGGGGTGACCAGGAGGGAGAATTAGAGTCCTCTCTGCTGACTCTGTATCAGCTGTGATAATTGGGGCTTTTAGGGGGAATATGGGCATTCTGAACCTCAGAAACACTTTCCAAGCCCAGAACAGACCCAGCTGGATCTGGATTCAGTGGATATGGACTTGTCTCATCAGGAATAAGTTGGACGTCAATTATTACTCATTACAGCCTTGATCCCATAACAGGTAAAAGGCACACCTTGTCTTTTAACCATATTTGAGAATATTTTTTTTTTGCCTGTTTATTTTAAACTCTGTATAAGGTTATTCAGCAGAGTTGGAAGGCTTGTGTCCTGAGGCCATTTCTTGCAATCTTGGGCCAGTGGATTTGGGAGCAGTCCAAGTACTGGAATCCAGCCCTTAAGGAAATGCTGAAATCATGGGCCAGGTTCAGTCCAACAGTAAAAACAGCCACAAAATGTGGGCTTGAGTTCCTGTTCTATGGCTTACTAATTGACTGAACAAGTCACTTCATCATTCTGAACCTCAGTTTCCTCACCTGTCAAATGAATGTTTGGCCTAACTTGGAGTTTCATTTTTTTTGGCCATACCACACAGCACGTGGGATCTGCAGCATGCTGGATCTTCCTCCAACAGGGATCAAAGCTGTGTCCCTTGCAGTGGAAGCACAGAGTCGTAACTGCTGGATCACCAGGGAGGTCCCTAAGTTGGGGTTTCTTAACTGGGATGCATCAGTGGGCCTTGGGAGATCCACGGCCCCCTGGAAACTGTGTAAAACATCATTAGTTTCTTTTTGTGATTAATTTTTATTGGAGTACAGTTGCTTTACGGTGTTGTGCATTGGTAGTTTTTGTAAAAAGCACAAGCTTTTATCAGATTTTCAGAGAGGTCTAAGACCTAGAGAGGGTTAGAGTCACAAAGCTGGGAGGCCTTTGCGGTCGTCCTCAGCTGTGGGAGGAGAATGCGAGCCTGACCCGCGGGCATCTGGGTGATACCTTATCTCCTGGGACGTGGGGTCTCGCTTGGACACCATCACGGTGCAGGCACCACAGCCTCCTCTTCCGCAGGCATACTTGGTTCCCGTGAGGCGCACTGGGAGGGCCGGTCAAGGACAGACTCCTGGCGGACACGTCGCCTCCTTTAGAGCTTCCTCCCTAGGGTGTTGCTAGTGAGGAGAGTCTCCTTTGTGGAGTGAGGTGCGGGTCTGAGAAGACGTTTCCCTGCCTCCAAGCCTCAGTTGAGACCACTGTGTGTCCTCCTAGCTGTGTGCCACTGCTCACACAAACCTCCCCCTTCCTGTTTCCTCACCAGCAATGAGGGGAAAGCAGTGTCTCCTCGATCTTCACAGGCTTATCATAAGCATCTTGTCAGATAACAAAGTAAAAGCCCTTAGAAAAGTCCTATTTCATTACAGGTATTCTCCTGGGTTCCAATCATGTAACTGGAAGAGAAGCACTTATTTTTAGCAGGTTAATGTATTGCTAGTTTTTCTGTTATTTGTGTTGCATTTGAAACCCAGTCAGTGAGCCTTCAGAGAAAACTCCCACCCTTATTTTTGTATCCCACCTGGAGTACCTCTCTGCTCCCTCTTGGTCCAGGTCCAATCCCAAGGAGCCTCTGCTCCTCTCTTTAGTCATCTTTCTCCCTGATTGTGGTCCATTTCCACACAGTTTATGGTTTGGATAAACTAGTAATTAACTAGACTGGGTAAGAAGACTTTGGAATCTCTGGCTTTTTAAAAAAGACATATGGCTTGTTCACCTAAATTAAGTCATAACCATAAATGCTTATCAGAAAGTATGTGAATGAGTTGGAGTTGGCTGAGTGTACCTGGAAAGCTTGGGCCCCCTTTTAGATGGAGGATGACAGACAGGCCCCACTCAGCTCTAAGTAAGATTGCTGCCAGATAAGAATGACTGTATTCCTATTTTTCATGAGAAATTCCTATTTCTTTTTTTAATGAGATTTCCTAATTTTCAAACATTGACAGTGAATCATAAACCATGTGGGCTTTTAAACAAAACTTGTAATTTCTCTCTTTTTCAAAATTTGCCTTCTTCGAAAGATACACTAGATTTATCAATTAAAATAAGTTAGCCATTATGAAAATCTAAATTTCAGAATATGGAAAGTTGAGGGAAAACCTGTTGTGAGAAAATAAATGTTGGGAAAGGTAATCTTCTCCTTTGACACGTGCTCTTCCTAAATCTGGAGAATTTGGTTTTCCTCCAGGGCAAGGTACATGCAAAACAAACCCCTCTTATATAACCACTCTTTTGGGGAGCTGGAAGGCCCTTAAAGGAATAATTAGTGCTGAAGGAAAGAGCTTAGCTTCTATTTCATGGCTATTAAATCAATATATAAGAAACTCTGGGGAAACTTCATCCTCTCTAAATAGCTCAATTAACTTAATAGCCTTAGAACCACTGCCAAGAGCAAAAAGAGAGTGAGGGCCAAGGGGCCTGGCTGTTTGCAGATAGAGAAGTTTGCTTAAGTTTCATAATCACAGCTAGCCTAAGCTTTAAGGCAAACACAGATCTGGCCAAGACTCTGACCAAAAGGATCCAGTTCTTTCTTAGGAAGCTCAAGAGAGTGACTTCTGGGTCTGCATTCCTTTCAATCACCTGCATTGGAAACAGAGAGGAGACTATTATGGGGATTGAAGGGGTGACCCAATGAAACGCAGGAGACATAGAGACAAAAGCTTGATCTCTGGGTTGGGAAGATCTGCTGAAGGAGGGCATGGGAACCCACTCTATTATTCTTGCTTGGAGAATCCCATGGACAGAGGAGACTTGTGGGCTACAGTCCAAGGGGTCACAAAGAGTCAGACACAACTGAAGTGACCTAGCACACATGCACATATCAACTAATTCTGTATAATGGAAACTGAACAGAAAAATTAAGTTTATAAATAGAAAAATAAAGAATGCCCCACTTCTTAGCCTCCTGAGTTTGAGAATCAAAATATATTGCTAGAATAGAGTGCTTCTGGTGAATTGGGCCCAGCGCTGAGGTCCTCTATAAGCATTTAAGAGGTTTCTAATCAATGAAAGAAGCATCTCTCTTTCCATCTCTACAATAGTCATAAAGATGGGCACCCTGAGACTCAGGCAGTGAAGTGACTTGTAGAAGTTGTGCAGTGAACGGTGGAGCTGGATTGGAAACCAGGCCGTATGACACGAGGCATATGTCTTTACCCCCAGTGCTTTATCACATCCCCCACTCCCTGGTGGAGTGTAGAACAGGCCAAAGTAGACTGGTTCCCAGTCTCTGGCTTCTTGTCCCTGGTTGGAGGGGGTCTCAACCCAAACAGGCCACATGTGCTCCCCTCAGGCTAGAAGTTTCCTGCTGACTCTGCAAACTGTGGTGGTGACACCCAACACTTACCTTCCTCCCATTCACAAAGAAAACCAGTTCATCCGATCTCGAAGGGCAGTGCATTGTACCAGGAGATGAAGTTTCGCCTTACAGCTCTAGGGGGAGTGCTCTCTGGAGCCAGCCGTAGAAATGAGCAGACAGGATTTAGGTCCAAGCAACTGAAATCTCTCCTGGTGTGGAAGCAGACAGTGTGGGGCCCCAGGGAGCAGAGCAAGGGGGTGGAGACTACCTGGCTTCATGGCCTTTTAAGTCAAGGGCACTTGTGTGGCCCGGCCTCCCAACTCTGCCTCACTTGGCCTTCCACCAATCCTGGCTTCCAGGCTTGCTCATGGCCAGCCCACACCTCTTCTTGCATCCTCGGAAGTTGGAGGGCTTCACTGTGAAAACTATAAACAACTGTCTAAACTCAAAGCCCCTCTGCATGCTAACTCAGCTCCAGGAACAAGTCCAGGATGGATTTTCTCCTTCTCTGAGAGAGCTAGCAGAGGGCTTTCTGAGACCTCCCACTTTCACCAACCGTTTTCTAATTCTAGCTACAGAAATGTCTCCTCATAGGGAATCACGTGGACCAGTCCTGTCTGTGCCCTGACGTGGAGGTGTGGGATGTCTCATCCACTTAGCTCTTTGATGCTCTTCCTCTCCACCTGGAAAAGATCATTCCACTGGAAAAGAGTGTCTAGTTTAGTCAGCTACTCAACAGATAAATAAACTGGGGCCCAGATAGGTGAGGGCATTCCCTGGTGGCTCAGAAGGTAAAGAATCTTCCTGCAATGCAGGAGACCTGGGTTCGATCCCTGGGTTGGGAAGATCCCTGGAAAACGGAATGGCTACCCACTCCTGTATTCTTGCCTGGAGAATTCCATGAACAGAGGAGCCTGGTGGGCTACAGTCGATGGGGTTGCAAAGAGTTGGTCATGACCAAGCAACTGAACACAGGTGACATCAGTAACTCAGGGTCATGCAGAGGATAAGTGGCAAAATGGGAACTAAAACCAAGCTCTCTGGCTTAAAACATTGGATGGATTCATTAATTAAAAAAATAGATCATTTTTGATCTGTTTGAAGAACTCCAGTTAGATATCTGTGGATAAAATCAAGCAGTTCTTATTCTTTCAGTGAAATGAATGCCCAGGGTTGGCCTCATGGCTGGATGAAGCAGGTTGTTCGTGCCTGTGTGGTCTGGTTTCAGGAGAGAAGGCAAGACCTCTCTGTTCACTAGCCCTTCCTGGCTCCCCAATGTTATCAACCCCTTGTCTTAAGGTGAACTCACTGTGTGGCGATGCCTCAGGCCAGGGTTGGCAAAGACCTGGCAACCTCCTGACCTGGCTGATTGAGGAAGATCCTCTTTCCCACTTCCTGGTGGCTCAGTGGTAGAGTCTGCCTGCCATGCAGGAGTTGTGGGAAAAGATTTGATCCCTGGGTCAGGAAAATCCCCTGGAGGAGGGCATGGGCAACCCACTCCAGTATTCTTGCCTGGAGAATCCCACGGACAGAGGAGCCTGGCAGGCTACAGTCCATGGGGGTCACAAAGAGTCAGACACAACTGAAGCGACTTAGCACGCACTCATGCTCTTTCCCAGTTGATCTGCATGTGGCTTCAGATTCTTTCCAGCAGAGCTAGTCCAGAAAACACTTCCTGGTTGAAGGGAGCTGCTGCTGCTAAGTCACTTCAGTCGTGTCCAACTCTGTGCGACCCCATAGATGGCAGCCCCCAGGCTCCCCCGTCCCTGGGATTCTCAAGGCAAGAACACTGGAGTGGGTTGGCATTTCCTTCTCCAATGCATGAAAGTGAAAAGTGAAAGTGAAGTCGCTCAGTTGGGTCCGACTCCTAGTGACCGCATGGACTGCAGCCTACCAGGCTCCTCCGTCCATGGGATCTTCCAGGCAAGAGTACTGGAGTGGGTTGCCATTGCCTTCTCCAGTTGAAGGGAGCTGACAGCTTCCAATTGTCTTTACAGCTCTAATTCCTGGGTCCCAGGCATACCTGCTTCATATACTCATGGAGACAAGTGTTTACACCCATGTGCACATGTATGGGTATGTATGTAGTGTTTCACATGTGTTAGAAAGTTGTTGAAGAAATGTACAACAGGGCCATGGGAGAAGTTGGAGATCACACTGCAAATTAGGTAAGACCTTCAGGTCAGCCTTTTAAAATAATACTTTTATTTATTGATTTATTTTGACTGTGCCGGGTCTTGTTGCCACGTGGGCTTTTCTGTAGTTGCGGCGGATGGGGGCTACTCTCTAGTTGCAGTGCTCAGGCTTCTGATTGCAGTGGCTTCTCTTGTTGTGGGGCAGGCAGTCTAGGGAGTTCAGTCTTCAGTAACTGCAGCATGTGGGCTCCGTAGCTGGGGCTCCCAGGATCTAGAGCACAGACTCAGTAATTGTGGTTCATGGGCTTAGTTGCTCCAAGCCACATGGGATCTTCCTGGATCAGGGATCAAACCCTTGTCTCCTGCATTGGCAGGCAAATTCTTTACCACTGAGCCACCAGGGAAGCCCCAGGTCAGTCTTTTTGATCCTGACATTTTCTGCTACAAACACCCCAGTAGCCCTCTGAGGCCTGGAGCCTATGGAGCATAAGGTCCAAACTCCTCAGCCTAGTGTCCAAAGCCTTCTACCATCTGTCCTTGTTTTAGGCCTCAGACTCGCTTTCTATTCAGAAAAGTCTCCTGCTCCAGCCAGACTATCCCCTCATCATCATTCCTCTGCTTAACCTTGGCATTTCTCTCCTGGGAACCTTCCAGTGGTCCCCACTGCCTTAGCAAAACCTCACAGGCTTTCTGAGGAGGCCCGTGGGATGGACCCATACCCTCTCTGAGACCAGCTTCACCGCTTCCTCCCTTGGCCATCGTCTGTGCTACACTGGCCTTCCCCCGCTTCCTGAATGGACTGAGTTCTTTCCTGTCCTAGGCTTTGGCGCGTGTGACCCTTTCCACGTTGACTCCTCTTCTCTCAGATGTTGGCCTGGCGGTGCATTCTTGCTACTTGGGTCTGAGCTCTTACCTGACCTGCTCGTCTGAAGGAGCACTCTCCTAACCGCTGTTTCATTTTCTTCATGGTGCTTCACCCACTCACGTGGATGCTTCTTTACCTGTTGTTTGCTGTCTCCACTGGAAGCTGAGCTCCCTGAGGGCACCTCTGCCTCTCGGGTCCGGAATGGAGCTGAGCACAGAGTGATTGCCTGTTGAACAACTGTTGAGTGACTGAAGAAGGCACTTCTTCAGTTCCTTCCACGTCTAGGGACAGCAACTCTGCTCCTGTCTCCCTGTGATTGTTTGTCCTCCTACCCTCCCCCTTCTCTGTTTATCGTCAAGAAGAGAAGCAAACCTCCCTTCTCTCCTTTCTCTCAATTCCTTTAAAAGCATCTGCATATCCAACTGATTCTTTCTTTACTTTCCACTGAATAAACTGGGAACCAGGAAACTAGTCTCTAATCTGTTACTAATAGTAGGTTGTCTTATCAGTGTTTGGATCTCATTTTTCCGATTAGGTAATACTCTCCTGGAGGTTAAATAGCAGGCTGTGTTCCCCACCATGCTCAGCATGGATGATGACTTGTTCCTTGCAGGGCTTCGTCAATGCTTGACTGATTACTCCAAATACTTTAACTGAAGGAGGCATCAGTGATCATTCATTCATTTGCTCAGTTATTATTGGATTGGTCAGAGTTCATTTTGGGTTTTTCTTAACATCTATGGAAAAACCTGAACAAAGTTTTTGGCCAACCCAGTATTAAGCACAGTGGGGAACAAGATCTACTGGTTTTCTTTCTCCAGAGACTTTATGGTTCATATGAGAGACAATTCACATGTAACTGAATATCAACCGTCGTGAGAAGCATAGAACAGGGAGATTAGATTTGTTTGGGGAGAGGAATCAGAGAAGGCCTCCCTGAGGAAGGGACTAGGAGTTGATTCCATGAGAACTGGAATCGAGCGGGAGCCGAGAGAGGGAGAGGGGCACGTGGAGACTGAAGCCCTTCCTCCGGCTGCTTCCATGGAGGGCAAGACTGACACAGGCATTGTTAGGGGTCCACAGTGTGTTCTCTATCTTACTCTGTCCTTGTCATTTGTTATTTTTTGGCCTGGACTCCTAGCAGTAGAAGCATGTAGTCTTAACCACCGGATTATTAGGGAATTCCCTTACTCTGCTCTTTAAAACAGGGTAGCCAGTGCTTGCAAAGAGCACATGGTTCCCATTTACAGGAACACGGCCACTGCCGATGAAAAGCATGTTGTTTCAAAATATGTATAAGAAGGCTTCCCTGGTGGTTCAGTGGCTAAGACTCTGCACATCCAAGGCAGGGAGCCAGGATTCGATCCCTGGTCAGGAAACTAGATCCCACATGCTGCAACTAAGAGTTTGCATGCTGCAACTAAAGATCTTGCATGCCACATGAATCAATAAATAATTTTAAAAAGGAACAAGTATTCATAAAAAAATATTTATAGGAGTAACTCCTTCAACATCAATAGAAGGCACAAGCATTTAATGGAGAAGATCAGTGTTAGAATACCGAAGTCAGATTATAGTATTAGAGTTGGAGGGTCTAAGTTCTTTGGATTAGGCAACCAAATTCATTAATTTCTGGGAATCTTGAAATGCTTTAGATAAGTGTTTTCCAAACATGTTTCAGCCAGGGAAATTTTTGTTTGAATGATATCCTCTGAAGTGTAAACAAAATTTTTAAAAAGTCACTGTGTAGCCTGGAGGGCCAGGGGTGAGGCCTAAAGTTCTCACATTTTCTCTCCTTCAGAGCTCTTGGGGTTCTGGGGAGTTGAGTCAAAAGATCACTCAGGGCAGAGTGACCAAGGCTGTTCACAGTAGAAAGGTAAGAGGGTGTCTCTGCCAGGTTTTTCTGATTCTCAGATCTTATTCAAAACAATGGGGAACCACTGCTTTTTTTTTTAATTTAATGAAAGGAGGGGATTGAATTTCATTACTTTTAAATAGATTGTTCTTGTGAGTGAGAGAAGTGCCATGTCTATTGACCCAGGTGCTGGTATGTTTGTTATAAATAAAAGTCTTAGGAGTTAACATCAAAGAATTCCTGTTACCCAATGAAAGGATTACTATTGGAAATGATACTGCCCTCCCCAACAGCTAAAATACACCTGTTTCTGGGGGAAAAACTGTAACAAGTGTTGCCTGCTGAAGGAAATGGAAAAGTACTGGCCACTACTTTTGGGGTGTCCCTTCTGTGTGAGCTCTTTGAAACCCAGAGATGGAACATGGGCAAGCAGACTGACAGTGGGCACTTTGAAGACCCCCTAGGCTGGTCATTAAATGACCTTGGGTTGGTCATTACACATCCATATTCCAGACCCCCCATTCTCAGCCTCTTTGGCTGTGAGACCCCTTCCCTGCCCCTCATAGCTGGGCTTGTGGGAAGTAAGGCCTTGGGCTGTGTGTGGGAGGAGTGCTAGGCTGGGGAAGAACCTGGAAATCTTCACCTTGAAGACTGTGACTCTGGAGGACAGCTGGTCCTCTGGGTTGTGGGTGAGGCATGGAGAAGACGTTTGACTTTGGTGTGAATAGGAGGTCAGGGGCCACATGGGCCATCTGAGCCCTTCCTTCCCACGTGTCTGGGCAGTTATGAGGGGGATCAAGGAGTTGAGGGCTATGTGGCTGCCTCCAGCCTCCTAAGCAGGCCACTGGCCCTGCTTCTGTCCTGCCAGCCCATGGGGTGGATCAGGAACATGTTGGCTTCTAAAGTCAGTTGCCTCTTAGGTATCCCAGTAACTAGGTGGGAGCCCAGTGAGCTGACAAATACAATTTTAAGGAGGCCGGTTGGGGACTGAACAGAGTGCATTTCCCAATGTGATCTTATTTGGAAACTGGGTCTTCATAGATGTAATCAAATGAAGATGAGTCACACTGGATTAGGGTGGGCCCTAAATCCAGTGACTGGTGTCCTTATAAGGAAAGGTAGATTTGGAGACAGACATACAGGGAGGGAAACAGACATCTGAGGATGAAGGCAGGAATTGATGTGTCCATAGGCCAGGGAACACCAAGGACTGCAGGCAACCCCCACAACCTAGGGATAGGCAAGAAAGACTTTGTTTCAGCATTCAGAGGAAGAACGGCCCTTCTGAGACTGTGATTTCAGACTTACAGCCTTCAGAACAGTGAGAAGATAAATGTCTGTTATTTTAAGCCAGCCAACGTATGGTATTTTATATGTATGGAATTCATACATACCTGAGAGTTAGAGAGACGATCATTCAAAACAGAACATGCTATAGTCATCTCCAATGGACTAAGACAACCCCTGCCCTCAAGACTCTCTCAAGAAAAAAAACCAACCAACCAACTAACAAACAATTCAGTTGATGGAGGCAGATTGTGTCTACAAGCCAGGGAACACCAAGGAATGCTGGCAGCCACCACAAGCTTGGGAGAGACAAGGGAACCCACATTAGTGACTTGGAAAACAAAGAGCAACACATAAACCTGAGCATGGAGTAAAGACATGCAGAAGAAGCAATCATAAAGAAACAAATAAGAGACCTGGAGCCTAGATGCCAGAGATAAAGCCTGAAGAACAGGACAGCTAAAGGAGCAAAAGGAAGAGGCGAAGGAGAAACAACCATGAACACTTGAAGACACTTTCTGTGATCTGAGAGAGATCTCAGTCTAGAGACTGGACGTTCTCCTAAAGTTCCACGCTAGATTGAAGAAAAAGACACACATCTGACATCCGCTGACAGCATCTTGGAACTCTGAGGATAAAAAGAATTTCTTACCAGGTATTAGGTTGAAAGAAATCAGTTGATAAAGAATCCGCCTGCAGTGCAGGAGACCCTGGTTCAATTCCTGGGTTGGGAAGGTCCCCCGGAGAAAGAAACAGCTACGAACTCCAGTATTCTGGCCTGGAGAATTCCATGGACTGTATAGTCCATGGGGTCACAAAGAGTCAGATACGACTGAGTGGCTTTCACTTCACTTCAGGTTGAAAGATCAAGTTTTCTATGAAGGAAAAAGGTTCAGTCTGGCATCACAGGGCTTGCTGCCACATTGGACGCTAGAGGGCAGGAGACTAGCAGCTGTAGGCTGGTTTCTGAGAGGAGAGAAGGCACTGGCACTAAGTATTCCCACCTGGGTAATAACCACCTTACCTGAGGAGAAGGGTCACACAAAAAACAACTAAGTATTCTCTCCTGGGTAACAACCAGCTTACCTGAGGAGAAGGGTCACACAAAAAACAACTAAGTATTCCCGCCTGGGTAACAACCAGCTTACCTGAGGAGAAGGGTCACACAAAAAACAACTAAGTATTCCCACCTGGGTAACGACCACCTCACCTGAGGAGAAGGGTCACACAAAAAACAACTAAGTATTCCCACCTGGGTAACGACCACCTCACCTGAGGAGAAGGGTCACACAAAAAACAACTAAGTATTCCCACCTGGGTAACAACCAGCTTACCTGAGGAGAAGGGTCACACAAAAAACAACCCTGATAAGAAAGGTAAAGAGGAGTGCCAGTCTGAATAATAAAACCATATGGCAGTAATTATATAACTTGTTATTTATTGTATGTGTAAATAAGTAGAAAAATCGAACCCTTCTAACAATTATAAGGCACAAATGGAATGGATTACCACTTAAAAGTGATGACTAGAAATTCAATGAGAAAAATTACCCCAAACCTAGTATATACTATTTATATGTACATACTACATATATATGTAGTATGTGTATATATATACACAAATATATACACTAAGATATATATAGGTATACAGGGCTTCCGAAGTGGCACTAGTAGTAAAGAACCTGCCTGCCAATGCAGGAGACATAAGAGATACAGTTTTGATCCCTGGGCTGGGCAGATCCCCTGGAGAAGGGAATGGCAACCCACTCCAGTATTCTTGCCTGGAGAATCCCCATGGACAGAGGAGCCTGGCAGGCTACAAACAATCCATGAAGTTGCAAACAGTCAGACATGACTGAAGTGACTTAGCACGCATACATATATATACATGTATGTATTTATATAAGTGTGTGTACTCAGAAACATGTTTAAAGTGAAAAAGGAAAGAGTTAAACATAGATGGGTGAAAGACATACCAGGCAAATGTTAACAACAAAGTTTGTGTTTTCTTATTAATATAACGCTTCTTCTGCTCTTACATCTGTCAACCAGGGCTCAGAGGTTTAGAGCTCTGCAGGAAGTCGACCTTCCTGAACACTTCTACCCAGTCATTTACTTATTCAAAGCAAATTAATTTTCTTGACCTAGTATCAATTTCCAGATAATAAAATTTGGGTTAGAGTTTTAAAAGGGCTTCCCTGTGGCTCAGCGGTGAAGAATTCACCTGCAATGCAGGAGACCCGGGTTCAATCCCTGGGTCGGGAAGATCCCCTGGAGAAGGAAATGGCAACTCACTCCAGTATTCTTGCCTGGAAAATCCCATGGATGGAGGAGCCTGGCGGGCTACAGTGGGGTGGCAAAAGAAGCAGACAAGACTTAGTGGCTACACAACAACGATGAGTTTTAAAACCTCATATTTTTTTCCCTGAGGTTTTATTTGTAATTAATAACAACATCTGGTACAGTGTGATAATAAATGCATTTAATCAAATTCAGCTGAATAAGTAAGGAAAGCATATAGCAAACAAATAATATGAAATTTTGGGGGTAAGTACTGATTTAAAATATTGAAATTTTATATATACATAAATTGTGTATTTCTTTGAATGTAGAATTCAGTTCAGTTCAGTTGCTCAGTCGTGTCTGACTCATTGTGACCCCGTGGACTGCAGCACGCCAGGCTTCCCTGGCCATCTCCAACTCCTGGAGCCTAGTCAAGCTCATGTCCATCGTGTTGGTGATGCCATCCAACCATCTCATCTTTTGTTGTCCACTTCTCCTCCCATCTTCAATCTTCCCAGCATCAGAGTCTTTTCCAATGAGTCGGTTCTTCGTATTAGGTGGCCAAAGTATTGGAGTTTCAGCTTCAGCATCAGTCCTTCCAATGAATATTCCGGACTAATTTCCTTTAGGATGGACTGGTTGGATCTCCTTGCAGTCCAAGGGACTCTTAAGAGTCCTCACCAACACCACAGTTCAAAAGCATCAGAATTATTCTTTTTTATAAAGGCAATTAATCCAATGTATAACTAAGTGTGAATTGCAGCTTACACCTATGTAGAATTTGCATGTTAATAAACTCACGAATCAGGGAGGATCACTTTGGGAGATGTGTGTGGCAGACTGGAGGTGAGCTTCTCAGTTCCCCTTCCTGGAAGGACCTGCCACCCAGCTATAGGGAGTGTTGTTGGAGTGTGGTCTCCAGCTGTCAGTGCCCTCAGGGTCTCCTTAGAGCAGAGGAGTTTCCTTGTTCAAGGATAAGTTTTGCCAGTGCAGGCCTGTAGTCAGTGAACCAGTCACTTGGGGATACACAGGCCTGTCCATTTCAGCCTGAGCAGGGCTGCTCCATGGGTCAATGCTCGATCCAGGGCTCCCTGCTAGGGTGCTGATGCTTAGAGGGCCCTGTATCAGTCTGACTTCTCCCTCTGCCCAATTCTGCTTCCTCAGCCTTTCCTCCTCAGGTTTTTGTTCAGTCGCTCAGTCGTGTCTGACTGTTCGTAACCACACGGACTGCAGCACGTCAGACCTGCCTGTCCCTCACCATCTCCTGGAGCTTGCTCAAACTCAAGTCCATCCAGTCGGTGATGCCATCCAACCATCTCATCCTCTGTCATCCTCTTCTCCTCCAGCCTTCAATCTTTCCCAGCATCAGGGTCTTTTCTGATCAGGCAGCTCTTTGCATCAGTTGGCCAAAATGTTGAGCCCGAAGAAACATCGTGCCCCCTAAACTCTGTCTCAGCACTTTCTTTCAGAAAAGTCAACTTGAGATACCCCCAGCTCTGATAGTGTTAAGAATATGGCTAATTTACACCATAGAAAGTATCAAGTGAGGAGAAGTTAAACATTTTCCCTTGAAAGAAGCAATATAGATATCTAAGCATTCTTGTGCCATTTGATCTCTCCCTCTTTTTGACCTCCCCCAGTTCTAAAAGCCAAGATCACGCCCGGTGCTGCAGGGTCAATATACTGAACTGAAAACCAATCCCTCCCAGTCACTACTCACTCAACTCCATTTCCCTAGTATGTTGTAAGGTTGCACAAAACTGTTCTATCATAAACTTTCGGCCCAGGAGAAGCAAGACAGTTGGGCCCTCTTTGTCCTTTAGGTTGAAAGGAAAAAGGCAGCAAGTGTAGTACCGGCTGCGTAGTGTTATTTCTCTTCTGACAAACTTTTATTGAGCTTCCAGTTAAGCAACAGTAAAGGTAAGTCTCTGTGAGTGACAGGCACTAGCTGTTGTGCCCAGAATTAATGATGATTATGTGTTCTATCACTCAAACTGTGCTTGACTGTTTACTGAGTCCTCTGGCTGAAAAGATTGTATTTTACACTTCTCGCACAACTATCACTGTAATGACATCTAAAATTAGACACACAATCACAGATGTTTATCTCCATTAATAAGATAGTTTATAAGATAACATAAATTGTCTAATTTTAAAGGCATTAAAATAGCAACCTTACATTTGAAATTGCTATGCTTTAAACTGTACTATTTTTATAAATTCTTCCTCCCCAACTCCAATTCTTCTACTTAACTAAATACTACTGAAGTGATCAGATTTATTTTGTAAAAATCCAGTTTCTGTTATCAGAAGTCTTGTTCACACAGTCTAGGAAGTATAATACTCTTACAATTATGTTTGTGATGAATGTGTCTTCCTATTTTACTGCTAGAAAAATATATCAGCTACCTGATTTTTACTGTTCAGTCTGGGACAATGAATTTTTGTGGGCTGGGTTCCAGGTAATTTAGATTACTGGGTGAATTAAAAGACACTTAGAAACACATGTACACACACATACACACACACCCCTACTCCTCACAGAATAAGAGGCTGACGGGTAAGCCTTTCCTTTCTATTCGCCAACCTTCTCTTCTTCCAGTCTAGTTTTACACACACACAAACAATTGCTACAAGCTTATTCTTCCACCACAAAATTACTATTAATAAACGCAGAGCTTTTTTTTTTTTTAACTGGAATATAGTTGCTTTAGAGTGTTGTGTTGGTTTCTGTCGTACGGCAAGGTGAAGCGGCTGTATGTACACACACATCCTGTCCCTCCTGGGCCTCCCTCCCTCCACCCCCACCCCGTCCCTCTGGGTCACCACAGAGCACTGAGCTGAGCTCCTGGTGCCAGACAGCAGCTTCCCACTAGCTGGCTATTTTACTCATGGCACTGTGTATATGTCAGTGCTACTCTCTCAATCATCCCACCCTCTCCTTCCTTCCATGTCCATTCTCTACGGAAACGCAGAGCTTTAATACCTAGCACACAGATCCCAACAAATGATTTAGTTTATTCGTGTTTTCAAACTTCACAGGAGACTGAACATCTTCTCTGGCATAAGACTACATTTCCTCAGGAAAATGCAATGTAAAACAGCTAAGAAATAACTGAAAGAGAACCCTGAGGATTTTGTGGCCCTTTGATAGCAAAAGGAAGGGGGCTCTGATTTCACTGTTTAGACACTAAGCCAAAAGAAGGGACACCAGGGTGATCTGAGAGAGCCGTTTTAGTCTGTGTTGTTTCCGAGGTAAGGAAGACATGGTACCATGTGCATGGCTCATGGCAGAGGTGGACCAGCGGGAGGGTCTGGATAGTTTACCTCTCTAAGCCCCATCTAAATGGACTGCATGGGAGGAACGGCAGGAACCAAGGATTGTGGTGGGCTTTCAAGTTGGAGATCATGAGCAGGTTTCAAGCGTCTCTTCCAACTCTGCCTTCAGAGACCTCTTGTCTGTGGTTTGGAGTTGGCCGACATGGGGTATTTACAACGTGGAAATTGGCAAACAAAACAAATCATTGATTTTTCGAGGGAAACTGGCTACTACTAGCACACCATTGGCTCTGGGGAATCCCAAGAGTTTTGGGGGTGAATGATTTCGGGGGTGAGCACACTTGTGTAGAACAAAGTATGAGCAGTCTCTATTGAGTTGTTGGGTAATGAAAACTCCACCACTGTTGAAAATTCTGATGCTGTAGATATTCATGATAATACAAATGAAAAGAAGAATTTTTGATTCTAAACTTTCTTTATACATTTTGGTGAAAATGTGAATCCTAAAACATATCATACAGTGGCCTAAACCACAGAGAACAATGAAAAGATGCTAAAATTACCCTTGACAATTGGGGGCCAACCTACATTTTTCTTGGGTTTGAAAATTTTAATTTCAAACATGTATTCTTGCATTTTTTGAGGAAAACACATTTTCTGAGGATTAAGACACATGGATGGACCAAGGTGTAAATGTTGATGGATCATCTCTGGGAATCTAAAGAAGATCAAAAGAAAAAATTATTAATAAAATATTGTCATATGAAATAAGTTGTAATTCATAAGACAAATATTTTTTAAAAAAGGAAAGTCAATATCCATTTTATTCTTATCAAAATTAGATAATTTTCATATTTCTTTCAATCCGTGAGTTTTGAATTTCCTTATTCTCATATACTTCTTATGTTTAGGATAAGATGCATCTTATTCAGAAGCCCTGTAATTTCAAAGGCATAAAGTGCAACCTAATTCTTAAAAAGTTTTTAATTGGAGGATAATTGCTTTACAATGTTGTGTTGGTTTCTGCTGTATAGCAACATGAATCAGCTATAAGTAGGCAAGTGTCTCCTCCCTCTTGAGGCAATCTAATTTTACACCAGAGATTCATTTAGGGCTGCAGTAAGCAGTTCAGTATAGAAACAGTCTCTGATGATAGTTCTAGATGAATTTTTAGCAGCTGGAAAATGGACCTATGATCCATTAGTGTGTGATTACAGGGCAAATCAAAGTGTGCCCAGTGACTTGATGTGTGTGCATGCATGCTAAGTCACTTTAGTCGTGTCTGACTCTTTGCGATGCTATGGACTGTAACCCACTAGTATCCTCTGTCCATGGGATTCTCCAGGCAAGAATACTGGAGTGGGTTGCCATGCCCTCCTCCAGGGAATCTTCCCAATCCAGGAATTGAACTCATGTCTCTTGCATTGGCAAGCAGGTTCTTCACCACTAGTGCCACCTGGGAAGCCCTGTGACTTGATAGTTTCATTTAAATTATTTTCATTAGTTTGCTCAACAAATATTTTCAGAATAATTGACCAGATCTGATGTCTATTTAATCTTATTTAGTTATTGAGGTAATGAAAATAACATGTCAGTTTCATCTTACAAAATGTTTAAAGTAACCTAGCATGTCCATTTGATATGAGCACTGGGTCAGTTGTGTGTTTTTATTTGGGATCTGAAACTTTAAACCATCATTTGAAGAGGGTCGCTCACTTTGCAGCTGTATTTGCAGTTTGAAGCATATAAGAAGTAGTAAGTGAAGCCAGAATAAGAATTTTCAATGGAAAAGATAAACTTGCCCTGTAATTTTTTCATGGCTGTCAGATCCATACCAAGAACCTGAAAGTTCACACAAGGGGTGATTCTAATAGGGAGCTCTCCTCACCACCCTTACCATGTCAGTGAACTGATCCACACAAGTCATTCTAATCAACTCAGGGGTTGCTGGGCTACTCAGGGTGAAAGTCTTGGTCAGCCCCCTCTCTCTTCGGGCAGCAGCCACAGCATCATATATGGCGAACAACACGGAGGATCCCAGGAACATTCCAGCCTCACCTAACCCCTGAGAAGGAGGGTAAAAGGCTGTCAGAATTGCATGGTTCTTTTAGGACTAATTTGTGTATACACACACACACACACACACACACACACACACACACACACACACTCACTCACTCCTCCTGGCTTTACAACCCTCTGAATGGATTGCATCAGAATTACCAGAATCGAATTCCCACCCTACCCCCTCTGCTTCCCACCCTCCCCACTCCCCCCATCACTCCCCAACCTGCTGATTTGTGTATGGGGGGTCCTCCTCAGAGTGGCTCATGGAAATGTCCCAGGGCCATCAGGACAGTGGGCAGGTAAAATCTCCTGTCTCTCCCTGCCCTCCCACTGCAACCTCTCCCCACCCAAGTAAAGTTCTGGAGACAGAAGCCCTTAGGGCCCTCTAGGATACTCCAATTGCAGCTCCAGACTATTTTCACTGAACTCAAGACCACAACAAAACAACAATAATCTTTGTAGCTGAGCTTGAAAGACAGTGAGATGGTTGCCCCTGGAGGGTGGACTGTTGAAATCCTTGTGTGTGTTAACAATGGTTGCCCCTGGAGGGTGGACTGTGGAAGTCTTTGTATGTGTTAACAATGGCTGCCCCTGGAGGGTGGACTGGAGGGTGGACTGTGGAAGTCTCTGTATGTGTTAACAATGGCTGCCCCTGGAGGGTGGACTGGAGGGTGGACTGTGGAAGTCTCTGTATGTGTTAACAATGGCTGCCCCTGGAGGGTGGACTGGAGGGTGGACTGTGGAAGCCTTTGTATGTGTTAGCTTCCTTGACTGTGTGTTGAATGCTTTTGAATGAACAATGTGGTGGCATTACATGCTGAATAATTCAGCAATGCTTCTTTTTACTAGTTTTTCTTCTTTCTTTCTTCAACGTGTTCCGGTCCTTGGTCTGTGTCCAGGGACTTGATGGTTCCAAGGGCCCAAGCAGATAAAGGCTATCCCAGTCTGTGGTGTTCTCTCTGAAGCAAATGTGGGGGAGAGGGGGAGAGGAGGAGCTGGCAGAGGAGGGTTTTCCTCTGAGGAGAGGGGAGGTGGGGAGAGCAGGGAGTAGACCGGGCAGAGAGGTGGCTAGGTCCTGAGGGCCAGGGCTGTGCCCTGTGTCAGGATGGTCTTGATGTCCCTGGTCAAGGTCTGGTGAAGTGGAGGTAGTGACCATTTGGACAGGAAGTCTCACCTTCCTCCCAACCTGATCTACTCCCAATAAAGAGAGGGAAAGCCTGAGGTTAAAGTTGCCATCTGTCTGGCCAGATGTGGGCCTAGAACAGAACTTCAGTTGGAGAAGCTGTGTGTTTTCCACACGTGTTTGAGGACCTTGCCCTAAGTCTTTATGAGCCAGTGAGAGCTCATTGGCTCTATGCCTAGGGTCAACACCTCCTGTATTTGTGGCATTAACACCTCAGAGTAAACTCAGTGAGAAGCTTGTGTGAAAGTTTATCCTGACTTGGGGAGAGTGCGGGGAGAGGCAGTGTAGATAAGAAAGTTTGCAGAAAACAAAGTCCAGGGCCAGTGAAATATGTCTACTTCAGTTTAATCTCATGGTGGCATTTAGCCTAATGACCCAAGATGTCTGCTCACTCCTTAGCCCTTCTCGTCTGATTCAAACTCATTTCATAATCTCTCCTGAGATCAACTGAACAGCCACCCAAGAGTGAAGACTACTTGGGCTTCTGAAGTCACCGAATGTTTGCTTTTTTTTCCCTTCTTCTTTTGGGATTTGCAATTGCAAAGGTTAAGTGAATTCACGGGACTGCTTATATTTCTTTTTCTAAAAACATTATTTTTATTTATTTGGCTGTGCTGGACCTTAGCCGTGGTACACAGGATCTTTAGTTGTAGCATGTGAATCCTCCCAGTTGGTGCATGGGGGATCTGGTTCCCTGACCAGGGGTCAAACCCTGACCCCCTGTATTGGGAGCACAGAATCTTAGCCACTGGACCACCAGGGAAGTCCCTGTATTACTGTTTATTGACAGAGTAGGTTGTTATGGGATGAACTGTGCCTCCTCAAATTTAGATGCTGAAGTCCTAACCCTAACTACCTCAGACTGGGACCATATTTGGAAATAAGGTCTTTAGAGAGATAATTAAGTTTAAGATAATTAAATTTAAGATAATTAGGTTTAAGATAATTAAGGAATGAGGTTTTTAGGGTAGACCCCAATCCAGTATGACTGGTGTCCTTTTAAGAAAAAAAATGTTAGGACACAGAGACACATTAAGTATATGATAAACACATGATCATATAAAGGCATGGGGAGAAGGTGTACATCTGCCAGTCAAAGAGAGGCTTCAAAATAAATCACATCTTCAACTTGGACCCCCACATCAGGAACTGTGAGAAAATGTATCTCCATTGTTTAAGCAACCTAGTCTGTGGTGTTTTGTTATGGCAGCCCTAACAAACTCGAGTTCTTACCTTGGACGAGTAGATGGCGATGGGATTTTGGGAACGCACCAAAGTGACATTGAACTCTTCAGGTATTTCAGTGACCGTGGGGATTTTGTAGTCATCTGGACCCCGAGAGTAAAGCACGCCTTCTGGGGAGTATTTCAGCTCTTCTATGGTATAGAATCCCATGCCTTGGACAAATGCTCCTTCAATCTACCGGCAAAAATTCCAGTTCGTAAGTATGTGATGTTGGTTGAATAAGTATTCCTGTGTGACTGAAAATGGAGCTCTGCACTATAATAAGCCACTCTTGAAGGCACTGTGGTGACTTTATGAATGGTCCCCAGGATTTGGAGCCTGCCATCCAGAGGTAGCCTGGTCTCATCCCCAGCTCTTCTCACCAGAGACCCCACCCTCCAGGGACCTGACACTTCTCAAATTCTGGGTAACGTGCCAAATCCATCAGATTCATTCAGATCTCCAAGTCTTCATGGTTTGTTTTTTTTTTTTTCATATTTTTTTTGGCCACGGCCATGAGGCTTGTGGGATCTTAGTTTCCCAACCAGGAATAGAACCCAGGTCAGGGCAGTGAAAGCACCGAGTCTTAACCACTAGATCACCAGGAATTCCCAGGACCTCCAAGTCTTTGTAAAGCAGTTTACTCCCTTCATTGTTCACCACTCAGCTTGTCCACCTGGCAAATGCCTATTCATCCTTCAAGTCCAGTCAAAGAATAACTGGCTCTTTGGAGATGTTTGGGTCCTCCAACCATCCAAGTCCATCCTCGATGGACTTAAGAACTGCCTCCTCAGGTTCACAGCATCTTGAACAAGTTACCCTGTCATGGTGGCATCAGAGGGCATTTTCCCTGTATACTCTCTGTTCTGTTCTTGCTCTTGCTTCACTCTCACTAGCTCGTAAGTACACCGAGGCTTGACCTTCCTGTATTCTGTTCTTACTCATGGTGCCTGGGACGTGGATTCTCAATAAATGTCTGTTGAATTAGTTGTTAAAGAAGCCACTCTCTTAATTTGTCCCACCTTCTCCTTCCCCTGTTGTGCCCACAAGTCTGTTCTCTATGTCTGCCTCTCTATTCCTGCCCTGCAAAGAGGTTCATCAGTACCATTTTTCTAGATTCCATATATATGGGTGAATATATGATATTTGTTTTTCTCTTTCTGACTTACTTCACTCTGTATAACAGACTACTCTAGGTTCAGCGAACTGAGAGAGTAGCACTGAAACAGACATTACCATATGTAATAGAAAGCTAAGGGGAAATTGTGTAACACAGAACACCCATCCTGATACTCTGCGACAACCTAGAGGGGTGGGATGAGGTGGGGGTGGAAGGGAGGCAGCTCACGAGGGAGGGGGACGTATGTATCCTTATCGCGGATTCACCTTGTTGTATGGCAGAAACCAGCACAACATTGTAGAGCAATTATCCTCCAATTAAATAAAGCAGTTAAAAGCAATTAAAAAAAATAAAGAAGCTAACATTAAAGGAACATGAACTAGAATAAATGAAACCATGACACTGTATTTGTTATAATTTCTGCATTTCATTATTTCCCTTTATAATTTACTATGGAGACTAGATCAGTGTTAAACAAGGTGGGTTGGAAGAAATACTTTTATTAAATTAAATATTTTAAAATTAAAGTCATGCTGTGTCCTATTTACAAATGATTGTGTTCTTAGGGAAAAGAAAGATCTTGTTTAAAAGGAGTGTCTTCCTGGAGGTTAAAAATTGAAGTAGAGTTTGCATTTTATTGAAATATAAAATTACAGAATAAGGTAAATAAATTTAAACACTAAATTTGAGTATTTCCAAATGCTTGTCCCTAAGGAAAAGATCAGATTCCAAGAGTTGCAGTCTCACCCACTTGTGGTTTTCTTTCTTTTTCCAATGGGAAAAATGCAAGATAGTCCTGATCATGACCTCTCCCTTTCTGCCTCTGCTTAAGCAATAAAAAGGCAGGAATGAGCTAGGAGGAAGGGGAAGAAAAGGGAATGGGAGGTGGGGTTTGTGGTTCCTAAGCTTTACCCACTTGCAGTGAATTTCAGGTTAAAAGTGCTTTTGCACAATGAAGGAAACTATAAGCAAGGTGAAAAGACAGCCTTCAGAATGGGAGAAAATAATAGTAAATGAAGCAACTGACAAAGAATTAATCTCAAAGATATACAAACAGCTTATGCAGCTCAATTCCAGAAAAATAAACAACCCAATCAAAAAAATGGGCCAAAGAACTAAACAGACATTTCTCCAAAGAAGACATACAGATGGCTAACAAACACATGAAAAGATGCTCAACATCACTCATTATCAGAGAAATGCAAATCAAAACCACAATGAGATACCATCTCACGCTGGTCAGAATGGCTGCTATCAAAAAGTCTATAAACAATAAATGCTGGAGAGGGTGTGGAGAAAAGGGAACCCTCTTACACTGTTGGTGGGAATGCAAACTGGTACAGCCATTATGGAGAATGGTGTGAAGATTCCTTAAAAAACTGGAAAGAGAACTGCCATACGACCCAGCAATCCCACTGCTGGGCATACACAACGAGGAAATCAGAATTGAAAGAGACACATGTACCCCAATGTTCATTGTGGCACTGTTTATAATAGCCAGGACATGGAAGCAACCTAGATGCCCATCAGCAGATGAATGGATAAGAAAGCTGTGGTACATATGCACAATGGAATATTACTTAGCTATTAAAAAGAACACATTTGAATCGATTCTAATGAGGTGGATGAAACTGAAGCCTATTATACAGAGTGAAGCAAGTCAGAAAGAGACACACCAATATAGTATATTAACACATATACAAGGACTTTAGAAAGATGGTAACCCTATATGTGAGACAGCAAAAAAGACACAAAGAACAGACTTTTGGACTCTGTGGAAGATGGCGAGGGTGGGATGATTTGAGAGAATAGCATGGAAACATGTATATCACCATATGTGGAATAGATCACCAGTCCAAGTTCGATGCATGAAATAGGGCACTCAAAGTCGGTGCCCTGGGACAACCCAGAGGGATGGGATGGGGAGGGAGGTGGGAGGGGGGTTTGGGATGGTGAACACATGTACAGAAGTGGCTGATTCATGTCAATGTATGGCAAAAACCACCACGATATTGTAAAGTAATTAGTCTCCAATTATAATAAATAATTTTTTTAAAAAGTGGGGAATCCAGTCTCAACCTAGCAAGGTTATGATGGAGCTAGTCTAGGACTGGATGGGCCAGGGATCCTCATTTCCAATAAACTCTACAGGTCTTCTGTTGCAGACTCTGAGGATCACATTTTGAGCAATACCGAGTGGCCCATTTGTTCCTTATAAAGTACATCAATCTAGATAAACCAGTCTCCCAGGACTTAGGACAGTGGGAAACTGTTTGCATATGAAAGCACCACAGGTCTGTCGGGTGTGAAGCCAAGCTGCTCAGCCTGTGTAGACTGTTCCTAAGGTGTGGAATGGCACTAGTCAACTCCCCAACAGCTGGGGCTGGTCGGTAGGTTTCCGGTGGGCTAATGCTGCTGGTTTGTGGGAACCCAGGTTCCCACTGCTGGTTGTGAGTAACAGGCTAGAAAAAAAGCAAAGTTATGCCAACAGTTGGAAAGGTTTTAACTCTAAATTTAAAAAGCCTTTGGACATGTTCATTTTATTTGTGAGATAAAAATCAGAAATTCAGCAAGAGGGGAAAAACTTTTAGCATTTCTTTTTCCCTTATATTTTGCTACATTGTGGTCTACTTAAAACCAATGTTAATATGAATACTGTTATAACTTTCTATTAGGAATTTATATAGTGTTCCCTAACTATGAACATATTAATGTCCACTGAGGACTGTGGCTCAGATCATGAACTCTTTATTGCAAAATTCAGACTTAAATTGAAGAAAGTAGGGAAAACCCCTAGACCATTCAGGTGTGACCTGAATCCAATCCCTTGCGATTATACAGTGGAAGGGACAAATAGATTCAAGGGATTAGATATGATAGAGTGCCTGAAGAACTACAGACAGAGGTTCATAACATTGTACAGGAGACGGTGATCAAAACTATCCCCAAGAAAAAGAAATGCAAAGGCAAAATGGTTGTCTGAGGAGGCCTTAGAAATAGCTGAGAAAAGAAGAGAAGCTAAAGGCAAAGGAGAAAAGGAAAGATCTAAATGCAGACTTCCAAAGAATAGCAAGGAGAGATAAGAAAGTCTTCTCAAGTGATCAATACAAAGAAATAGAGGAAAATAACAGAATGGGAAAGACTAGAGATCTCTTCAGGGAGAAGGAAATGGCAACCCACTCCAGTATTCTTGCCTGGAGAATTCTGTGGGCAGAGGAGCCTGGTGGGCTACTGTCCATGGGGTCACATAGAGTTGGACATGACCAAAGCGACTTAGCAGCAGCAGCAGCAGCAGCAGAGATCTCTTCAAGAAAATTAGAGTTACCAAGCGAACATTTCATGCAAAGATGGGCACAATTAAGGACAGAAACAGTATGGACCTAACAGAAGCAGAAGGTATTAAGAAGAGGTGGTAAGAATATATAGAAGAACTATACAAAAAAGGTCTTAATGACCCAGATAACCATAATGGTGTGATCATTCACCTAGAACCAGACATCCTGGAGTGCAAAGTCAAGTGGGCCTTAGGAAGCATCACTACAAACAAAGCTAGTGGAGGTAATGGAATTCCAGCTGAGCTGTTTCAAATCCTGAAAGATGATGCTGTGAAAGTGCTGCACTCAATATGCCAACAAATTTGGAAAACTCAGCAGTGGCCACAGGACTGGAAAAGGTCAGTATTCATCCCAATTCCAAAGAAAGGCAATGTCAAAGAATGTTTAAACTACCACACAATTGCACTCATCTCACATGCTAGCAAAGTAATGCTCAAAATTCTCCAAGCTAGGCTGCAATAGTACATGAACTGAAAACTTCTAGATGTTCAAGCTGGATTTAGAAAAGGCAAATAAACCAGAGATCAAATTGCCAACATCTGTTGGATCATCAAAAAAGCAAGAGAATTCTGGGAAAACATTTCCTTCTGCTTCATTGACTATGCTAAACCCTTGGATTGTGTGGATCACAATAAACTCTGGAAAGTTCTTCAAGAGATGGAAATACCACACCACCTTCCTTGCCTTGAGAAATATGTATGCAGATCAAGAAGCAACAGTTAAAATTGGACATGGGAAAATGGACTGGTTCCAAATTGGGAAAGAAGTATGTTAAGGCTGTATACTGTACCTTGCTTATTTAACTTATATGCAGAGTACATCATGAGAAATACTGGGCTGGAGGAAGCAAAAGCTGGAATCAAGATTGCTAGGAGAAATATCAATAACCTCAGATATGCAGATGACACCACCTTTAGGACAGAAGGTGAAGAGGAACTAAAGAGCCTCTTGATGAAGGTGAAAGAGGAGAGTGAAAAAGCTGGCTTAAAACTCAACATTCAAAAAAAAGATTGTGGCAGCTTGTCCCAACACTTCATGGAAACAATGGAAACAGTGACAGACTCTGTTTTCTTGGGCTCCAAAATCACTGCAGATGGTGACTGCAGCCATGAAATTAAAAGATACTTTCTCCTTGGAAGAAAAGCTACAACCAACCTAGACAGCATATTAAAAAGCAGAGATACTACTTTGCTAACAAAGGTCCATATAGTCAAAGCTACGGTTTTTCTAGTAGTCATGTATGGATGTGAGAGTTGGACCATAAAGAAAGCTGAGTGCTGAAGAATTGATGCTTTTGAACTGTGGTGTTGGAGAAGATTCTTGAGAGTCCCTTGGACTGCAAAGAAATCAAGCCAGTCTGTCCTAAAGGAAATCAGTCCTGAATATTCATTGGAAGGACTGATGCTGAAGTGGAACCTCTAATACACTGGCCTCCTGATGTGAAAAACTGGCTCATTTGAAAAGACCCTGATGCTGGGAAAGATTGAAGACAGGAGGAGAAGGGGATGACAGAGGATGAGATGGTTGGATGGCATCACCAACTTGATGGACATGAGTTTGAACAAGCTCTGGGAGTTGGTGATCGACAGGGAAGCCTGGTGTGCTGCAGTCCATGGGGTCACAAAGAGTCAGACACAACTGAGCAACTGAACTGAACAAAACTGAGGCTAAATTAGAAAGCTAAATTAGAAATCATACATATTCCTGCCATAAAGGCAACCACTGAAGAAAAGACAACTTTTTCTTGAATATTCTTCAAATATCTTATCTATTTGTGTGTGCAGTATATAATATATATTGTAGAATACTTGTATCAGGCATAAACAACATTTAGAGGACTCTGGGAAAGAATTTTCTAAAGGGAACTGACCAAAACCCCCTGTGGCAGCGGTTCTGGTATCACACACCTGTCCAATGTCCACAGCTGGGTTTATGCTGAAAGCAGCATCCATGAAGATGTCAGTCCTAAGGAGCTGAAAACACATGAGAGAAAATGCACAATTGGAAATACTGTTTACTTAAAACAGATCTGGACTCAAATTATATATCTGTCCCTGGTTCTCCCACTGGGAGAATCTTTACAGCACAGAAAACAATGTTTGTGAAGATGGTAAACACTAATGTCGCTCTTTACCTTATGAGCCCCTGTGAGACAGTCGACTTCAACCTCGGAACAGGATGCTCCATAAACAAAATATGGGAAAGCGTCACCTTCCCCCTTCTTCCAGTCCATATTTGCCTGGTAGCCTCTGAGAAGAGAAGCCAGGAATGAAAAGAAAAGGCATTTTCCCACTAGTGGACTGAACGCCCCCTGAGCTCTGGGTCCTGGAGATGAAGAGAGCACCCACCCCGTGGCTGATGCCTCTCTCCCCATTTCCTGAGAGCGGGATGGTAGTGATCAGAGTTGCAAGAGAACCACTGCAGATGTGGGAAGAAGGTCCACTGGTGTCCCACCCCTGCCCTGCAGTGCACAGTTGCTGGGATGGTCAGAGCGGTACGTAGGGAGCTATGGTGTCCCTTCTGGTTGGTTAATAGCTTGGCAGCCCCTGGGAGTCCTTGGCCCTCCCCCTCCTCCCTTTGCACCCCATGACCCAGGGCTGAGGGTTGACAAGGGGCCCAGAAGAGCTCCAGGGCTCTCAGGGCACCTGGTCAGATAGCTGAGTGCACACCATCCTTGCCTAAGTGTAATCTAAGCCAAAACAAGAATGTCCTTTACTTGAAATATCCAGTAGCGGAGAGACTGATGGATTCTTCGTAGGCTTCTGAAATCTGGAAGACATGATTGGTTACAAAGAATAAAAGTTTGGGGAAAGCAGTGAGAAAGGCCTTCCATGAGGGGCTTGCATCCTCTAGTTTGCACTGACCTCTGTGTCTGTGTTCCTCTGGAGTGAGACTCATGCCCATACAAGCCACAAGTCAGGCTTTCCAAGGGAGGTGCTTAAAGGCAGCTGCTGGCTGTACTCTGGGACTCTCTATTTTTTGAGGTTGTAGTGTGAAGTTTATTATTTTTTCACCCTTTTTGGCTTTTTAAATTAGAAAACGGGCTAAGCCACATTCATGCACTTGTGTACATTAGGTATTCACACAGGTATGTATATCTATATTTAACACACATATACGTATATGTGTATATGCATGTATGTATTCTTTCCCTGACTTTTTACCAAGTAATTTGAATGGCTGTCTCAGTGTATTATGTCAGCTTCCCTGCTGGAATAAACTGGGTAGTGCTGGGAATACTACTACTAATGGCTATAATAATAAAAACAAATTAATTAATCATTATATTAATTGAATGTAGCTTATTGTATTTAGTATAATTATAGTAATTAAATAATTATTATAAAGTTATTAAAATAGAGTAATCTTTTGATATTAGGATGCTATTATCTCTGTTGCTCTGGTGAGAAAACCAAGGCCTTGAGGCCCCTGGGGACAGGCCCAGGGGGCCTGGGCAGTGACAGGGAAGGGCAGCAAACTGGGTGTGTTTCAGTTTAGACCTTATGCTGTCATCAGGGCTTCCTTGGTGGCTCAGATGGTAAAGAATCTGACTGCAAGGCAGGAAACATGGGTTTAATATCTGGGTAGGGAAGATCCCTTGGGGAAGGAAATGGCAACTCACTTCAGTATTCTGGCCTAGAGAATTCCATGGACAGAGGAACCTGGTGGGCTACAGTCCACGGGGTTACAAAGAGTTAGACACAACTGAGTGACTAACACTTATTACTTATGCTGTCATTGTGCTCTGTGAGATACTGGGCTCTGAAATAAAGTCACATTGCAGTGAACACAGACATCTCTCTTACTCTTTTGGAAAAGCAGAAGTAATGTTAAGAAATGTTTTGTTCTTGAAAGGGCACCACCAATTGGTCTGTGCACGCAGGATTTCACCCACCTGGGTGTATTTGCCCTTTTCCGGGCAAGGGTGATAAAGAGAACACTCACCCACTCCTCCCATGTTCCCTTAGGCTTTTTCTTGATGACTGGCTGAAGACGGGCCTTAAGAATTTGGCAGGCATTCTAAAAAGAAATATTTGAAATATCAGAAATGAAGGCCTCAGGGAACAGCAGAATACTTAAATCAATTCAAATGTAGATGATCAGTTTTGTGAACCTGCCTCCTAGTCCTCTGGGCAGGGCTTCTTAAACGTGAGTCACGAATGGAAACCCTCTGAGGGAGACAGACATCCCTGTGGCTCCTGAGGTGTTGACTGAAAATTATTTTTATCATCTTGTTTAAATATGTGTTAACATAAAGTTTGATAGAGTCTCTTTATAGTTATAGCTCTTTGATAACTTTAAAGCAAAAATAAAATGACAAAGCATACAAACCAATCTAAAGACCAATAAAATTCAGCATAACATTAATTCAGTGGGTTGCTGATGTTGTTTTCTGGAGCTAAACTGCTGCTTGGAATGAAGAAAGGTCTGGAGTGCTGAGGCATACATACTTCGGAGTTCATGTGCCTAGTGTGTGCCAATTGACGGATCAATTTTCTCTCTTATTTAAATTGCTATGGACTTTTATTTTGCACTTCATACTTTGCCATCATTCGCTATTCACTGGGCAAGGAAACATCATTCATGTATCAAGTCCATCTCTGCTATTGTTACCCTGACACAAAGTATACTTTTGGTCCCAAATGTGGACAAAGAGATCTCATGGCAATACTCCACTTATAAAGTGATATTCTGATGGTGCAAAACATGCTTGCTTTAATTTTTCAAAGATTTTAATGGAAATGAAAGTAAAAATTATTGAGGTGAAATCTCAGACCCTTAAGATTACCCCTACTGATCCCCAGGTGTTGGTGGGCCTCAACTTGGCTTCCACTCAACTCAAATGCAAATCTATTTACTTGTCTGCCCTTAGTTACTCCTCTCAGCCTCAGAGCCCCCCTCACACCCTCTCTTGGTTTTATTCCTTCTGTTCTGTCATCTCGTCTTTGGGGAATGGACTCTGGCTTCTCATGCATCAGGGAGAGCCCTGTTTTCATAAATCTGCCTTTGCCGTCTCATTCAGTTTTCAATACTGACCTCATTACCAATGGATACCTTCATTGGTATGCCACGTTCAAGACAAACCTGAGTCACAGACTTCCCGCCTGTCTGCAGCTCAGCTGTTCTTCCCCTCACTGGCACCCTGACCACATGCTCCTGTGTCAAAGCTTTACACCCAACAGTGCGAGGGGCTCCTGAGGTAAGCTTTCCCTTAAGAAAGTGAGATGTTGCAGAGAATTTTGTCCTTCTTTCATAACCTCCTGAATGCCTTTTCTTCCTAAGTAGAATTCTCACACTTTATGTTCTCCAATAAGGTCACCTCCTCCTTCTGAAGCTCCAAATGCCAGATATTAATGTTTCTGGCTTCCTTGGCATGATAGAAAAATTTTAAATATGCCAAAGTAAGGAGGGTCATACAATATTCTCCGTATAGCCATATCCAGCTTTGACAGTGAGCACGTACAGCCTGCCTCAGCCCTCAGTTCTCTGTCTCACCTCTCCTGCCTGCCTTCTACTCTGCTTCCCTCCTGGCTGTTCAGGTACCAGGCTCAGGGTTAGCACCTGCCTGATTTCCCTGCTGCCTAAGATGGCACCCTCAACACATCCACTTGCTCTTTTCATAACTTCCTTTGATTCATGACACATGACATTGCACCTCTTTTTTCTTTCTTTATTATTATTTAATAACTTGTTGCTTACTGACAGGATGTTAAAAGGCTTTGATAACTCATTTTAGGCTAAGGACCCATAAGAATGAGACCGGTAACTGACAAACAGCCCCTCATTCCAAATCAAGGTGCTCTGTCAGGGGATGTTCAACTTTAAGGAATCCAATATGATGTACTTTTTGTGTGTGTGTCTGTCATTTCTCAAGGACTTTCTGTTTCTTATCAGTTTTTATTCCAGGAACGAGTAGAACTGCACACAGTTTTCAGGACTGAGATCATGGGAAAGGGTACCTGTTTGGATTTTTTTTAGTAGCTCTCTAATGACTTTTTTCAGCATCAGCGACCTTGTATGTATTAGACTATTTTGTTGTAATTGATGGGATTTCATCCTTTGTAATGGCTGAGTAATCATTTTACTAAAGATATATAAGCCTGCATTTCTGCTAATAAAATACCCGTGTTTCACTGGAGACTTGGGTCCCCATGTCTTTTTTTCTCTTTCTTGCTCTCTGGCTAATTCTCTGGAGTGTAAAAACCTGGCGAGCTCACTTTCCTGCCCGGGCTTTCAACACCTCTTCTAGGGGACGCCCTGTGCCTCCGTGAGTGGTAGAAGCCCTATCCTCGGGCTTTATTGGTTCTCTGCATAACCCAAGAAATACTAGCCTCTTTCTCTCTTTTGCTTTCTTATCATCGACTCCAGACCACCAGGTTCTGGTCCATTAAAGGACCACAACAAGTGGCGCCCGAACAGGGACCTGTTATATGTGGCATTTTGGACGGAGTGACTCGGGACCTATTGAGGTCGGTAAGTACTAAGACATGGGTCAAACGGCTGAAAAGCCCCATTATTTCTCTACTTTACTTCACCATTTGTTTAAAGTTCAGGGACTTTCGGTTTTGCACCAACTAATAGAGGCTTGCCTTCAAACAGTGGTTGAATGTAATCCTTGGTTCCATGATGAAGGCAGTTTTGATTTAGAAATTTGGCACCAGGTCAAAGAAAATGTTGAATGAGCCACCAGATGGGGAAAAAATATTCCAGTTGATTTCTGGCCCCCGTGGGCTCTCATTAAAGCTGTAGTTCTGCCATTCCGAGGTAATTCTAGCCCTCCTGATATTTGACAACAGACAGAACACTTATTACATGAATATGAATTAGATGATAAAACTTTTACAAAAGGCCCAATTAAAACAACATAAACTATTTCAGAATTTTCCTACTAATCCTATGCCAGCTGCTCCAAATGCTCCTCCTCTGCCAACAGGTGCGACTCCAAAAGTCTCTCCTTTGCTAAAACCTAATGATTCTGATGACGACTCTCCTGAGATACCTTTTGACAGCAAAACTGGCAATACTTTTTTAGATAATAATAAGTCCTTAGCACAGATTCGTATTTGCAAAAAATCAGCATTTGCTTGCTCTCCTTCGTGACAGAGGCTCTCTGAATTGCTGGCTTTGCAATCACAAGTCTCTGAAGCTAATAGTTTTTCTGCCTTTCCAATTTTAAGAAATCCTGATGCTCAAGGACACATAATATCTCTATATGAAGGTATTAACTTCTTTCACATGCAACAAATGAAAAAGGCTGTAATTATGTATGGTCCACATTTGCCTTTTACTAAAGAGCTTCTAAATGCTATGACATCTTCTGTTGAGAATTTTATTCCCTATGATTGGCAAATTTTAATAAAAGCTCTCCTTAAACCAGGAAAATATCTTCAATGGACAATGTGGTTTCATGATGTAGCCAGAGATCATGCTAACAAAAATGCTCGAACTGGCGCTTCCCAAAACCAAATTATTTTTGAAATGTTAACTGACACCAGACAATTTGATGCCATAGAAGCTCAAATACAATGCCCTCCATTGTTACATGAACAATTAAAAACAGTGGCTCTTGAAGTTTGAGATCAAATTACTCCTCAAGGAGAGCCTACAGGTAGCTACACTAAAATATTACAAGGACCTAATAAAAATTATACTGATTTTTTAGCTAGATTAAAAACTACTATTTCCCATACTGTAATTGGAAAAGAAGCCAAAAAACAGCTTGGAAAATTACTTGCTTATGAAAATGCAAATCAGAAATGTCAAAAAGCTATAGCTCCAATTCATGAGACTGAGACTATTACTGATTATTTGAAGGCTTGTCACAATCTAAGATCAAAAACTCAAAAGATGCAAATGCTAGTGGAAACAATGGCTGCTTGCTTTAAAAGGAAAAATAAAAGATGCTTTACATGTGGGGATAAAAACCGTTTAAAAAGAGACTGCCCTAAGAAGGCTAATAAAAAACCTTCAAAAATCTGTCTTCACTGCTGTAGAGAAATACTTTGGGCCAAAGATTGTAAATCTAAATTTGGTATTGAAGAAAAACCTATTCCGGAAAACTCCAAGCAGGGGACCCCCCAGGTCCCTTTCAACAAAAGCCAGGGATGAATTCCATCTTTTCCCTCAAACCCTTAACATCCAGCAGTGCTGCCATTGATATACCAGCCCTATATGATTTTCTCCTTTACCCTCAGTCCCTTCTAGAATACCTACTGGAATTTTTGGTCCCCTGCTCCCACAAATTTTCAGTCTTTTACTTGGCCAATCTAGTTTGACTTCTAAAAAAAATTACTGTTCACCCTGGAGTAATTGATTCAGATTATAAAGAAAAAATTCAAATTATGATGTCATCTCAGATTCTATGGCAATTCACAAAGGAGGACAAAATTGCTCACTTACTTCTTTTACCTTACATTTCTATTAACTTCTCTAATGCTGTATGGACAGGTGGATTTGACAGTATAGATCAAAAACAATCCTTATGGACATCATTGATATCTGAATATGCCTGACCAAATATAAATATCAAAGTTAATGGTAAAAGATTTTCTGGCCTCCTCGACACTGGATCTGATAATACTATTATATCCAAATATTTATGGCCCAAATCCTGGCCTATACAAAAAATCTCTTGCCAAATTGCAAAAATTTCTCAAACCAAAGTACAAGAGGTTTATCAGAGTACTCAAATTTATCCATATGAGGGGCCAAAAGGCCAACCTACAACGTTAAGACCTTATGTGATAGATACACCCCTTAATCTAATAAAAAGAGATTTACTTATACAATGACAAACTCAGATATACATTCCACATTTTCCCTAGGGGCCACTGCTCATATAACAAACAAAATAATTATTAAAATAACTTAAAAAAAAATGACGAGCCTATTGAGACAGAGCTGTGGCCCCTTTTAAAAAAAATTACAGGCTGCTAAAAAACTTATAGATACACAATTAGAATGAAAACATATTGAAAAATCTTGCTCTCCTTGGAACTCTCCTATTTTTGTTATAAAAAAAAATCTCACAAATGGCGTCTCTTAACAGACCTTAACAAAGTTAATGCATCTATGAAACCTATGGGTACATTACAACCAGAGATCCCATCACCTACCACTATTCCTCAAGATTGACACATTATTATTATTGATTTACAAGATTGCTATTTTAATATACCTCTACACCCTTTAGACTGAGAGAGATTCGCTTTCTCCTTCCCTTTTCCTAATCACATCAGGCCTCATAAACGATATCAATGGACCCTACCTCAAAAAATGATAAATTCTCCCACCATGTGTCAGTACTACGTAGCTAAAGCCCTTGAGCCTATGAAAAAACAGTTTCCTGACTTTCTTATTATTCATTATATGGATGATATATTGCTTTCGGCTCCATCTATTTTAAAAACTCAACACGTTTGATATAGCTCAACAATGCTTACAACTTGGGGTTAATCATTACCCCTAAAAAAATTCAAACCTCTATGCCTTACCATTACTTAAGATTTGTTGTTAATAGGCAACGTATTACTCCCCAACTAACACAGATTCGTACTGATAAATTATCCACCTTAAATGATTTTCAAAAACTTTTAGGTGATATAAGTGGAATTAGCCCCTCTTTGGACATTGCTAATTGTCAACTAACTAATCTATTTAATACTTTGAAAAGAGATCCTAATCTAAATAGCCCTTGATCACTTTCTCAAGAGAAATGAAAGAAACTCTATTTAGTACAAAATAAACTACAGAAACATTTTCTTACCCACGTTAGACTAGATTTACCTTTAAAATTATTTGTACTCCCCTCTCTTCATTCTCCCACAAGACCTCTTGCCCAACAAGAACACCCAATAAAATGAATCTATACCCATTTTAGAAAAATAAAGTCACTTACACCCTACCTTGATTTAATTGCTCTAATCATTATCAATAAAAGAAATAAGACTAAAACTCTAATTGGCTCCGATCCCCATAAAATTGTAATACCTATTAAAAAAATCTCAGTTCAAAAATACATTACACACTTCTACTGATTTCCAAATAGCTTTTCTAAAATATTTTGAAAAAATTTCATTTCATTATCCCACTAACAAGCTATGAAATTTCTTCAAAAATACTAAATTTATTATTTCCCACATCATCAGCCCACAGCCTATACCTCAAGCTGAAGTTTTCTATATAGATGGGACTAGAAACGCCAAAGCCTCATTCTAGTCTCTCAAAAAATATAAAGTCTTTTACACTAAATTCCATTCTGCTCAACAAAACAAATTATATGCCCTTATTCAAGTTATTTGCCTACATCCCTACCCCATTAATATAGTTTCTGATTCCTATACTCAGTTTTTGTATTAAAAAATATAAAAACCTCCACCATAAATAATAGATGGAATTCAACAACTTTTTCTCAAACTACAATCCATTATTAAAAACCACACTTCTCCCATTTATATTACACATATTCGAACACATTCCTGTCTTCCCGGTCCTATGACTCATGGTAATAAACAGGCTGATAAACTCATTTCCTTTGCTACTCCAGAGAAACAACGTGCTCTGTTGCACAATGTTGGCTCTCTACTCCAGCTATAAAAAAACCCCCATACCGCCAGGCTAAAAAAATTATTAATAATTGCTCTACTTGTAGGTCTCTACATCTTCGACCCATTACACAAGATATTAATCCTCAGAGATTACAACCTAATAAACTATGACAGGTAGATGTAATTCATTGCCCTAAACTTTCTCCTCCTTCTTTCCTACACGTCTGTATCGACACAAATTCTTATTTTATCTGGGCCACACCTCTTTGCAGTGAAGCTACAAAACATGTTATAACTGTTTTGCTATAATGAAAACTCCTAGTTCTATAAAAACAGACAATGGCCCTACCTATACTTCAAGTTGTTTCAAACAATTTTTACAAACATTTTCTATTAAACATATTACAGGTATTCCTTATATCCACAGACACAAGACATATCAAACAGACACATCACACATTAAAACTACAAATAAAAAAATTTAAAAAGGGGCATACACAGGAACACTTCTGTCTTCCTTATCTAAAGCAGACTTTACTAGATTTCAACATAAGATATTCTCTAAATCTATGACTATTGTTAATACAGTTTTATTTGTTTTAAATTTTTAAAACTTACCGCAGGGAGATATCTTGGCAAGAGCAGAAAAACATTTTGAGGAACTGAAGGACACTTCTCTTCCTCTGCCCATTTGGTACCAAGATGGGTTAACTAATCAATGAAAATCTGGGAAACTAATCTTACAGGGAAAGGAGTATGCTTGTATTTCTCCAGATAGATCCAATGAACTCACATGGCTTCCTCTTTGGAAGATTCGACCTAAGGGGGTCCCCCGGCATTCAAACTAGAGGTGAAACAGTAAACATCCCAGGAGGAAGAAATTCCAATATGAGCCATGATGCCTCTAAAGATCTCCAGAAAGCACCACGCTTGGCGGCATCAACCTTATGATCTCCCCTCTTGGAGACAAATAAAAACCCTTACTAATCAAACTGAAAATCTGATTTCTCAACAGGAAATGCCTTGGAATCCTGAAAATATTTTTGTTGCTATGCTTGCTTTGCTTGCTTTCACTTCCCCCACTCAAGCTGAACTAACTAATCATACTCACTGGGCTTACATACCCAACCCCCCTTTATTACAGGTTGTAGAATGGACAAAAAAGAGACCGATTGTATCAACCAATGATTCCATACATATGCCCTCTCCCTGGAGTATGAAAGGGCCGTCACACCCTGAGGAGGAGGGAAGACTAATTAATATTTCTCTAGGTCATGAAGTCCTTCCTCTGTGCATGGGCCCAGCAAAATTATGCATTAACGTTAGCTGACAAACGGGCTTTCGTCTTGCCTCCAAAAGAGGACTTTTGGACATTGCTTGGATTATCTACTGCCCTTTATTTTTCTGAAAACCATGTCAATATAACTGAAACTCTAGGGAAAGGACAAAAAACATTATATGAAGGATTTACTTATAAGAACTTTAAATATACTCCTGTTCGTTGGGACAAATGTCAAGCCAAGTCAGGAAAATTGATGTTTGTGGCTGAGTACACCATTGTCAATTGGGGACCCCATGGTATGTGGTTATCTAACTGCTCAGATGATATTGACAGTACTGTGTGTGACTATGCTACTCAAGTAACCTGGTAAGTTACTAATACTATGATGGAGTATTACCATGACAAAAGACTTCTTGACTGACTTGATGGTGGAATGGCACCCCCTCGTCCTTGAATTGTCCTCGATAAACAGATTGGGCCTGAACAATGAGACATCTAAAAACTTGCTGCAAACACCAAAGAACTTGGGACTTGGACCGGACATTTCACAGGACCAGTTGTAGTCATAGTAATTATTTCTTTCACTATAATCAATCATATTTCAAACAAGCTTGTGTTCCCCTTCCTTTTGTTATAGCTATAGGAAACTTACAATTCAATAAAATTTTACGTTCTGTAACTTGTATAAATTGCAAATTATATACCTGTCTTAACTCTTCTTTCCTTAAAAAATAAATCCCTTTTGATTCTTTGATATCTATGTAATTTGTGGTTACCAGTAAATCTCCAACGGCCCTGGGAAGAGCGCCCCATGGCTGGGCTCACTTCCCAGTTACTTACTAAATTACTTTGACGATCTAAACAATTCATTGGATGGCTGATTCTTGGCATTTTGGGATTAATAGCTATTTGCACCACTGCTGCCGTTGCCGGCATTGCTTTACAAGCTTCAACTCAAACACATAATTTTATCCAAAATTGGACTAAAGATGCTCATAGTATGTGGGCCACTCAGGCTCAGATAGATGAGAAAATTCAAGATGAAATACAGGAACTAAAAACAGCCATCAAGTGGGTCAGAGATCAATTAATAGATTTACAAAAACAAGTGATACTAAAATGTGATTGGAGGCCTACTTGATTTTGTGTTACTCCTGTTCAATTCAATCATAGTGCCTACAACTGGAAACAGATCAAATTTCATTTACAAAACATACATGATAATGCCTCTCTGAATGTACAATTATTACAAAAAGAAATGTTTGAAGCCTTTTCTAAAAGTCTACCCTCTTCCACTAATTTGAAAACTTTAGCTAAACAACTTAGCTGATCAATTATCTGGGCTAGACCCTCGAAGATGGTTACAAAACATTATACATAGTATTAGATCTAAAATTATAATGCTAATAATTGCCCTAGTGGTTATATGCATATTATATCAATGCCTTTCAACTAAAATTATTCAAGCTAAACAAACTCCTTTGGTCAGGACCTTTTCCACTAAAGTATCTACAGTCACCCCCAATTATGAAAAAATAAAAAAGGGGGAATTGTCAGGGGATGTTCAACTTTAAGGAATCCAGTATGTTGTACTTTTCTTCATTTGTGTGCCATTTCTCAAAGATTCTCTGTTCCTTATCAGTTCCTATTCCGGGAACGAGTAGAGCTGCACACAGTTCTCAGGATTGAGATCGTGGGAAAGGGTACCTGCTTGGATTCTTTTTAGTAGCTCCCTTCAATGACTCTTTTCAGCGCCAGTGACGTTGTATGTTTTAGACTATCCCTTTTGTTGCAATTGATGGGATTTCATCCTTTGTAATGGCTGAGTAATCATTTTACTAAAGATATATAAGCCTGCATTTCTGCTAATAAAATACCCTTGTTTCACTAGAGACTTGGGTCCCCATGTCTTTCTTTCTCTTTCTCTCTCTCTGGCTAATTCTCTGGAGCATAAAAACCTGCTGAGCTCACTTTCCTTCTCAGGCTTTCAAGACTTCTCTGAGAGGACGCCCTGTGCCTCTGTGAGTGGTACAAGCCCTGTCCTAGGTCTTTACTGGTCCTCTGCATCACCCAGGAAATACTAGCCTCTTTCTCTCTTTTGCTTTCTTATCGTCGACTCCGGACCACCAGTTCCGGTCCATTAAAGGACCGCAGCAGTGCTCTACCTCCTACGCAGGAAATGCAGAGAGAGGGTGGCTGCACACACCCTCCCGCACCTGCCTCCGTGGGATCAGGGGGCTGAAGCCAGGAGACTAGAAACTTGTAATGAGGGAGAGGGTGTCACAAGGAGAAGGATGTTGGTGCGCTGGGGTCTCCATCTCTTCAGGGAGAAGGGGCAGGCAGAGCGTTCCCCATGCTGAGCCCAGGGAGAGGTGCTTCAGAGTTACTCCAAGACCTTGATATGCATTCCCCAGAGCTGGGGTCTCTGCAGGCCGGAGTCTGCTTCTGAATCAAGTCTGCAGGTGGAGGGCTGGGGCCCTGGAGGGGCTTCTCTGGGAGGCGCCATCCTCCTATTCACCAACAGTCCCCAGAGGTACACGTGTTCTGGGTGATGTCTGCGCTGTGGATGCCGCCCTGGGTGACATTTTTTTTTTCTAATTAATGGAATTCTCTGTATGTAACCATTCCATTTTAAGACAAAATTCAGAAGACAAAACCAAAATGAAAGCAATCTTCTCTGCTTGCTGCTTTCTATGCTTTGTGGTATTTAATACTTAGTCAATCTCTACTCCTGTAGGCCTAACTGTACTAATGTGTATTGGTTTACCTCATCCTCTTACTGCTGCTTTTAATTTGAAATTATTCAGGACTTTTCTTCAAGGCATTTTTTCTTTTTTATAGCTATTTCCTATACTTTACTCCCATATAAATGACTTGAGATTTAAAAAAGAATTCTGGGGTTCTGAAATCAACTTCACCTTCCTCAGCCTATTTACACCAGGGCTAGAGCCACTGTCTCCTTTGCAGCCAATGAAGCCCCAGCTTCTGCTCCATGTGGTTCTTTTGAAAATCTGGCATGATGGTTGGCTGACAAAGAGTCTACAGCCCTGGGAAGCTGTGAACCTCGAAAGCTCTTCGTAATCAACCCACCATGGAAGCCCACTGCAGAGCTGTAGGAGGTCTGATGACAACTGGGGGACAAACTGCTTCTCCTTTCCTCCCAAGTAGCTCTCTCTGGATCTGCTGGACAGCTCTGTCCAAACCAGACAGCGAAAGCCAGTGCGTGGGAAGTCTTTGTTTTGACATCTCCTACATTTTTAGACTTCAGATGAAGGATTTTATTTTGTCTCAAAGGTAGCCCAGCAATAGCCACATGGTTCTATTAATAAATGAAGTTTTCATGTTGTAAGCTGTACTTTACCCACTGATTTTTGAAAGCAATCTTATTCTAGTATGTATTTTTTGGTGACTCTGTATCTGTTATGAAATAATTTCTGTTGCCCTGCCTGCCAGCTCTGGCTAATGTCTAATCTCTAGATTTAAAAGGACCCCCTGTATCAGAGTTTCCCTTGTGGCTCAGCTGGTAAAGAATCCGTCTGCAATGTGGGAGACCTGGGTTCGATCCCTGGGTTGGGAAGGTTCCCTGGAGAAGGGAAAGACTACCCACTACGGTATTCTGGCCTGGAGAATTCCATGGACTGTATAGGCCATGGGGTCACAAAGAGTCAGACACGACTGAGTGATTTTCACTTTTACTTTCCTGTATCAGAGCTTCCTGAAAGTGGGGAGGTCCCTCAGTAGAAAGAGGCAGCTGGCCTGGGCCTCAGGGTAGGGCTGGGGCAGGTCGCAAGTGGCTAAAGCCATAGAGAGGCACGGCCCAGGTCAAAGCTGCCTGGAAGGGGCCCTCTAGGGAGTTTACGATGGCACCCGCGAGGGGAGGAATCAGACGTAGCACAGTCAGATTACACTGATGTCAGCCAAGTAAGACCTGTTCTGCCTCTCATCTCTGCGCTCACTCTTCCTTGGACATTATAAGGCTCTGAAATGTAGGTGAGGAGGATGGTAGCAGGGGAGAAAAGGTAGGGAGAGAAACGGAGAGAAGCCATGCCTGCCCCTTTCTGCCTGCAAGCCCAAGCTGGGAAGTAGCAAAGACAGTGGAATTTGCAGTATATTTTGGAATTTTGGATTGGATGTTTGAATTACTGCAATGATATAGTTTCTGCTAATAAAAGAGACCCCAGTGGGGGACTTTCCTGGTGGTCCAGTGGTTAGGACTCTGCGTTTCCACTGCAGGGTGTATGGGTTCAATCCCTAGTTGAACTAAGATCTTGCATGCCAGGTGGCAAGACCCCCCCCAAAATGGATTTTAAGTGATCTTAGAGTTATTAGAACAGTTAGAGGTAGACTTTATTCAAGGGGGAGGAGAGAAGCCCGCAGAGGGAGCTGGAACCACTTGGAGTCTTAGTTCTGCCAGGGATTAGCTGAGAGATCTAGAACCACCTGCTTGACCCCTCTTGGCCTCAGTTTCATGTTCCATAAAAGAAGGGATGGGACAAGGTCCCCTCCAGCACGGTCAGCTGGGTGACTGAGAAACGAAAAAAAGTCACCTGCACGGCCTTCCCGTTGATGTCTGCCCCCATTGAACCAGCTGTGAAGGTCGCATTGGAAACCGTGGTCGTGTTGGTCTCAGATAGGTGTATATACGACTCAGGGATGTTCAGTTCACGGCTCGCCACCTGCCAGGAGCAGAAGAAAAATACTGTTTATTTCATTGACTTTAATTCTCCCTCCCCACAAGTTAAAAACCTTTTAATTCTTTTTTGAACTGAGTATAAAACTGTACAGCTACCCTGTACTGACCAACATTTAAGGGAACATTGGGGATTTTATATGTTGATTATATAATTCAGAAGATTTTAAATGGCACTGTGAAGCATATGCTGTTTTCTTTGTGGCCAACCAAAGAATCTTTTTGTGTTTTCTTTTATACCTCTCTCGTAGTAGCTACACAGCAGTACAGTCACTCTGGGACATCTAGTTTAGGACAACACATGCAGACAAGGTTGAGGTCCAGCGATACTCTTCCACAATGGAGAAAAGGAATACATATCTCACCTGGATCATTTTGGTGTGAAGGCCTTGTCCCAGTTCACAGCCACCATGACTCACCAAGACAGAGCCATCGAGATAGATGTGGACAAGAGCAGCAGCCTGGAGATAATAATTATAAAACCAGTTTGGACACTGACGTGGACAAATGTTGCCATGAGTTTAGCTGAGGTTACCCGATGAATGGTTTTGCTTCCGTGAGCCAACTTCTCATTGTTTATACTGGAGAGGAAAACCTTTACAGACAGCTACAAACAAGCCCTGTCGATAAGCCCCAGACTTGCAAACACTAGTGCAGAGACATGAAGTGTGGCTCAGCCACACTCCCACACGTGTCCTGCCCACTGGAGGCATTGTGTGGTTGGCATGCCCGTTGTCTCTCCAAAGCCCCAACCTGCACAAAACTCTATTGTTTGTTCCTCCCTAAACATGAAGATTAATTTTAAAACAAATGGAACTTGGATAAGTCAATTTCCAGGCACAACCTGCCCTGGATACTAGAGGAGCTGGAAGAAAGTCGGGATGTTGTAATAATTTCCAAATGCTGCTGACCTTAAGAATCGTGGTTGGGGAGGGATGTGGGCCCCATTATGGAAATTCCAATTCAGTAGAAGGTTGAACTTGGAGTTCAAATACTCATTTTTTAAAAACTCCCAGGTGATTTGGATGATTGGCCATGTTTGGGATACAAAACGCCTCCTGCAGTGGCAGCGGAGCCATCATCATTTTGTAAGTGAGGATTTAATTTAGAAAAGCAACATAATTTACCACATTTAGTTAATGTTACTATTCTGAACATTATTGGCATTTATCATTACTATTTTTATTAATTTTCCAAATTTGTGTTTTATAAAGGCATAAGAGCTATAAGAAGCTTATTCTTTGTTCTGTGGTTAACACACAGTTAAAAATATTTAAAAAAACAAGCAACTATTGAGAGTCCGCAAGAATACTTCTGTTTTCCTTTAAAGGAGATCTGTTATTCTGGCTTGAGAAACGCTACCTGGGGGAAAGACTGAACATCTGCTTCAAACTCTCCTGACCTTCCCTCCCTCCTTCTCACTTGCCTTTCTACCTTGTTAGTAGACTCTGAGGAAGAGCGTATATTAAAGGTAGTTTTAATAAAAGACCAGCTTGGCCAAAACTCATTCACACCAGTAAGGGTGCCTGTCTTTCTATGGGTTTGGTTATGAGAATATTTCAGAGACTGATGGGAATAGAAGCCAAAAAAAATAAAATCTGAAATAAGAACTCTATGAAAAACTGTTTAAGATGAAATTAAAAAGGAGGGATAGTAGTCACTGAGCCTCAATATAGGAATTCCAAGTTCTGTATGGATAAGAGAACTCTATTCTTATGATTTTTGAAATCTCTCACTTTCAGATGACTATGGTCACTGAGAAATTATAAAAGAGATGGAAGGGATCCTTATTTACTCACTTTTGGGGCCCAGTCCAAGGCCTAACCCCCTGAGCTGGAGTTTTTCTGTTGATGGTTTCTAAGATCCCTGGGACTGTGTTGCCCCAGGTCTGCTCCAATACCCATGGTTTCCAACACTTGCCTAAATCCACTGTGTTTCCTACTATAGGAAAGTGCCCCGTTTCTTGTTCTCCCTGGAGGGGACCATCCCTCCTCACACATGATTGCAAGACAATCATGTCTCTCTGCCAGAGACACCTGTCTTTACCTCACCTGATTGTAGAAGGTTGTGGGCACCCCAACTGTAAATTTCATGGGGACCACGGCAAGCCCCCTCTTCTTCCAGTAGTTCTTTTTGTTAAATTCCTCTGCAGCCAGTTTTCTAGCGGAGAAGGAAGATTTCTCCAAACATTCTTTCCAGCATTTTCTCAAGGGCTCGGGATTAAATGTCTGCTTATGGGCTGTTCTGCTAGTTCTCTTATACATGTTTATTTCTTTAACCTGAAAGACAGGGAAATAAAGTGAATTTCAAGGCTATATGTTTATTGTTGACAAGAGGCAGGCATTTTTGCTATATACCTGATAGGAACAGAGTCTGAAAAACAAAACAATTATTGAAATGGCTGTGGATATGTAAGTGCAAACATACATGTATAAACTTAATGATAATAACAATAGAAACCACTACTGAACACTTCATATGCTCCAGATTGTAGGTTAAATGCATTTCCTCAGTTAACTTTACCACTCTGAGCAATGGTAGGTACGGTTATTATGAACTCTGTCCCAAGATTTGTTAGTGCTGAGACAAAATTCTCCTGATCCCACAGCCTTTTACTCATACACAGTTTTTCCTTATTCTTAATCATTCTCAGATTAATTCCTCAAAATCTTTTTTTTTTTCAGAAATACAGGATTTTTTATTGATGATTTTATTTCATGATCTTTCTTTTTTTTTTTTTTAATTTTTTTATTAGTG